>NC_035109.1:207896017-208218101 GCF_002204515.2 Aedes aegypti | reverse complement strand
ATCTGTCAAAGGATTCAAACTCTAGTGGAATTAAATGTTATAGTACTAAATTAGATTTTTCATTTACTTAAAAAATGGCGTGCATCAGGGCTTCGTTCTATCTGTGACACTACTGTTTTTTGTCGCAATGCAGCCCATCTTCCGGCTGCAGAATGGTCCGAGGGCGGCCAAAACCTCAAAAATCAAAGTTGTTTTCTCCGAATGGTAATATTTTCCCGACTTTCTTAACACTTCTGTGATTTAAATCCAAAGTTTGAAGCAGATTCATTGGGTTTTAAATTTTTTACAGCTCCTTAAGTGGACTATGGACATGATTCTTCAAGATTTTTTTTATTTGCAATCCATAATTCACCAGGTATTTAAGAATTTCAAGAGAGCTTAAGCCACAGTGGTATCTTCAGAGAAGTTGTTTGTATATAAATAAAGTACAACTGAGCCGAATAAAATTTTTAATTTAAATCATAAAAAATGAATTGAAGCAAACAATTATTCAAAAACATACTATTTTTCGATAAAGTAAACTTTAGTAAACTTTAGTAGCCCGTGAATTCCCGCGATGAGAATATGTTCATTCGAAAGCTTAAAACAAGACCTTTCCAGTAAGCTTCAATTTATTTTGCGAAAACTCGCGATACCCAAGTAACCACTGGCCCACTAATTTGCCTTTTTGGGCTTATAGGGCTCTTATATAGCTAATATGAGACATGCCACCTCTATAATAGCCCTATATTAGGAGGGCGGATTAAAGTGCTATTTGGTTACTTGGGTAGATCACTTTTGACACGTTTGAAGATGTACGGAACGCTATTCTTATTAACAGCCCCGTGCTACGCTAATACGTGCATTGCAATCGTAGTAGCAAAGAGTTACATGTGGTGTGATTTGTATTACGATCTAAATAAGTAAACTTAAATAATTCACAACATGTAAAATTTTACTGTTTAAATTTTTCTTTATCACGCCTTTAGTAATAATACATTTCCATAATATTTGTATGGATCGTCATATTTCCTAAGATCTCCTTTTCTAACAGTGTTTTGTATTTTATGGACGCTCTCCGACAATTACCTTGCGAGTTTAATAAATAGTGGTAATAAACGAGAGGTAAGATTTCATGCTATAAATGCTATCAAGATTCATGATAACAATTCATCCATTTTCTTCTGCTTTTGAAATGTATAAGACGGACGATCTTGGGGATCGTACACAAATTATGTCATGCTCCAAGGTGGGGGGTGTTGGGAGGTTGTCAGGCATAGCATGACAAGCCTTACAAAATGTTTAGAGGAATCATACAAAAAGCGTGACAAGGGGAGGGGGAGTTGTTCGAAAAAGTCTAAATTTAGCGTGACATAATTTGTGTACCATCCTTTCGGTAAAAACTAAAAACTAAATTTCTGTAGTCTACGGGAAAACGTGAAGTGCACAAGGCTTGTATTATTGTTTATCTTTATTTGAGTGGTTCTTTGCCCTTAGCGAGCTCGCCACTTTTTAACAAGGCTCGTTCCCACGTTTTATAAAACATGCAATATTTGTGGTATTTTTGGAAAGTTTCTCGTTTGAGTTCCTTAAGTCAGAATATTTTAAGGCAAGCTTTGATCTTTAAATTTCTGCAGTTAAAACTCACACCTTATTGGCCACACACTTCGAAATTATCGCAAATGTCCCATATTGAATGTCAAAAATAAATGTCAAAATTTTGGTTTTAATATATTTTGACATCTCATAGAAAAATTTTGTTCTATATAGGGAAAGTGTACCAGTTATGGCTCTAGTGGTTCCCTATATGGCCATATATGAAATTTTGATAATTTTCACAATTTAAATCTTTTTGAATGTTTTAACATCAAGATATATCTCAAATCTAACTACTATAACACACAAAAGTTTTTAAAATTTGAAGACATTAAAGTAATCACGTATGGCGAAATAGAGAACCACTATGTCCATAACCGGTACACCTACCCTACTTGTTCTTCCTGTTAAATCAAACATTTTGACAAAGGGTGTATTGCTCTAAATCCTTTCGTTTTGAAAATAGTGAATAATATGAAAAATGAAAGATATAGCTATTTTTACAAAATGTGACATTTGCGATAACTTAAAAGTGGGTGATCAAAATGCTAATGCTGTGAATTTTTCACTGCACAAATTTCAAGGTAATTCCTAGTAGCAGTGAAATTTAAGCCCAATATGAGCTCTAGGAGCCAAGATCCAAGTCAGCAAACTATGTATGGAAAAAGGTAAAATGATCTTATTTCTCATCGGTTATTGTATTCAAGCACCCGTTGAATCACAAACAGGGATAGGGTGCGACTCAAAACTCTTTCGGTGCAGCACGCGCTGCCGGGAGACAGCACGTTCAATTTGAAATCGACGTGCTAGTGCAATATGAATTGTGTTGCACCCAGGGTTGCCACTAGATTTTTGAAAATGTCTGGTGAGTTCAAAATAAAAAGTCTTGCAAAGTCTGGCAGACTCCATTGTGCAGGTATACTACTAGACTTGAATTTCGACGGTAACAAACATAATATACAACATAGAAAAAATAGTCTAAATTCATTTCAGCACAATGTTTGAGGCTGTATTGGAAAACATTATAGTATTTCAGCTATGGTATTTATCAAATTAGTTTATGTTTATTTACATTCTGGCACACAGATTCTTATGATTGTAAAACATTACAGTCAAAACGATGAATCCCGATGTTTCACCATGTCTGTTTTTAAAACTCTATATCAAATTTATAAATGGAAACTGCAGCCATTTTTTCAACGAACAGAAGTGTCTAGGGGAAATAAGATTTAAATGCTTTAATACCATCGCATAATAATCAAAGTCACTAAGATAACCCCTCTACTGCCATCATCATTTTTCTACCACAAAATAATATTTTATTAACAATTATTTCTTTTTGTATATCAATAGTTTAGCAGTTCTAAAATTCTTTTGTTTTTGAAATCTGTATCGATATTGAATCATTGGTTACTTGGTTTTTAATATATTCTAGAATTCAAATTTAAAAAAATTACAAAATGATGTGGAGCCAAACACATGAATATTCGCTACTCAAAAACGATTGCACCAATTTGCTTCATTTTTACACATCAGGCCCCCAGGCTATTGTTTTGAAAACCGAGTAACCAATCATGAGAAAGATTCTAAAGTTTGTGTTATTAAAATAAGTATGGCTACCCGTCGGTCTGTAATGTCTGGCTGAATTTGAAAATGTCTTGCAAAATGAGTAGTTTGTCTTTTTGTCTATTTCCCGAATAAAAGTCTTGCAGTGCCAGATTAATCTGGCATAATGGCAACCCTGGTTGCACCCATTATTTTTTGTGTGCTAAACTCCCATGTGCCGTTGCTGGGAATCTCTCTGAGCATTAGGCAAGGCTCTCTCAAATAACATCACTTTGCTTTGATGACGGAGTATGGGACGCCACTCTCAAGCGAATCACACAAACATTTGTTAATTTCATAAATCATACATGATTTCGCCTCACACACAGGGTAGATGTACCAATAGTGGAGGTACTAAGTACGATTGATCTTCATTTATCTTTCGCATAAATTCAAGAAGCGCAATTGATGAACATAATAATGTTGCACGGGGAGTAACGACAGTGAATAATGGTACCTACACTGTTCCTTTAGTTGCGCTATATTTTTAATTTGCTTTCCTATAGTTGCAGGATCCGTTGTTTTCTTATGGGAACCTCCACTTTAGGAACACTTTACCACAACTATTAAAAGTAAGAAAAGTTTCAGCAATTTTAGTGATATATCATAAATTCTCAAGTAACTTGAACGCTGTTTTCTGTGGTTAATGCAGTCAAATCAGTGAAAATGGTATTACCACAACTATGGGAACACCCACAACTAATGGATTACTTATTCTACTTCGATAATTTCGACGACTTCGGTTTACTTTTCGAGTTGACCGAGAGTTTTGACAATTTCCTGAACAAACGATTGCTTTGATTGGACTTAATATTCTGACAAAATTTTCGCGTGATCGTTGTTTTTATTGTCGTTTTTGTTTTTAGGAACTGGATCGATGATCAACACATAAACAAACCAACTTCAAGCAAATAGAAGTTCGGTTGAACCTGAAACGGATTAGGGTTGAAACTGTGATTCAGAACGGGTTGCGCCAGTTTCAATCTAGGTTCAAAAACGAATTCGACATATTATGTTATTGCTGTGTGCGTTTGAAAAGCAAATACCAAATGCGGGAAAACCATACGCGGTTAGATATTTTACAAGGAAAGCGAAGTCGAGAATTGTTTTTCCACGGAAGTGTCAAGAGTTTTGTCGTTTTTTTTTGACACCCCCTCTCCCGAGGGAAGATTTGTTGTATGAAATTAAAAATAATTTGTCTGGCACGTAACAAACAACTTTCTGCCCCCTCCACATGATTCACCCTACACATAACTCCTTACTCAATTAATAAACGGCCTCTAATTACAAAATAATTTTCGAACATTGTAAGAAATGTCCTTTGTCCTTGTTTCAAATTCACGTGCTTTCTACGTAAGGGCCCATTCACAAATTTCATAACGCTGAAAAATGTTACAGCTCATACAAAATTTGAAAAATATTCATACAAAATGCGTTACAAGGGGGTGAGTGGGTGTCAAAAATGACCATTTTGGAAATTTGTGAATACACCCTAAAATGATTTTGAAGTGTAGAGCAAGCAAAAAATGATTCGACACCGCCGTCAGTCACATTCGTTCTCGATTATGTTTTCAATGAAAAACACCAAACGAAGCTCATTGTGCTTTACTCCATGAGTTTTGAAGAGTAGAGCTGGAGCTATCTTTTGTCTCTCACACAGTTGCGGCAATACTCGCACCTTCTTATGTGTCACTCAACAAAAACAAGAGACGCACGCAAAAGTCGGGTGCAGCACATGCATATTTGGCACCGCTCCGAGTTTTCTGCCATTCCCTGATCACAAATCATCCAGCTTAATAGCATTTGTCTTCAGAACATGTTATGCTTATCAAACAATCGTTTATTATCTTGGTACATCTTATAGTCTATCTCTCCGGAAGTTTTGAACTTCTGTTGTGTTCACCAAGAATAGCAATTCAATTTTTCAAACATATCAAGGTATGCACTGTATACAATATTCTTCATTATGTAACAAATTATGCTGGTAAATTTAATGAATTTTCGTAAAACGTGGTTTTTGTGTACAAAAATTGACATATAATGCGTATCAGCTACAAAAATAGAAATGAGCATAGAATTGAATCCCAAACTCGGTGATGCGAGGTGCTTGGGAATCCATTTCGGGACTTTAAATATTGATTGTATTTCATTTCTTATTAAACATCGATGGTAGGGAAAAATTCGGTACCGAAGAAAGAAACGAACGGATCTAGACGCTTGGCATTTCGGAAGAATCTTAGACCCTTGTTCTAGTAATTCTACTCTCCTGACGAGAAAAACGAACCACTAACAAAAGAAAGAAGCATAGAATGAGGCCAAGCGTGAGAAACCTTTCAGTTGAGCGTGTAATAAATTTCTCGGATTTTTTTTCTTTTCGAATCCTTTCCAGGCTATGTGTAACAGTAAAGCACACAGGCCGTCTCTCCTATTTTCTGTAGGTTGGACCTATCATAATGGTTCACTCAACACCGGATTGAATAGGATTTGAACAGGATGGCTTTGGCAAAAACGGTTTTCGAATCCAACATGTTTTTAGGAGATTGTATTATACTAGTTAATAAAAAATTATCTGTACGAGACACACAGGGTACATGCATTTCATTTCATTCAGGATTTGTTGTACTTAGTAAGTAAAAATTGGCAACACGGAGTCTATAACCCATACGATGTAAACCTGATTAATCATCATTTGTTCAGTTACTCATACAATAAACCTCGTTTTAGGAAGTCTTTTTAGTTTAAGTTTAAGTTTCGTAACATTCTTGGTAACCCGTATATTGTTGTATGCAAAAAAAAAGTAGGAAGCTGGATAAAATTTACCTTGTTATGACACATGTCCACAAATGTGAATCACATAGCGGAACAAGTTACTAGCTCAAGTATAAAAATACTGACATTTTAATTTAAATTTTTTAAATTCAGATCACAGAATCTATTGCCGTTTAAAAATTTCTTAGGTTTATTTGCTATTAATATTTGAAAATGTATCATATAACCATTTTAGTCAACTTGTATGCAATATTTAAGTGTTTATTTCACACGTACTTTCAAAGAGTTTTGTTGCTGGTCATATGAAAGAAGCGACGAATTTTCTACAGAAGCCGTAAGCCTGTCCAAAAATTCGATTAAATTTAAATGCAATCGTGCAATTTCAATCAAAATTCAAAAAAGGACATAGTTTTTTGCATGTTTAGTTGATTGAATTACAAAAAAAATCATTGTGTAAATTTCATTTAAACATCAATAAATCCATACTTTTTTACTACTTTGACGACCTGTTGCTCAAAATTGTGACGTACTGGAATTCAGCAGTTTCAAAATCACTAAAGGACACATAATTGGTTCTTCGAGACACGCGAAACAATTTTTTGTGTTCTAATAGTTTAGCGTATCCCGCTCATTTTGTATCAAGGGCTTTCGCCAAGAGATATGACCTGGGTCTCCTGAAACCCAAATCCGGCGCTGCGACTACCCTATATTGTACAATTTGCCTGAGAGGAAATAGCTCTTAAAACATTTTAACGAAACATTGTCGCTGAAGCAGGACACAATTGCCACCAGTTATATCGCAACATAAACATCCGCCCACTACTTTTCCCTTTGTCGAATAGAAAAATACAAATTAGAGATGAAATTAGTGACCATTCAGACAAACTTTATTCGTCCATATTTAAGAAACTTTCGTGCACATCTGGGTGCATTTTAATGAACTCGATGCTGGATGCTGGACTGTGCAGTGGTGGGTTCCTCAAGGGCTGCAACGATCGGTGGCTTACTCCGGAAAATGCATTTGATGAGACAACTAAAAGAACAGTTTTCGGTTGGTTCCGGAGCGGTAGTAGTCGAAGCAAAATTAGCAAACTTTTATTTCGTAGTGCACAATGTTGCAGGGATGCTGCTGGTATGCTTCGTTCCATCTGTTTATTGCTAGTTGGTTCGTTTCCTAGAAGGAAGGACAAGACCTCCAGCTCTGCAATTCGTCTTTGCTCTGTACTGCCGCTTAATATTAAACTGGCAATATGAACAGAATATATTTTGGAAAACCTGATTCAATGTCAACTACGAAATCTGTCTGCTATCGAACAACTGTGATAAGACAATTTCGTAAAACGGAGTAACTTTGATAGTTTTTCGAAAGAAAATCTGAAAAAATTTGCATTCAGTTTTAAAGATTTTTATGTTATATTTTTAAAACAAATAAGGTACCGTGAGGTAAGTGAATACAGAAAACCAATAGTCAACTTCATTGTTATGTACAGCTAACGTGAATAACACAACGCAACAAAAATGACAATTTAGCTTGTCTCAAGGATCAAATTATGTGTTTCTAGTAGATTCGGGGTTGTTGAATCTGATGCCGATCTCAAGCACGTCACAATTTTTAGCTACAGGTCGCCAAAATTGTATAAAACATTGGTTTTATTGATGTTTACCTAAAATTTTAAGTATATTTTATCAAACTTTTTTGTGATCTTATCCACCAAGCATGCAAAAGAGGACTTAAACTTTCGGTTTAGATATATTTTGGTTGAAATTTCACGATTAAATTTAGATTAAACCGATCTTTTTCAACATGCTTGAAGTCTCCATACGAAACTCTTCGTTTCTCATATATGCAGTGCTGGGAATGGTAATAGTAGTAGGCTTGAATTTTCGCGAAAATCACGTGGCTCTCCAGTACAGTAGTTCAAAAACGTGAACCTCATCAAGTAGCCTATGTTGGGTGCACGAATTTTCTAAATCATGAGTGTCATTGAAGGCTTTAAATACGGGAAATGCAGCGGGAAATAGAACATTTTTCTGCAGTAATTCTGGGTTGCCCTTAGCAACGGGTGTTTTGCTACTTTCAAGGCTTTTTGCCTACAGCAGTGATGGGCGTGAGTTTCACTGGCTTTGCTGACTGTGATTGGCTTTGCTTGGCTACTGTAGATTGAATTTCAAGATTTTTCCCAACCCTGCATATATGGCAAAATACAATATTTTTCTAAACCATCAAAAAATGATTTTTCCGCATCAAAACTATTATAAACTTTGATGATAGGTATTGTTATATACATAAAGTTTGAATTCTGTGGCAAATTAAGCAAATAAATTGCCTTACAAGCTGGCAAACTTGCATGCAAGTTGGCTGAAATAGTCAATTTTCGCATTTTCAACAACCAATATCTCAAAAACTAGACGTGCTATAATATTTCTGTAAACAATGGATTCAGCAACCCCGAATAAAGTAAATAGAGGTATTTTGATGCTGGAGACAAAAACGTGTTCCGCAGTGCGTTGTAATTCTCAAACTTGACTGCAATCTCTAAACGAACAAATCCAATTATTACATACAAATTAGCACTGTTATAAATCACTATTATTTATTATTACCGATCAGTTAAATACAATCGGTTGAAATCCACTGGCTAATTTTTCATTAGATATTGTCAGTGCAGACATAATCAAGAACGAACACTAACTTTGCTGAACTATTTCGCTCATTCTATTATTCAAATTGGAATGTATGTCATTAAAATCAAGAATTTCCAAATAACGTTGAACGCCTAGAGATATGCAAAGCTCTACATACTTCACAGAATTTATTCGATTTTCTTTGAAATATTCTTACGCATATTCCAAAAAATATTGATTTATGGTATGTTTAGTGTCGAAACATGATTTGCTATAGATATTTTTATATAATTGATTATCAACTTATTAAGTGTTTGTTTTGATTAAAATATTTGCTTAGGTTATTGTTTCTGTAAATTCTGTATTTCAATCAATAAAATCCGATTCACGTTCTCTATTAACATTCTCCAATCCTGTGCCAACTGCAATGATGTCAAACAGTAGTTTGGTTGTGGATTTCCATGGATTTCCAGATCAAAGATACCCCAATACTGAAACTCTACTTACGATTATATGCACTTTTTCAACTAAATCGATAACTAATACAGATGGTCGTTTTCGGTTTTCCGAACCCGGGTCTAGAAATTTAAAAATTTTCGGGTTCGGGCCGGGTTTGAAGGTTATAAAATTATCTGGTACGGGTCGGGTTTGGACTGAAAAAAGTAGGGTTTAATCAGGTTTGGTGAGAATTGTGAAAAGAGTATGAACCTGGAAGCTTCCCTTTGCACCAGAAACGACAAATTTATCATCTTTAATGGTTTTTTCTTGCAAAAATAAAAAAAAACGGATTTTAGGTCGGGTTCGGGTTTGAATAGCGACATTTTTCCAGATTCGGGTCGGGTGCGGGTTTGCTTTGCAATTTTGGTCTAGGATTCAGGTCGGGTCCGAATTTGAAGAAATAACATGTCGGGTACGGGTCGGGTTCGTGTTTGAAAAAGGGTTTGAAAAACCCGACAATCTCTAAAAACTAAGATATCTGTACAGTAAAACACTGTACTATTTCGTTTAGTATGGTTTGAGTCCCCACTATCAATGGTTAGGCTCCTGCATAAAAAAATCGAAAGATTTAGGTTAACCTTTATTTTGGCAATTCATCTCATTTTTAACAACTGGTATTCTTCTTCCAATTTGGAAATAATCGTTCCTTATCCCAATTTGAAAAAAGGCAAGAACTATAAATAACAAAATATCCTTTCGGTTGAAGTTTGCAATATATATCTTTTTTTGTTTTCAATACCAGAAATACTGTAGAAACTTAGAGGTGGTTTAATAAAATTTTTCTCTGGTCAATTTGACAAATTTAAACTAGGAATGGAAAAAAGTTGAAAAAAAAACAACATTTGGATATTCAAACTTTTTAAAATTCTTTTAATCAGTCTGCCAATATATGATAATACATAATACTTGATCCACTTACCCCATCCCATTAAAAAGTATGGGGAAGTCTACCATGACCAATATATCTTTATTTGTTTCTAAAAATTACATTTTTTCATTGTGATCCATTCAATTAGAACTGAAATGCTTAGCATATGTTGAAAAAACTAATACTGTCCGATTTTAGGCAGAGTTAAGGACTGTTCATTTTATAAAGTGGACACCTTGTGCATGCTGTATCTTTCTTATTAATCAATGAAATTTCAATCGGTTTTTTGCACATCGTTCGACTAGTATTGTACAATGTTGTGATAATAAAAATTCTCCAAAATAATTAAATTTCACACGAATATGGAACAATGATTAGATCGGTCGATTTTTTGAGGTTATCAAAATCAATGATTGTAAGAAATTGGCTGGAAAATTCGATAATTTATATGTTCTATTTTCAAAAAAAGGCTTGTTCTTCGAAAGCATCATCAATCAGAAGCCTGATGGAAAAAATCAAGTTATTTTTGGAGCAACAATTTTACAGATATAATAAAATCAATTATCCCGTATATTTTAAAAGAAATTTTTTTTTAAATTTGATGGGAATTGATATGAGTAGAATTTTTTGTGTAAAAGTACGTCCTGACGGAAGTCCTAATATAGTATTAATATGAAAAATAACTTACGCCTTCATAGAGTTACTTAGTAAGTCCCCACGTCACATTCAAAGCACAACAGAAACACAATTGTTTTATTCTTAGAAGACCTATCAAAGTACATTGACAATCATCAAAATTGGCAACACTGCTGTAATAAAACCGATTTTATTTTCCACATATTATTTTCATAATATGTTATTCTGAGATTACCAATTGAAAAATTCGGAGAAAACTGTTTACAATTTGCTGTAGATCGATAAATATGCGTACATGATTTTAAAAGTATGAGACTTTTTAGTAAAACTTCCAAAAACAGTAAAATTTATACTTAAGACTGTAGTTTAACCTCACGATTTAGCTTTCGTATATACTAATATAGTTTCTTTAGTAATCCAAATTAGTTTTGAACACGCTTTTTTCTTTTCTCTTTTGCTGGGAGTGAAAGGATGGTGTATCAGCAAATTTGGCCATAAATGGGTAAATCATTAAAGTTACCTAATGTCATAGAATGGTGGAATATAATTGATATTTTTAAAGCTTTACCTTTAGTAGAATAGTAAAGGATACAAACATACAATTTGTTCATAAAAAGATTTTTGTTTTGCGAAAAATAATGTTAAACTTTGACGGACAGCTTTTTTTAAGAGTTTTTGGAAAAACTATTTAGCTCTTCAACCAAAAGCATTTTCAAAGATTTTATATTTTCATAGCATTTTAGAATAATAGGTCAACGATACACAGAAAACCTATTACGATTTTATCAATAAATAAAAAAGATATAGCATAAACAAAGTGTCCACTTTATAAAATGAACAGTCCTTATAATAGATTTTTGGTTGACAGAAAACAATTTTGAAATGAAATGAAGTTTGCTTTATTAGTGCACGTGCAGGGCCAGTTTTGCAGTAGTATAAGTGTGGAAGTGAGAGCATAACCTAAAACGAAGCATTCGTGCAAAAACATTCAAAATATTCAATAATTTATGCCTAATAATGATTCGCTTACCCCACTGGTACTCTTCCCCCACTGTACCTTATTGAAACTCTAAGAAATTCAACAACTTGCTTAAAGTAATTCACAAATACAATAAAGGGGCAATGTTATACATAATGCCTCAAAATAATTACTTCTTTCCATTATGTTCAGTGGGAACGTGTAAAAGAAAAGTAACATTATATTTGTTGATCTTTCTTTAACAAAAACATGTTGGCACTTTTCATAATTAGTAACCAAAGTTAATAACCGAAAGCATAATTTGTCATTTATTGTACTTGTCATTTTTCAAAATTGGGATAAATAAACGTTCTTTCGAAATTGGAAGAAGAATACAAGTTGTTGAAAATGAGATGAATTGTCAAAATAAAGGTTTGGGTAAATCTTTCGATTTCTTTTTTGTCATGCAGTATCCTAACAGTTGGGTCCACCTCTTTTAGAAACACTCAAGGTTTCTAACGCGTTCAATATCTCATGCAGGTGTACATTAAGGCAGTTAAAAATTTAAAAAAGTTTAAACATGTAGTTTCCTATAACTACCTTACCATCCTTACCATAAAAAAGTGTTCCGTGAAATTTGCAGCTTTCTGAGTGGTGATTTAAAGGTGGCCCAAAGAAGATGTAGATAATATGGAAATTACTATGGGGAAATTTTGAGAAAAAAAAAATGTTCTAAATCCGTTTGTACTGGAATGTTAGCACAAACTTATCATCACATAGTAAAACCTCATTCTTCAAACCATAATAAAAAAAATTGCTGAAAAAAGAAATTCAATCCGACAGAAAGCAAAAGAGATATTCTTGAGATTGTTTGCTTTTATTTAAGTTCATATGAATTTATAGTCCCTACAAAAATCCCAAACAAAATTTAGATCAAAATTTGTTTCTTCAGCAACATTTTTCGCATGGACTTAAAGAATGAGTTTTCACCATGGTATGATAGGATTGTACTTACATTCCAGTAGTAGCGTTCTTCTTCTTCTTCTTCTTGGCATTACATCCCCACTGGGACAGAGCCTGCTTCTCAGCTTCTTATGAGCACTTCCACAGTTATCAACTGAGAACGTTCTTTGCCAAAGTTGTCATTTTTCGCATTCGTATATCGTGTGGCAGGTACGATGATACTCTATGTCCAGGAAAGTCAAGGAAATTTTCTTTACGAAAAGATCCTGGACCAACCGGGAATCGAGCATGGCTTTGCTTTGTAGCCGCGGACTCTAACCACTCGGCTAAGGAAGGCCCCTACAGTAGTAGCGTATTGCCCAAGCAACAAAAGTTCGGATAAAACGGTATGTTTTGGCTTAATCAGCTCACTTTTTAAGTAACTAACCGAACTTTATTGTTTACATAAAGTTCGTTTAAGTTTGATTTCTGCCTTCAAGTACAAAATAAGTTCAATTCAAACTTCAACTTTCAAGTTGTTGATGAGTTCATGAGTTACTTTTCTGAGAATCAAGTTCACTTAATATCCGTAGTGATCTCTCAATCACAACAATTTCACAAAACACTATTTTTATGGCAAGGATGTAAGAAACATATGTGAGATTGAATTTTCAAACATTTTTGAATTTTGAACCGTCCTAATGGTCAGTGTTCAGACAGACTGGACCAAGTGTTTTTCAATGGTTTCAGGAAAACATTCTGTTGGGGCAGGTTCGTGATTTCCGTTGGAATTAGAACGGTGGAGAAACACGGTCACTTCCTGTAGCGTAGTCCCAATACTCGGCGGCAGCGGCGCTACCGGCTACTTCACTATAAAAGCTCACGGAGTTGTCGCTAACTTCCGCCGGGAGTCTTTCTTCTACTCGAGTGGAAACTATTCGCACTTGGAATTTCACTTTATTCACTTCAAACTTAATTTAGATACAATTGGGGAATATTTCATGTTTTGGAAGCTCAATTTGGACTTCTTACTTCCTTAAGAGCTGGACTTGGAATGAATTTATTTCTGAGACTTTACCTTTAAGAAATTTAACTAGGTACTACAACTTATGATAATTAAATTATACCTGCTACCATCGCCTAGCACTCAATTGCAGTACTAGATCAGGTGAGTTCGGTGCGAATCCATAGAAAGCATTTGGGAACTAATTGAGAACAAACACATAACCTCAAACCTCAAACCCCAGAAATTCAAAATGTGAAAATATTTGCTGTCTTAAGGAACTTATCTAGTAGATGATGCATCTGTATCAAAATAATTTCGGGAAAACTTAAAAGAGTCGTTAAAGTTTAGTGTAAAATATCATCTAGTTTGGTTCGTCTGAAAACGGACCATATCATCGCATGGAAAGGTGTTGCATTGTAGACTTAGAGCCAAAAGGCATACTAGGTGAAACTAGGAAGTGCCTTTAACTCAATAAGTCCAGATAGAGTGTAATAAAACATGTCTATTTTATCTTAAACACGTTGACTGTACTTCAATTTGAAATTTGATGCTGAAAACTATATTTAGTCGATATAAATTCTGATTTACAGGCAAATAGGTTTTAAACCTAGAGGGACGGCCGACGCGACGCCGGCGGTAAACTCCTCTTCACATTGGCGCAATTCGTTGGTGAATGCTGGGTGCCTGCCACCTTTTCCTGGGGCGCGAATAACGTGCGCAAGCCCCCTTCCGGTTTCCGTACCTCCGGGATAAACCTCGTAGCTGAGAAGCGATCTTGACGGGTAGTGTGATGTGTTCGGTTCCGCAGGAAGTCACAAACCTAATTAAGCACACGGTTACCTGATTTCGAAGACACTCGCATGTAATTTTTGCTAACTAAATGCACTCAATCTTAACGGATCAATTCTAGCTACTCGATTGATCTATACGGGAAAGACTTATTAAATGTAACATAAAGACACCACATGTTGATTATCTACCTTCAAAGACACATCACGGCGCGAATCATCACTCCTGCCTCTTCCACTAGCCAGAACGAAGTGATCGATCAAAATCAGATTATCCTCAGATATGTCGCGAGATGCATATTATCATCGTTATCTAATCTGAAATATTTCCCGTGAGAATTACCTGTGATTTCCTCGTTCCCATGTTCGCGAAACATTCAAGGTCAGGGGGAGGGGGTTGTTCTTCACCGAAAGGCTTTCACGCCAACTCGACACGCGATTGGCAGCACCCCTTCAGAATTCAATGAAACTTTCTGGATGTCAAAAGTATGTGAAACTAAGATACTTTGCATATTTTGTATTTTCAAAATCGATCTAGACTAACATTTGAAAAGGGTCAAAGATTTTTTTATTTTTTTATAAACCCGTATAACTCGAAAACGGTAAGACCTACAAAAAAGTGGTGTGTGGGGGACTGTCGTGAAATTTCCTGAAGTTTTAGAAAAAAATATTGAAAAAATAAAAACACATTTTCTACACCGAAAAAACAATGATTCAAAACTTTAAAGTCGATTTAAAAAAACGGCCATTTCATATTTTGATCATCCTCAAGCAAAATGTTTCGTAATTAAATTTACTAACAGTCGTCCATACATTGCAAATTGGGCATATTTTAGGGGAAAAAGTGACAGTTTTAACCTTATCAAACAATTCAATCAATTCCTCTGACATTTTAACATACTGTTCATTAGATATATAACAGAAATTTAATTTGGTGATACATGTATCAGATTGTTTCACTGCCCAGTCGAATAGTTCTAGCGGAGTTGCGATTGTGTTTCCATAGTCTTTTGCAAGACTTGCTCTTTTTGCCATTCGCTTGAGAGTGCCACCAATAGCGTCACAGGGGCCTTTGCCGTGGGATGTGGCAAAAAAGTGCCATTCTGCTTCCAATCCATATATTTTCTTGAAATTACATAAGCTGGCAAATTTTTTTTATTTTTATAATGAGCTGCAGCTCCATCTGACATAAAAATAACTTTTGAGAAATTTTTTTTTTGTTTAACAACATTTATCAATTTTGAAATAAATAGCTGAACTGCTACTGTATCATGGGTCAACACTTCTGATATTATAATAAAACTAACGTTTTCCAATTTATTATCTTTTTTATGGTAAATCTCGAATGGGTGTATCGTTGCTTGGGAATTATTCCAGTGATATCCTTGAGCAGCGCTTTGCATGATAAAACTATAATTTTCAGAAAAGTCGCTAATTAACAGTATTTCACCTTGTTTTAAGGAGTTTTTTTTGTTTTGTAGAAAAGAAGACTGTTCTTTGCAAATAAAATCATGAGTTATTAGCTTATCAACTTTCTCCACGAAATACGTAACAAATTCTTCAACAGGCTTTATTATAGTTTCTAAATTACAGCGATCGGTAGTGAGCAATTGCTGAAAAACTACATCTTCTTTGTCGCTTTCCTCTAAAAGCGAGATTAGTTCTCCTGTAATATTTTCTTTGGAATTACACTTTTCACATTCTCGAAAAAAACAATCAGTCGTTCTTACTAAAACATCGCATAACAGTTTTTCGCAAATTTCTGCCTGAGAGGCAATTCCTAAACTGTTAAGCATTAATTTAAAATTTTCGTGGTATGTGCACACACATACATTGTGAATTCCTGTGTTATCGAGAAGCCTACAATGTTTAGGCCTCAACATAGTAAACAAACTAAAACCAATTTCTACATTTTGGCATCTTTCTTCAAAAATCATGTACGCCTCTTTAAGAGACATCATCAATAGACGCTTTTGAACTTGTTCTTTACTACCATTTCGATACTCAGAAACGAAGTCATTGGCTCCTGGCATAGGCCTACTAATATCATCACTATCAACGAAATCAATAACAACCTGTTTATCTGTTTCACTAATTTCATGCCCACTTCGAGTCCTTGTGGTACATAGAATGCCCTGTTAATTCACAAGTTGTTTTACTTGTCTTACCATGTAAATTGGTGCCTCGAACTCCTCGACAATTTTGTTGATCGACCACGACTTAGGAAGAACCGATAATATTTTCAACTTGTCATTTCTGTCAATACCAGGTGAGCTGAATTTTTCTTTCAACTGATTGATGATTTCCTCGAATGCCTCCACCTTGTCGACGTCCATTGCATCCATGCCTAGTATGTCATGACGTACAGCTTTGGTGATCTCTACTGACTTTTTAATTCGATAGTCCAAGCTCCTCATGTTTTTCGACGAGATTGGGGATAAATTCAAAGTTTCAATAATACTGTTGAATTTTTCCACGTTGTAGGGGCCTAGTAATTCATCCGCTGATGGGACGGATGGCAAAGATGAACAGGACGGGACTGCTTCTGAAATATACAATAATGCCGACTTAATATTGTAGCCGACACTGGTCGATCCGGGGAGAAATCATGCGGCTTTAGCGCCACTCCGTTAGGAGACCGCAAGACAAGGTCAAAATTTGCCCGGTTGAGACTCGTCAGGGCGAGTCCATTTAGAATCCCCGAATAAGTTGAGGATCGAGCCAGCGTGCCTACAACCTACGCAAGAACTGGGGTATCTACCCTACGCAACAACATATACTGTCGCACTCCAAAATCATTCCTCCAAAGCACGCAGTAAGACAACACCCATACCTAAGACAGTGCAACACTATCGCACACTAATGTCTCATCACTGGCGGTTCCACTACTGTCCGCAAGAGGCGCGACCAGTGTAGAAGGGTATGCGCAAGACGGCAGTCAAATTGCGCCACGCAAACAACATTAAAATTCACACGAAGTAACGGGACAATATAACCATACTCTAAAAGGTCATTCTCAAGAAACTACTAACAGAGAATTCATTAACAAAACAAATATATTTTAGGAGAATAATAGGAATGAATCATTTTATTCTAATAGCATGCCAATTTTTGTGTATTGTTTTATATTATTTACATGTGTTCCGTCTCCTACTCTGAAGTCCTACTCTTGTGCGTTTTTTCTATCTCTCTCTTTCTTCTCTCTCCGTGCTACCATGTGTCTATCTATGTGACATCTCCATTCAGTTTCCCACGACGATGCGACAAGCAGAAGCGGCAAGCTAGTTCGCACCCGGGTGGCTTACACAATAGGGTTGGGTGGGCCGGCCATAGAATACGTGCGCACGTTTTGGGGTTTTAGCATCCACCCAACCTTAACATTTCACGGACGCTTTACTGGCCAGACGTCCAAATTATTCACGACCTTTGGTCGGCAAAAAACGACTCCGAGGCGTCCTCACCGGACGCCCCACTCCACAAAAAAGAAAGCGATGCGAAATGGAATCGACTCACCGAGTTATCACTGGCGAAGGCTGCGGTGGGGTTCCTTGCTGGATTGCTGTTGGCCTTCTGATGGTTCTGCGCTCCTGGTGTGTCGCGTTGATGGGAGGCAGGGGTTCGTTCGCTGGTCCACGTGTGATCGCGGGTTCACGTGGCCAGGTGTACTCCCGGTTGACCTTCGAGATGGCGGCCACCCAGTGGCAATTGACGACCACGGCTGTGGCTCGAAACGGCGTAGTGGCGGACCGTTTCCTTTGGCGGGTTTGGATCGCCAGAACTTTCCGATTCGAAAGGCAGAGAAGCGTCGCTGGTGGGGAAGAAGATAGCCGCGGGCTATTCCACAACAATTAGCACATGCACGGATTCTTAAAGACGAGCACAATGAGCACATTACCTGGGAATACTATTATGGAAAACGCACAAAACCTGACGCACTTATTTCTCTAGACTTGGACTTTGATCTAGGAACTAACAAAAGAACAATGAACAATTAAAATACTGAAATATCACCACGTTACTTTCACTCACATTACACAGCTTCTTCAACAGATAGACCACGACACTTCTACACTAATCTGCGGATCGAACGAAAGTAAAACGAAACCGTGATCCTCAGATTAGGGAAGGTGCCATCGACCGAACTCAACGGAAGTTCGATATTTCCCACGAACTTCTTCGAAATAATTCGGGAGTGCCACGGTTTATGTTGAATGCTCGCTCAAGTTCGGCTTCGGCCGCGACTCATTCTTTCCCCTACTTTCTCCGGAGATTCTAAATTTCCTTGACCTTCGGAGAACTCCTTCATGGCCGTTTGAGAGCTTATGAGCTTTTTTATGGCAGATTAACTAGCTTATGGCGTAGAGGTAATTCAAAATTGAATTAGCTTTGGCGTACCTCAACCTTACCTGTTTTATAGGTCTCTTTCTATCTAATCTGATGAAATAAACTGAATGAACTGATTAACCATGGAGCAACGGCTACATAACACCAGGCTTGTTTTACGAAAATTTGGTTGTAGGACTACAACCAAATTTTCGTAAGGGCAAACCTAACGATATAACATTTAATAATAAATACACAAAACAATAATTTAACAAGCAACGAAATTAACCTACTATTTACAAAAATAAATAAATAAATAAATAAACTATACTCTACCTAACTAATATTTACAAAATTTCTACAAAGTTCTTTGGTTCATCATAAGAAAGTCCGGAAGAAAAGTCAACGTTTGAGTTTACTCGGTGGGGGTTCAACATAAAACATAAATCCTCAAATACAGCAAAATCCCCAAAAGACGGCATTTGGACTAAAATGATCATATTTTAGTCAAAGCCTAACCCCAAACTACACAACACAACATAACTTCAACATACCGAACATAACATAGCTCCAAAGAACAGGTAAGGTCAGTTTCGGGACAACTCCAATCATATAGTTGGAACGGTGTTCCTACTCTGTCCAAACCGCAACTATTTTGTTTTTCGAGTGTGCCACCAAGGCTGTTCCCTAGTTAACGCATCACTCTAATTGACGAAACGTAGACCTAACATAAATTACGAAAACTTAGTTGTATTTTCTCCACCGAAAATTACATCGGCACGCAAGACATATACAACTGACTACCGATCCACAAACTTAACAGTAGTATTGAGTGTTGTTTCAACGCTTAAACATTCAAGCTATAACGAAACACAAAACACATACTACAATCCCCAAATTTCACTTTCATTCATGTTTCTAACACCAAATATGTTATCTGGCAACAACGAAACAGAATAAAATGACAAACCTTACACAACCATACAATGCAACATTTTCACCCATACATTGAACTCCCCACGAGTAAACAACAAAACGTCAGTTGAGAAACAGTGTTTACGTGACGGCAGCAAAAGGTGATACGGATGCGGTAATTTTCAACTGTTTTACTGTTTGCGGCTATTTTTCCTACTCATTAACTGACGAATGTGATCAAGGTAAGGTTTGGGCTGCAAAACGGTGAGTCGACAACAAGGAAGGAGCGTTCAACACAGCTCTGGTCCTCACAAGTTCCTACCTCACGCTTCCACGGGTCAAACGATGACAAAGACCGCCAGCTAAGGGTTGCGTACTTAGCTGGTAGTGCAGCCTGGGCACTGTTGTCCTTCTGACATCAGCTAGATTGAGGAGGTACGTCTCGAGCGTCTGTTCACCAGGAGGTGCGGCTCAAACAGCGTCTGTTCTGGTATCCAGCGGCTGAGCAAGAAATGCTGAATCGCGCACAGCTAAATCCAAGGTGGTAGCCCCATCAGCGCGATCGTCCTAGTGTTAGTTGGGACGTTAAACAGAGCTGGCACGATGGCGCTCCGGCGAGACAGGAGTGTTGGCGTAGGCCCAATAAGCCACCCGTAAAAAAACCTTATTGCGAATAACATAGGAGATAATACGACCCGGAACAATCGGCAAAGACCCACGCGACGAAATAAGGATTACGATTGGAAACTTGGAACATGGAACTGCAAGTCACTTGGTTTCGCAGGTTGCGACAGGATAATCTATGACGAACTACATCCCCGTAACTTCGATATCGTAGCGCTGCAGGAACTTTGTTGGACTGGACAGAAGGTGTGGAAAAGCGGGCATCGAGCGGCTACCTTCTACCAAAGCTGTGGCACCACAAATGAGCTAGGAACTGGCTTCATAGTGCTGGGCAAGATGCGACAACGCGTTATCGGGTGGCAGCCGATCAACGCAAGGATGTGCAAGATGAGGATAAAAGGCCGTTTCTTCAACTACAGCATCATCAACGTACACTGCCCACACGAAGGGAGACCCGACGACGAGAAGGAGACGTTTTAAGCGCAGCTGGAGCAGATTTATGACGGATGCTCGCCGCGTGACGTGAAAATCGTTGTTGGCGACATGAACGCACAGGTAGGACGAGAGGAGATGTACAGACCGGTGATCGGCCGGAACAGTCTGCACGCCGTATCTAACGACAACGGCCAACGATGCGTCAACTTTGCAGCCTCTCGTGGTATGGTAGTCCGAAGCACCTTCTTCCCCCGTAAAGATATCCATAAGACCACCTGGAGATCACCCGATAACCTAACCGAGAACCAAATCGACCACGTTCTAATCGACGGAAAATTCTTCTCTGACATTACCAATGTTCGCACATACCGCAGTGCGAATATAGATTCGGATCACTACCTAGTTGCTCTATGCATGCGCTCAAAACTTTCGACGGTGACAAACTCGCGTCGAAGCCGAACGCCGCGGCTTAACATCGAGCGGCTACGGGACTCAGAAGTAGCCCAAGAATACGCGCAGCAGTTGGAAGTGGCCCTACCAACGGAAGAGCAGCTCGGCGCCGCCACTCTTGAAGATGGCTGGAGGCACATAAGATCCGCCATAGGTAGCACCGCAACAGCAGCACTAGGTCCAGCGGCCCCGAATCAGAGAAATGACTGGTACGACGGCGAATGCGAGCAGTTGAAGAATGAGAAGAATGCAGCATGGGCGAGAATGCTGCAACACCGCACGAGAGCGAACGAGGCACGGTATAAACAGGCGCGGAACAGACAAAACTCGATCTTCCGAAGAAAAAAGCGCCATCAAGAAGAACGAGATCGCGAAGCGATGGAAGAGCTGTTCCGCGCTAAAGACACACGGAAGTTCTACGAGAAGCTTAACCGTTCGCGCAAAGGCTTTGTGCCACAAGCCGACATGTGCAGAGACTTTGACGGAAATCTTCTCACGAACGAACGTGAGGTGGTCGAAAGGTGGCGGCAGCACTACGACGAGCACCTTAATGGTGATGTGGCCAGTAGCGGAGGGGGCACGGAAATAACTTTGGGAGCACGCGCGGACGACGAAAGAGTTCCGCCTCCAGATCTCCAAGAGGTAGAAACGGAGATTAGACGGTTGAAAAACAACAAAGCCGCTGGAGTGGACCAACTTCCTAGCGAGTTGCTAAAATACGGTGGTGATGCACTGGCAAGAGCGCTGCACTGGATTATTTCCAAGATTTGGGAGGAGGAAGTATTGCCGGAGGAGTGGATGGAAGGTGTCGTGTGTCCCATCTACAAAAAGGGCGACAAGTTGGATTGCGCCAATTATCGTGCGATCACAATTTTGAGCGCCGCCTACAAGGTACTCTCCCAAATTCTATGCCGCCGTCTATCACCAATTGCTAGAGAATTCGTTGGACAATATCAGGCAGGATTTATGGGCGAACGAGCAACAACGGACCAGATATTCGCCATCCGCCAGGTGTTGCAGAAATGCCGCGAATACAATGTACCCACACATCATTTATTCATCGATTTTAAATCGGCCTATGATACAATCGATCGAGAACAGCTATGGCAGATTATGCACGAATACGGTTTCCCGGACAAACTGATAAGATTGATCAAGGCGACGATGGAGCGAGTGATGTGCGTAGTCCGAGTATCAGGGACACTCTCGAGTCCCTTCGAATCTCGCAGAGGGTTACGGCAAGGTGATGGCCTTTCGTGTTTACTGTTCAACATTGCTTTAGAGGGTGTGATAAGAAGAGCGGGGATAGACACGAGTGGCACGATTTTCAGAAAGTCCGTTCAGTTACTTGGTTTCGCCGACGACATTGATATCGTAGCACGGAACTTTGAGACGATGGCGGATACGTACATCCGACTAAGGGCTGAAGCTAGGCGAATCGGACTGAACATCAATGTGTCAAAGACGAAGTACATGATAGCTGGAAATCGTGCCTACTTTGGATTCCGCAGAACGCTCCGATCGAGCAAAGTTCGCCATCGCACGAAGTTGACCATCTACAAGACGCTGATTAGACCGGTACTCCTCTATGGGCACGAAACATGGACCCTACGTGCAGAGGATCAACGCGCCCTTGGTGTTTTCGAACGGAAGGTGTTGCGGACCATCTACGGCGGAGTGCAGATGGAAGACGGAACGTGGAGAAGGCGGATGAACCATGAATTGCACCAGCTGCTGGGAGAACCAACCATTGTCCACCTCGCAAAAATTGGGAGGCTGCGGTGGGCCGGACATGTCACCAGAATGTCGGATACCAACCCGGTGAAAATGGTTCTCGAAAACAATCCGACCGGCACAAGACGACGTGGTGCGCAGCGAGCAAGATGGGTCGATCAAGTTGAGGACGATCTGCGGACCCTTCGCAGAATGCGTGGCTGGCAACGGGCAGCCATGGACCGAGTCGAATGGAGACGTCTCCTACGTACAGCAGAGGCCACCCAGGCCTTAGCCTGACTGGTAAGGTAAGGTAAGTGATCAAGGTAAGTGGCTTGAACTAAATTCTGATGTTGTATTCTATTTACTAGGTGCTGTTAACACGAAACATGGACGGAATGCTCGGGCCCTGGAGTACTTTTTTTGGATTTGGATGAACAGGAGCCCGGATTACTCTATTGCCACCTGATTTTGAAGATCATTGGGCCCAACTCGAGGATAGAGTTGTGCAAAAGGACAGTTGGATTCCGACTAAAGGTAAGTTTATTGAACAGATAATAATAGTATATTTTTATTTTAGGAACTACCAGACAAGAGGGATGTTGCGCGACCCACTCAAAGATGTTGCATGGTGGGTCGTTCAAAAAGGACGAACCAACGGAGTTTCCGGGGCAAGATGCGTGATTCCGAATGAATTAAATTAGAAAATGAATTATGAAAATAATAAATAATTAAATAAATAATAAGGTAAATAAATCTCCAATAAATAAATAATTTAAATAAATAAATAAATCTTTAATAAATAGACAAATACGATTCGAATAAATAAATAAATAAATAAATCTCTAATTAATAAATAAATCTCTAATAAATATATAAAAAAGTAAATATATATGAAAAAAATATCTGCATAAATAAATAAGAAAATAAATAAGGCATCTGTTAACATCTAATCCTAAACGTGAACGAAACATGAATTATAAATATGTACAAGGGTGTCCATAAAACACCACTATCACAACACGAACCTTAAATAAAGTCTAGCCTTAAGGTTACTAAATTAGACTAAGACTCGATGTTAACTACCTTACTAACATTAGTATACATGAAAGAAACACCCACAGAACACAGAAATTGATAAAAAGTTGGATTATGTCCTTATTACAATTGGGAGAGAGCTATATACAAATCTAAAATGATTTTTTCTAGACAGCAGTTTCTTTCTCAGAGATTCGTTGATCTACTTGCTCGATTTACTCGGGTGTGCTCTTCATCGTCTACTCTTACGAGCAAGACATCCGAGTCTTAGGCGATCACCGTCTGAGAACCCTCGGTCTCCAGACTCCCGCTTCAATGCTTTACTTTTCAGGTACTCCTCATCAACGCTTTATTAGCTCCGAGTTTCTAATTTTCAAGCTCATCGTCCTGGAGTAAACTCCATGGACTCGCTCAGTCTTCCGGTCGAGAGGGTAGGCGTGAGCAGACCAACAATCTTCAACAAAGACTCTACTTCTAGATCAAACCTTGACTACCTAGTCCAGCACGTCTGTGAGATTTCTTCTAGAGGTCCAGCCAAAGCCTTTCCACCTAGGAATGCACCCAGTAAATAATGTTGTTGTGGGGCTGCCCCGACCAAATGGCCAGAGCTAAATCTCACAAACGGTGGTAAAACCTAGTGTTTTCATGCAACCAGAGCTAAAGCATCATGGTGCGTAGTTGCTACTCAACTGAGAGCTACATAGCTTGATAAACAGTCCTGCCCAACTGCATATCCCTAAGAAAAGCTTCAGTGAGCCAGTTTCTCAAGGAATTTGCAGTTGAAGATGCCAAATAATGTATGGTTACTGATTTTAGAACACGGTGAAGTGGTTGGTAGGACAGAATCTTCAAAAACCAAAGCCTCCATCTTTCCGCAGTAACCAAGCTCTTCCTCAACTCCTCTTCAATGAAATATACCCTCTGGTTTCCGTTCCTATTTTCAACAAATCGAGTTGAGAAACTTGGCAACTTAATGTTTTGTTTTTCATGATTAAACTGACTTTTTTGAACTAGGAGCTTTCCGAGCAGACTGCATTTATCTATAGTATTACTACTTGACCATTTTTCTAGAAGGGTTATTTCTTTAATTGCTGTTGATTGATCAATTATTTCATTATTGGGAACATTTGTTATGATTGAGGTGCCATCGTTCCCTATATTGCACCCCTGCAGAAGTTTTCCGAAAGCTTCTTACATATTTCTTTGCTATCCTGAGTCCTTGAAGCTTTTATTCGATGTTTTACATTCTCTTCCAATTCTTTAGAATCACCTACCTGATTAACTGTTCTTTCTACTCTTTCCAGTTTACCTTTTGCTTCTTCTACCGACAACTCAAGGTCCCAAATTTCAGTGAGAAGCCTTTCCTTATCTTGATCGTCCTCGACAACTTCTAACTGAACTTGCGCTTCCTCCAGCAATTTTCTTAGGTCTCTTATCTGCAGGGCAAGAGCTATTTTGGATGAGTCGAGATCCTTCTCAATCACGTCGCTACTCGGAAGAAAAACTTCATCAATCCCTACTGTTCTATAGTTGATTTCCTCCAATTCTCTAAGTCTGCCCTGATCATCTTTCCTGTCATTCCTTATCGATGAAACTTCTACAGAATGGTTCAATAAGTTTCGTTCATCTAACAATCTACTGAGCTTTCCCAATTTTGTTTCTAATTCCGATATTCTTTGTTCGAAAAACTCCTTTTCCTGTTCTATCTGCCTTCTGAGTCTTTCCTCTACGCTTTTCTCTGACACTCCTTCGTATTGAGTGATTTCCTTGTTTTGCTTCATCTTTCTTTTACTAATTGTTTTTTGGATTTGGAGTAGTTTAACTTTCAGATTTTCCCTAAATACTAGATTTGTTCAATTTTTCTTCAACAGTACCTTATTAACCAAACTCTGTATCCTTCAGTTCATCAAGTCTTGAATTCCTCCAACAACCTTTGTTTGAATCCAGATTACTCCGTACATCAAATTCCGTATACCTGAGAAAAAGTTCGTAATCCACATCATTCATCAAATAGTCAATTCGCCATTTTAACAAATATTGCCGAATAGTATTACAGAATTGTATGTAACTAAATTACCGACTTAAATATCCGTATTACTGCTTTTTCCAAGCAATTTCCACAAAAACTGAACGTAAACCACAGAAACTCAACAGTATTTCTCCAGAAAACTACAGAAATACACAATATTACAACTATAACATAATCTTATTTCCAGATTTTACGAAAATTCCGAAAATTCACATAAACTTTACCGTAAATTCTCCACATAAATTTAAATTTGAACCGTAAGAACTAAATTTCAAATATGCCCCAGAACATCCATAACATAACTATATAAGACCTTTCAGTTGGGCGCCAATTTGAAATTTAGTTCTTACGGTTCAAATTTAAATTTATGTGGAGAATTTACGGTAAAGTTTATGTGAATTTTCGGAATTTTCGTAAAATCTGGAAATAAGATTATGTTATAGTTGTAATATTGTGTATTTCTGTAGTTTTCTGGAGAAATACTGTTGAGTTTCTGTGGTTTACGTTCAGTTTTTGTGGGCGTTGGGCGCCAATTTGTAGCCGACACTGGTCGATCCGGGGAGAAATCATGCGGCTTTAGCGCCACTCCGTTAGGAGACCGCAAGACAAGGTCAAAATTTGCCCGGTTGAGACTCGTCAGGGCGAGTCCATTTAGAATCCCCGAATAAGTTGAGGATCGAGCCAGCGTGCCTACAACCTACGCAAGAACTGGGGTATCTACCCTACGCAACAACATATACTGTCGCACTCCAAAATCATTCCTCCAAAGCACGCAGTAAGACAACACCCATACCTAAGACAGTGCAACACTATCGCACACTAATGTCTCATCACTGGCGGTTCCACTACTGTCCGCAAGAGGCGCGACCAGTGTAGAAGGGTATGCGCAAGACAGCAGTCAAATTGCGCCACGCAAACAACATTAAAATTCACACGAAGTAACGGGACAATATAACCATACTCTAAAAGGTCATTCTCAAGAAACTACTAACAGAGAATTCATTAACAAAACAAATATATTTTAGGAGAATAATAGGAATGAATCATTTTATTCTAATAGCATGCCAATTTTTGTGTATTGTTTTATATTATTTACATGTGTTCCGTCTCCTACTCTGAAGTCCTACTCTTGTGCGTTTTTTCTATCTCTCTCTTTCTTCTCTCTCCGTGCTACCATGTGTCTATCTATGTGACATCTCCATTCAGTTTCCCACGACGATGCGACAAGCAGAAGCGGCAAGCTAGTTCGCACCCGGGTGGCTTACACAATAGGGTTGGGTGGGCCGGCCATAGAATACGTGCGCACGTTTTGGGGTTTTAGCATCCACCCAACCTTAACATTTCACGGACGCTTTACTGGCCAGACGTCCAAATTATTCACGACCTTTGGTCGGCAAAAAACGACTCCGAGGCGTCCTCACCGGACGCCCCACTCCACAAAAAAGAAAGCGATGCGAAATGGAATCGACTCACCGAGTTATCACTGGCGAAGGCTGCGGTGGGGTTCCTTGCTGGATTGCTGTTGGCCTTCTGATGGTTCTGCGCTCCTGGTGTGTCGCGTTGATGGGAGGCAGGGGTTCGTTCGCTGGTCCACGTGTGATCGCGGGTTCACGTGGCCAGGTGTACTCCCGGTTGACCTTCGAGATGGCGGCCACCCAGTGGCAATTGACGACCACGGCTGTGGCTCGAAACGGCGTAGTGGCGGACCGTTTCCTTTGGCGGGTTTGGATCGCCAGAACTTTCCGATTCGAAAGGCAGAGAAGCGTCGCTGGTGGGGAAGAAGATAGCCGCGGGCTATTCCACAACAATTAGCACATGCACGGATTCTTAAAGACGAGCACAATGAGCACATTACCTGGGAATACTATTATGGAAAACGCACAAAACCTGACGCACTTATTTCTCTAGACTTGGACTTTGATCTAGGAACTAACAAAAGAACAATGAACAATTAAAATACTGAAATATCACCACGTTACTTTCACTCACATTACACAGCTTCTTCAACAGATAGACCACGACACTTCTACACTAATCTGCGGATCGAACGAAAGCAAAACGAAACCGTGATCCTCAGATTAGGGAAGGTGCCATCGACCGAACTCAACGGAAGTTCGATATTTCCCACGAACTTCTTCGAAATAATTCGGGAGTGCCACGGTTTATGTTGAATGCTCGCTCAAGTTCGGCTTCGGCCGCGACTCATTCTTTCCCCTACTTTCTCCGGAGATTCTAAATTTCCTTGACCTTCGGAGAACTCCTTCATGGCCGTTTGAGAGCTTATGAGCTTTTTTATGGCAGATTAACTAGCTTATGGCGTAGAGGTAATTCAAAATTGAATTAGCTTTGGCGTACCTCAACCTTACCTGTTTTATAGGTCTCTTTCTATCTAATCTGATGAAATAAACTGAATGAACTGATTAACCATGGAGCAACGGCTACAATATATTGATATGGGTTCTATGTAAACAATCACTGTCGTTTAATGTGCTGCAAAGTAAATTTATCTTACCTAGCATTTCATTGGAGGCCTGACCGCTTGTTGGTGGTTGTGGATTTTAATTCACTTCGCCTCCACCCGAACGTTCGATCATGGTGACAAGTTTCGCAACTGGCTACGCCTGCACTTAGGATTGTTTATACCGGCGCAACATCTCGAAATTTTAATGCGCGATAAATCTTGTTGATCCATCTTTCACTTCTTTTCGCAAATGACTTAGATAAAATGAAAAGAGTTTTGTTGACATCAAGCTTAAATAGTTATATGCATAGGTAGAACGACAATTATAAGTAAAATACCTATCTTTCTATACACTCACGCGGTGATTGTTGAGTACCTCAGGTCGTTAACGGACATTTTAGGTAGATAACAATACAAACATTATTTCTTATTCATCTGGCTTGTAACGCAGGTACGTTTAGTAGTATTTTCTAGAAGAAAATTTAATGGAGTATGGATCAGGTTGTTCCTTTTCAATGTTTGCAATCTTTCGAACCATAAAAATCCGTCGGATTGTTAGACGGAGTTGATTTTCTCATAGGCAGAGGCGAAATCCATAGATTGCCTACATTTAAAAAACATAATCACTGCATAATTCCGTTTTTTAACTATTCTCAATAAAAAAATACAAAATACAATACAAATTTTATCTTTATTTGGTTCCATGCAACGAAAATTTGATAAAAAATTACAATATTTACGTCGAAAAACAACAAATAGGCATAACTCTTCCAAATCTCAATCGATTTTAATAATATTTGGAGTGAAAGTCTCTTACTTGAATAGCATTTGAATCACCACAACATTTATAAGTTTTGTTTTGAAATTACTTAGAAATCTTAAAAAGAAACTCTTGCCCCACTTGAACTTTTGCCCCACTTTACTCTATTATTCAATAAATATGGAGTCACTGAATCTGAATAAAATCTCAAAAATCTTACAAGTTGTTAATAAATAAGTAAATTTTTGAACTGAAGTTAACAAATTACAAAAATAAACCACACTAGACGCCTAAATGTAGGCAATTTTCATTTAAATTGGCAACTTGTACACGAAAAGAACATGTTTTTCTCTGGAAATGATTTTTTTATACTCAATTCAAATTAAAAACTGGGTTAAGGAAACAATTCTGGAATGTATGAGACAGTTTATTTGAATGCTGTATGTATATGGACTTGGTAAAAGTCGATTGTTTGATAAATAGAACCCTTCAACAATTCATCTATAATTTCTTAAAAATCCTGTTTTTCCATGGTATAACTATCTTCAATTTCAATCCAAATTTAAGAAAATCAAGAGCAGCTATCAGGCAATGCTACATCACAGAAATTTTAAAAATTGAAATCTAATTATAGTTCTATTGACAGACTATACATGTGGGCACGGGAATGATCCACAACACCGTGAATAACGGTACGATAACGATTCTAAAACACATTGATTAATAATTTTGGTCGATCCAATGCTGAGGAAATAAGCCATCTTTTTTTAGTGTGTATTTCGAATAATGTCTCAACTGTAAGTAAAAATTTAGCAAATAAAATTCAAAAAATGTTTCTGGAAAAATAGCTACGAAGTTTGCCATTGCCCTTAGAATGCGCCAAAGAGAGCTTAAAATGAACGTGTAATCACAGAGATATGTACAAAACACTTTTGTATGTTTTTAGGGGGTGAACTCAAACTGTTGCAGATGTTGACGTCATAATCTCGGTATTTCAGCGATCCAACTCATTTGTACTTCCGTGAGATGTTTCTATAATATGAAAACACTGATAAATAATTAAATTCCAAAAAAAAAATCCATTTCATAAAATTTCACGATGTTGCTGCGCACAAAACGCAGTTGCTGGATTGAGAAGTTGTCAAAATACGTTGCATTGTTATTAATGTATGGAATTCTCAAGTAGACTTGTTTGATGTGTCAGAGATGCTGTATTTAGAAAGAATAAACAAATCTTAATGAATAAAAAACACACGGCACAGTAAATCGTTAAAAAAAGTGGACTTGCAATTTCATTTACTATCGTTCTTGCTTGACCCAATCTCACCCCCATTTTTTATGTTTTAGACACCGTGCAGAAAAAAATGAAATTTTTGGGGAAAATTAAATAGATTCCAGAAATTACGTATGAAGTGTAATGAAAAGACTTTCAACCTTCTACTAATATAACGATAGAGGTTAAAGTACATGCGTGATATTTTGCATAGGAGAAATTTAATGTTGTAAATTTTATCTATTTTCAACTTACAAGTTTATCAATATAGTAAACAAAAACTACTATTTCTAAAAATGTATATTGTGATGAATTACGTGTAATTATATGTTCCCTAGCATATGAATTATTAATTTTAGTAATATCAGCGTTATTGGCTGAAATATTTCATAAATCATATTTTTCCGTTTTGACCCAATCTCACCCCCCAGACCCATTGTCACCCCCATCGATGGTACCGTAATTCGGGGGCAAATTGATCACAGGGGTGATTTTGATCAGATTGGTACCATATATCATTGCCTTCCAAGGATACTTATATTATATTTCGTTGGCATTACATGCATTCCATATTTTCTAGTTTATAGATGCCTAATGATGATTTTGAACATTTTTTTTATTGAGGTCAGTTTTGCATAGGCATTTTTCACAGTTTTTGAAGGTGTAAACGTTTCTGTTGGAATTGTCGGCACTTAACAATTTGCAGGTGCTAAGCTTAAATGCCAACTTTGAGTTTTAAAATGTTTCGCAAGCTTTAGTGAGAACTAGTGAACTCATATTTGAAACCATATGGCATATTAAGCATAGTTTTGTGCTCATAATACCATTTATTCTATAATAACGTGCTTTATTCAAGGTAAACTGCCTACATTACGGCGTATTATCCAAATTTACAAAGCTTATGCAATAAAATGATCAAATACACAAATTGTAAGAATATTTACGTCCTTTTCAGATTCAGGAGACCTAAATTTAGTAGATAGGAGTTTCTTTATTCTGACACCTGGTTTATTATATTGTGTTCAATTTCGTGTTTCATTTTCAATTTTTGATATTGAAACTGGTTTTATGGAATGTTGAATGTTATTCCATAGAAAATCGATAATATAAACTGATATAGATCAATGAAGTACTGATTTTGACGAAATTTTTTTGACAATATTGAAATTCCAAAGGATAACATATCAAAAAGTTGTGGAATATTGATCTTGGATACGGTACGTGGAGATACAAAAACAAGCTGAAAATAATTTAAAGTAACTTCCATGTATTACACAGCTTTAGAAAAATTACAATGCTTTCAATAAAGACAAACTACTACCAGTAAGAGTCATAACGAGAGCATTGAACAACAACATACTGCCGTTATACGCATAATTGTCCCATGTTACTTTTTGTGCATTTTGACTTTTTGTCATCAAACAGTTTATTTTTACGTATAGTTTTAGAAAACACTTACCAAAATTTAACTTTGTTCGGAAACTCAATGAAAAGCAAGCCAAGTCAATTTGTCCCATTGATGAATTTCCACGCATAACTGTCCCACTACGGTATTTCTACGCATAACTGTCACACTGTACAATTAGCTGCGCTGATCTCGTACAAAATATTCAGTAGGAAGTTTTTATTTAGCTGGAGTTTGGGAAAATTGTTTTGAATATATTCCTACGTTGGATTTATGTGGAATCAACCTACATGGGTTGATGTGGAAAACAACCTGTTTTATGTGTTTGTATTATCGGAATGCATTCATCATTAATGCGAGCCCAACGTCAAATTTGATTGAAATTTTCAATATCAAAAAATTATTTCCCATCCGTTTTTCAATTAATATCAGTTGGATTTTTAGGGTCAAAATTCTAGTTTTTGGAACCGTGGTCATCGATTAGAAATTTACCGTAATTTTGAATTCATCGCGGGGAGTACTGAAATAATCCCACTTGAAGATTCAGTAACCACTTTAATTTCGAGTCCATTGCTTGCGACAAATCAACTTCATGGTTTAGCAAACCAAGTCTAAATTAAAATGGTTTTACTTTGCCACATGCTGGGTTGTTCCGAATACCGGTTCACTGGTGGAAGTGGCCATTATATTGGCGAATCTGAAACCTGGCTTGCGACATATCAATTTTTATGAATTTTCAAATTAAATCTGAAGGTAGTTCAGATGTATTTGACTGACTTGACCACATGTCGGATTGTTCTGAATTCCCGGTTTCCTGAGGAAATGGTCACTAAAGTTTCCAAACTTTATGAATTTGCAAATCAAGTCAAAAGAAGAATAGTTCAAGAGGTTTTGGAGTACCTGGCCACATACTGGGTTATTCCGGATAACTGGTTCTTCGGTGCAAGTGGCAAATATGTTGGCGGTTCTAAAACTTAATTTTCGATGATTTTGCAAACCAAGTCCAAAGAAATGTCAAATCGTGTGAAGATTTGTGTCGTGAATTTTGAGTTGGAGTAAATACCGCAGAATAACCTTGAATTCGCCGATGAGTTTCTATCAAGCCTGCAGCTGGAAGAGTCGATATAGGAATTAAGTACATCTTATAAACTCTCTAACTTACTCATCCACTCTTTCTTTCACGAACTCATACATTTTATCATTATCACACAAACAGAGAACTTTGCTTTCCATCCCAAACTATAAAATCGTATTTTTTCACTTCCCCACACGTGGCTCCGTTTGGCACATGTCACATGAGCCTTCATTAGGTGCCTCAACGTAGTTTTGAGGATATACGTCCACTACATTCGGTACAATATATGCATAAGAACGGTCGTCTACAGCAGTATGCTTAGCACATAATTGGTCACTACTATCAGTGGGACTGTTATGCGTAGAAATTCACCAAAAACCTCGTATTTCTAGGCATAACAGTCCCACTATGAATTTCGTAGCTAAATTTACGTTTTTCCCATAACACAAACTCTTGACTCTAATGAATACACTATTGTTTATACTATTGTAAAGATTTTAATTTGATTTACCACACACCTGGTCAATACGAGGCCTAAATGTGTTAAAATCTTTAAACGCGTTTTTCTCGACTGCACATTTTGGAACATGGGACAATTATGCGTATAACGGCAGCATATATGTATTACGTTTTCATCGAATATGGCTTACTGTATAGCGCAATGTTATATGCCAGCTAATCGCACGTGTTTTCTATTGAGTTTTTCCAATATGGCAGTCGTTATCAAACTTAAGCTGCAATTTATGTCACTTACGTGTACCTGGCGTTCAATGCTTCTTCTGCTACATGTTTCCCAGATCTCTCGACTAGGTCATATAAATGTCACTCTGTTTCCGGTTTCCGTTGCATGCCCGGTATCGATGTTTTATTTATATTATACCTAGTAGATTGGAACGAGGAAAGAAGAAATCAAACCTTCAAATTTCATTTCGATTCGATGGAACCATTTCAAATGGCACCAGGTGTGGGTGAATTGTCTCAGCATTTTCAACAGGAATTCTATTGAATAGGAACAAACAAATGGGTCATCGTGCTGTTTGTTTACCGGATCCGACGGGAGACGCAAGATAGTGGCCCGGTGCACAACGAAGCGATATGGAAGCTATCAGTCTACTGAATGGTGGGAATAAGGATGAACAATAAAACCGTAAATATGATCAAATAGCATTGTACAGGAAATCTCATCTGCTCGAACTGTTGTGTAACAATGCCAACAGGATAATATATTGCATCACTTTGCTGACATCACCTGCTCCGCTTTATTTAATATAGTGGAATGAAATTAATACTGACGCAGAATGAGAAATGGGCTCGGAAACTGAACTTAGGTTTTGGTATCATTTTCTTCACGATTCCGGATCTTTTTACCTTGAATTCCTTGGGTTTTAAACTGTCGGTCACTTGATACATATATACAAATAGAGTATTGTTCTTTTTTTTAACGAACAGACTTCCGTGCAAATGTTCAAAGTGGGAAACAAATGCACACAAGATCAACAGGTTAATTCATAAGCGTAGCAGTTTAGCAGAATTACGCGCATAGTATTCAATGCACAAAAAACAGTGTGCGTTACAGGAGCGTTTCATGTTGTTTATGTTAGCTACGACGCCATCCAATGTACGGCAAGCGCGGTGTAACAATATTTTTGGTGTGAACACATTTTTCATTTGGTGGTCTATTACGATTTTACAGATAACTTTGGATTATTGTAACAATGTATGTTGAAAAATTAAAGATTTTTTATGTTTTTAATGTCAAACACTGAAAAACATATTTTTTTTATGTTTCTCATGTCAACTACTGGGGGCCCAGATAGCCGTAGCGGTAAACGCGTATCTATTCAGCATGACCAAGCTAAGGGTCGTGGGTTCGAATCCCCCACCAATCGAGGATCTTTTCGGGCTGGAAATTTTTTCGACTTCCCAGGGCATAGAGTATTTTCGTAACAGCCACACGATAAACAGATGCTCATAAGAACACTAAGCTGAGAAGCCATCTCTGTCCCAGTGGGGACGTAACGCCAGAAAGAAGAAGAGGATGTCACTTTCGAAAGATTTTTCTATGTCTAGAAGAGCAAGACCAGTACAATAGCTTTTAATTTTAGAACGAATCAAATTTGTTGCTTGTAAAAGTTGTTGAGTATCGCATGTCCATGTCGGAATGCGAACTGTTCATTTCTGTTTTCATTCTGTTCAAAATGGCGTTTTCTAAAATTTAACTGATGGAGGAAAGCAAGTTGATGGGACGATAGCTTGAAGTTTCTGCAGGATTGTCGTACAGTATTAAAATGGTGGCATTTTTCCATTCGTCAGGGATTGTAAAATGTATCAACCAAGAATGATAAGCTACACTCTGGAAGGTACTTGATGAGGATGTAATACAATCTATCATCGCTAGGGGCTTGCAAATTTTTGCATTTTTTTATGATAGTTCCCCCTTTTTTCAAATCAGTCTCCCAGGAATTTTCAAAAACGTTCTCATTATTGAAACCATCCTAATTACGTCAAACGATTCGTGTTGTGTGCATCTTCAATGTTATCGAGTCGCGGACCTCTTTTTTAATATGTTTGTTTCTTCTTCCTAGAACCACTTGCGGTCTGTTCTAAGTAATACTTTGCGGGACCAATACTCCGCTGCAAAACCCTTGAGTGCTGCTCTTATTATGCTGCTTTTGATTAATAATAGAAAACTTTATCTTTCCGTCAAAACAAAAAAAAAAGAAGAAACACAGACCCAAAAAGGATTTTCTTCAAGGAAGGCAGCTTATCCTTTTCCATTATGCTACCACTTCAACCCAGTGACGAAGTGACGCTGTTACGATGCGATGGTTCAGTACCTATCTGTGACTGTTTGCCACTTTTTTGCGGTTGCCTTCAGTTCCAGATCAGAATGTTGATCTCATTTGAATAAGTTTGAATGAATAATTCGCCACGAGAAGCAAAAAAAAAAAAAAAGAAACAAAACTGAACCAAACAGATTAAAAAGTAAAACAGTGAAAAGCGAACCGCGGTTTCTGGCATGCAGTAGCACATTTTCTCGCCACAAACAGAAAGGCACAGTTTGATTCCGATTTTTGGTTCAGCCGGCATCTCCGCCCTTCTTCGATCCAATATGAAATAAACTAAGATAAATAATGCACAAATAAAAAGTACTTCTTCTTGGTGGCTGAAGGTCTGGGGAGATCTCATGCAACTCTTTCGCTCAGTTTTTGTTGCAGTTGGATAGCTGGGAAGTTGACATATCAGCTGCTGAACTATTGTGAACTCAGGGATTTAAATGGCAGGATAAGGATGAAAAAGATTTATTTTTAATTTGAACGTTTTATTTTATAATTATGTTTAGTTCACATATCCATCAATATAACAGAATTTAGTTTATCATATCCATTTGGTTTTGCTATTGTGTAAACTAAAACCCTCATTTACGTTATGGGTCGGGGTACCTAAATGGAATTCTACGTAAATGAACTCATTATGCAATTATAATTTTACGTAAATCTTGAAATATAGTTTGTGTGAAATTTCGATATCAATCATCAAATGAATAGTGTTTGATAATTCGACCTTGACGCTTGTTCCTGCGGGGGCGGGCGATGAGGGCAGGATCAAACATGTCGCGCGTCGCTAGTGAGAAAGTGCTCGGTCCGTTAGTAGTGTTTGATCTATTGATCGTGTCGCTTGCTCCCGCGTGGGCGAGTGACGAACACTTGTTCGGCGTACAATGAGATTATTGAATTATTTCGGGAATCCGGTTAGGCGTGATCATATCATGGATCGCATCACCAAACATTGATGACTCCCAGATCCCTACCTTATCCCACTAACCTCATACCATTTCCATGACAAATGTGGAGTTGCAGAGATAATTTCGGTCTCTAGTAATAACGGTTTTCGAACTAACATTCCTTCCCTTCCCCAAAGACCGTAAGGACATGGCCGGCGTCGTTTATGACTTATAAAATTTGAGAATGGTAAGCTAATCTCAAGCCCCATTCATTAGATCTCTGTGCAACTTCGATTAATTTCGATATCAATCATCAAATAGACTAAAACCAAGACAAAATTTTAAAAGTTTGTGTTAAGTTATGCCAGTTTCATGCTTGAGTGCACGAGGCCAGTCACGATTTCCTGGGGAATCACGCATTCAGATGTACTAGCGCTAAGGTTCGTGAACAATATCTGTACTCATATTGACCCATGAAGATATATTCTGTCATGTTTTAAGCTCAATGAACATTTTGGGTTGTATAAAAACTGCTTTGAGTACAAGCCTTCAAGCGTAACAGGTAATTCACGGAGACCCGACAGACCGTTATTATGAAAAAAATTGTCCATCAAATCTGAGCACAGGGCTCGATTCCTAAGATTATTCTGCAACTCTGGATCAATTTTTAAAAAAATCCCTAGGAGGAATCTCTAGAAATCTTGATTTGAAGTTTTTGACTAAAAATATAATCCTTATTAAAATTTTGCAATAGTACTGAAAAAACCTACATTAACGCTCAAAAAGTTGGCCAAACTGTTCTCAACTAGTATAAAATTGTTAACGTTGCTATAATTAGACATTAAAAACTAACTGAACTAACCAAAATTGGTAAAGTGTTTTTTTTTTCATAGTTTTTTTTATAGTTTTTATACTTTTATAATCGATTAGAGCTAGTATCAACCATTTGTTTCAAATCAGGAATGATTTGGTAGCTCTGGTACGCTCAACGTCAATATCAGAATGAACATACGCGGATGTCTTCCACGGGACCTTCAACTGAATGATGCAACATTATCTTCCGGCATTCTAACTAAATGATCAGCTCACTAAAGTTTGCATATTTTATTCACTCAATAGTTTTCACTCTTGTTCTCAAATAAATGTGCTTATAAAGTGCCAAAAATAAGCGTTTTATACAGGGCAAATTGGCAATGGTGATTCATTTAGGCATGCTTGCATTCATTGTTGTTCATTATTTTTGTTTACATTATTTTTGAAAAATTATTTAGTTTTCGAAAAAAATTTCAGTGTTGTGCGATAAAGGGTCGCGAGGTGTTTTGGCTAAGTTGTTAACGAAATAATGGATAGAAATCAGATAAGCCTTTGTCGAGCAACAGTGTAGAAATGCTATTTCCTTCTGTAAGTTGTGGGTCCCTGAGCTGATTACATAATCCGTAAGAAGGGATATTCACAGCTAGTACACGTGTGTTACCATTATTATCATACGTGGCATATGGCTCTCCAACAAAATCATCTACAGTTGTGTTCAGAATAATAGTAGTGAAAGCCGATTTTCATACAAAATGCTCATCTTTGGCATGTTTCCCTATAAGCAATCGGCTTGAAATTTTGAAAGAGAACTAGGGAAAGTATACCAGTTATGGCCCTATTTGGCCACATGTGAAATTTTGATAACTATCACATTTTAAATATTTTTTAATGCTTTAACATCAAAATTTTAAGACATTAAAGTAATCACGTATGGCGGAATATGGAATCACTATGTCCATAACTTGCACACTTACCCTACAAAAAATAAACTCAATTTTATTATTACAAAATTTTCACACTACCAGTTAAAAAGTTAAGCACTTGTTAAAATCGCTCAAAATAATAGTAGTTTTTCTTTTTTTTTAAATTTTGTTCATAAATCATTTCATATAAAATTGGCTTGTTTATACATTTATAGTTTGAGTGGAAATAGTTGAAACGGTGAATGAAGAAAAATTCAAAAACTCAAAATACAGCAGATATTTAATTTATTAAAACTACTCTTACTTTGAACGTTTTGACATGGTGCTTAACTTTTCAACCGGTAGTGTGAAAATTTACAAATTTTGTATTAATGACATTGAGTATATATTTTTGTAATGCTCTGCCGAAATTTCAAGTCGAATACTTATAGGGAAACAAAGTAACAGCATACCAAAGTTGAGCATTTTGTATGAAAATCGGCTTTCACTACTATTATTCTGAACACAACTTTAGATGATTTTGTTGAAGAGCCATATAACGTGTATGATAATAATGATAACACACGTGTACTAGCTGTGAATATCTCCTTTTAAGGATTACAAAATAATGAAAAAGTTGAAATTTAGCGTGACATAATTTGTGTACCATCCTTAGCAATTGAACTCATGCATGCTCATAAACAATGTTTCACCAAGATGAACTTAAAAAATCACTGGTAACCTGCAGTTCTGAAGACAAATATTCGTTGCAAGTTCATGCGAACTGCAGTTCAAAGTTGAAAAAAACTGTACATATACTTGTATTAGCTTCTTTGAATTTCTTTGTTGTTTTTTTTAAAAGCCAGTTGGCGAGAACCGTTCCCTTTCCAAGGAAGCTTGTGTAAATAATAAACATGCTGATATTTTCAGAAGTTGTTCTACTATACAAAATAATTTTAATATTGAACAAAATTTTAGATTCATATATTAGGTAAAAGTGCGACACAGTAACCTCAATAATTTCATAACGCAGTACATGTAAAATAACTTGAACTGCTATAACTATATTAAAAATGAAGATTTAAATGACTATATTAAAATTAAAGATTTAACTTAAAAAAAACATGGACTTTGGATTTAAAAAATGCTTCTAGTCTAGAAAAACCTGTTTTTCATAAAATATTTAATGATTTCCAAATTGACTTTTTCTAGCCAACCGAACTAGATCAAAAACCTAAATATGAAGTTTTATAGGGCAAGTCATGAGCTTTTATTTGAGGTGTAATCCAGAAACGCCGTTTTCAAAAATTACCGATTTATTTTTTTCAGGTTTGTGTTTAAACTTGAGCCAGTTTGCCAGAACCACAAATCCTTACCAAGAAAGGTTGTCTTGATGTTCTCCGATCGTGCTGGAATTTTCAGGAGTTGTTCACCGCAAAACGTCAGATGTTTGTATTAGGGAGATGAAAATAACTCCCAATTATATTATGTCCCAACACATGCAAAAACACTAAAGCTGCTATGACAATAAATTGATAAATAATTATTGAAAAATATTCGACGATTTTGATTATTTGAGTAGACTGATTGTTTCAAAACCGAAGTTTAGTTTTAAGTCATTTTTGTTTTATTTGATTTCAAACAAATGTTAAAAAACAAATAAAACAAAAATGACTTAAACTAAACAAAGCCCTTAAACCTATTCTCGTTTTGTAAACCCAAAATCATTGCCGTTTTTCCCTACTCCCCATGTTAATTAGTCATTTTCGCCTCTTACCCAATATCCTAACAAAAGTAAATACTCTTCCCCCATTCCCGAAACGAAAAGTAATAAATGTTAGTTTGTAAGTCAGCCAGTCCAAAAGTCAGCCAAAATGACAGTATTTCCCATCGCAGTAACCCTCTCCCATCCAGCTTTGTAGTTATGTTTCTTTTTGTTGTTTTTGTTTTGCCTTTTGACGTTTTCATGGAGATGGGAGGAGCTAGCTTGAATTTTTCAATTGTCACGATGCCAAGATTATAGGTATAAAAGTAAACCACTTTGCGCGATGCGCATCAGTATTTTTGTAATCGTTGAAGAGTGAATATCTATAGACACCAAGTGAAATAGTATCTAGCAGTTTTCCTTTCTTCCACTAGAAGAGCATCCAGTTCCCGTCCTCCACTGCCAAATGGAGTCGATCGCTGCTGCTGCCGAAACCACCGACCAGATACAGTCCACCGTTCGTCGCTGGCAATTTGATTTGTCCGTTCGTTCCTGTTCACAAATTGATCCCACCCGAGGTAGTCGATTGTGGACACGGTTCGTTTGCAGGCGGAAAACCAATTGTCCAGCAGCATTCGAGTTCCGCTGCTTCTTGCAACAGCAACCAGGGTTTCATAGTAGTGTTTGACCCTCGATTCGATCCACGGTCAGACCTTTCCGGTAATCTGCTGTGGACACCGTTTCGACTGCACACGGACAATCTACTAGCCCTGGCCGATAGTTGTTAGCCAGTCGCTGGAACTGATTGCGCACCCGCAAGGATCCCGTTCCCTTCCCGTTTTGCCACTTTGTGCGCCGCACAAGTACTAGCTTTCATTTGAAGTGTAATCAAGGAATGGTATTTCAAAAATTCCCGTTTTTTTGTTTTTTTTTGTAGGGCTTGATCTTGAACGGACAACCCATTTGCGATATAAACTATCTCATAATAATCTATAGTTTTTCAGTTCATTACTTTACATCAAGACATTTATTTGGTCTAACTTATTTTATTTTTAATAAATGAAAAGTAGGTCAAAATGACTCAGAATGATTTTATGTCGGAAAAACCTCAAAATCACAAGAATTGCTAGAACAAAGTAAATTGATTTTACTGAAGTTGTGCATGGAGACTTCCATTAGAATGTCCTTCTAAATGGTTTTCATGCATAACGGTTGCAATCTGGGGGGTGCGAACTAGACAAGCAGCCAGGCTAAAATTTCCATAAAAACGATCAGAGTATGCCTAGGAGTGTGCGGTTATTACTTAGTCACGCGTAATCATGTTATACATTTTATGTGATACAAAACCTGACAATATTTGAAGAAACATTATAGTGCGTCTTATTCATGCCCAAGTTGTTAAAACTAATGCAACATCTTACTAATTAACATTCAGAAACTATCTGATTCAACCAATTTATTGGATTTATTGCCTGTATCAAATTGCATAGACCTTGTGTGAAGCATGTGTGCCCCTTGAAATTGGTTTCCTGCGAGACAAGCAAACAAACAACGGTTAGCACTGGTGGAAAATATTGTGTTCAAACTGAATAACTGAAACTTTCGAGTCCGCACCCCTTGGGTTGCAATTAGTCAATAGCTAGGGAAAGTTAAGTAGTTAGTTGGAGGGAACCATCGACAGCATGGACCGTCGTCGTAAGAAGACCGACGCGAATCAGTCGGCGAACACCACAGTCAGCACCCTAGATCTGGCGAAGAAGAAGAGGTAGGACGATGAAGCTTCCATAGTGGAATCGCTCCTCTTCAATAATCGGTACAGCATCGGTGCCACTGCTATCAACGATAGCGACTTGGGGGAATTCGGCAAGGTGCCCGAAATTGAAATTCAGCGTAAGGAGTCGACTCCCCGCCCATGCACCCAACATCAAGCAGCCGGCAATACCGTGAAAGTTAAGCTACCTCCGCTGGTAGTTAAAAACCTGCCATTAGACCAGCTAGCCATCAAGATTTCCGCTCTCTTCCGTGTCTCCGTGGAGTACAAACTCACCAGGATCGGCATCAAGGTGTTGGTGTACAAGAAGCCGAAATACGACAGGGTGTGCTTAATCCTAAAGGAGTGTAAAGTGGAATTCTTCACCCACGACATCCCTCCAAGACCATCATCAGAGGCATGACCAACGCTGACCCGAAGAGGATTCAACCGGAGCTTCGTAATCGCTACAAGTTGGACAAATCAGCAGTGACGCAGGAAGGAGAAGGCTCCGGCGTTCAGGCCTGATGATTTCACACCACTTCCAGCTGGTGGTAGTTTTCCGCAGGTGCATCTCACCTGGCCTTTTCGGCTCCACCCTCTGCCGCTGCGAATTAATCGTCCGGTGAGGCCACAGATGAATCCCTGTTGTCCAATGAAGAACTGGTCATGCTGACCACCGCTACATGGAACGCTTGCTCTGTAAGAGCAAAAATCATCGAACTAGCTGATTTCGTCGGCAAGCACAGCATTGACGTGAGGTTCATCACCGAAACCAACCTCGAACCCAGCGACAGTTTCTGGCTGCCGGACCACAACCTCATCTGCCTTGATCGCACCAACTCCAGGGGGTGGCTTTGTGATCATCGTCAAAAAAGGCATCAAGTTCTCCATTCTACCCCACATCGGCATAACTGTCCTCGAGGCACTCAGCGTAGAGAAGGAAACTTCGACCAAGAGCACTGGTGCACGGCGGTGTACTGTCCTCACCAGTGTTAGATAGCAAAGGCCTGAGCTTCAAGAACAACTTGACTGCTCTCACCAGAACAAACTCTTGCTTTGTCATCGCTAGCGACCTGAATGCTCGCCATGAAGCTTGGCGGAACTATCGGCAAAACCAGAACGGTAAGCTGTTCTTCGAACACGAACAACATAGATTGTACACGGTGCAATTGCCGGACGAACCCACCTTCATCTCACCGGCAGAAAATCCCTCCTCCCTGGTCTTTTTCCTGGCCAACGTCCAACTATCAAAGCCTATGGCGCTCAACGACATCAGCTCTGACCATCAGCTCTGACCACTCTGGTGGCTGAAATCAACGTGAACGTGGCTTCCGCTCCATCCTACCTGGAAAACTAGGTTGTGCAATGCGTCCACGATATAGATACCTCCTCTTGTCCTGTTCCACCAGAAAATAGGATCACCTCTGAACAAATCTGCTCAGCGCTGAAGCAAACCAACAACATGAAGGCCCTCGGGTTCATCCCATCGAACCCCATTCAAACTCATCCTGGAAATCAACATTTTTTTTTCAAAAAATCAAGAAGAAGAGTAAACGTAACCTGTTTTTAGAGGTAGCCTCAAAATTGAACATGTTCAGTGCTAACAAGGTGAAAACTCATTCTAATACTAATCAAGATGACGTCAAAATCCAAAATGGCTACCAGATTTTTTCACTTAAATTAATATTCTTATTCTTCACTCTATTAGAAAAAAAAACCCTTGCGATTGAAAACTTATTTCTTTGTTGTACTCAAAACGACGTTTGCATTAACGGCATTCGTCATATACGTCAAAATCAATATAGCAGCGGCATTCAAAATGGCCGCAAAACTTATTTCAGCTTCAAATAAGTGCTATATCATCTATACAATTCCATTAAGTTTGCTATGTGTTCCAAGGCAAATATGAGACATATCACGCTAAGAAATACTTATGGTTTATCAAAAAATGGGCTTTTTCGCAAACTATTAAGCTAGCTGGCGTACGAGAGGTGCACCAACTTTGGAAAACCGCAAGGACCATCCTTTAATTTTACCATATACTAGCGATCAGTGACATAAAATTGGAATTCTAACGATGTGTGCCGATGGCGGCCTGGTTTCAGCGAGAATTGCACAAGGATCACAGATTTGCATGAGTAGGCAAATTGTCCCAAAATAATTCTTAAAATTAGGGAGTCTAAAGAGAATCTTGTGCAGTAATGTCATATCTCTGAATATGCTTAAATAAGCAATCTGTATAGTAGATTAGCCCTTTCTTTCCCACAGCTTTGGACGACAATTCAACTGTAAAAATGGCGTTTTTAAAAAAAGTGCTTGAACAAAAGTTGTAGCAAACAGGCTAAATTTTCAAAAATCATTATAAAAAAAAATGTTTGTTTTCAATAGTTAGTTGATTGTTTTTCAATAGTTTGACCCTTAGGTCACTTATTTCGATGTTTGATAAAACAAATGAGCGCATAAATTTATACCGGTCATTATTGAGGTATTCGCGTCAACTCGGTTTAGCTAGCGTTCGTCGAAAATCGGTGGATCACCGTAGCACATGGGAAAGAGAGGGTTAGGTTAGATTTATGTTGTAAATACACTAAGTTTTTTTTTTAAATGGGGGATATGTGCCGTGACAAAATGTCCGCGCAAAAAAACGTGCTAATTCTGGAATCCGATTTAAAAGAATGTTTTAATTTCAAAATACGTTTAAATAAGGAAAAAACCGTGATAGTATTGAAATCCGTGCACAAAAAAAAAATACCGTGTAAATTCCGAAAGCCGTGTAAAAAGAAAATGGTGCTAAAAAAACGTGTAATAAAACTTTAGTGTAGGTACCGTGAATCCGGGTGAAATTGATCACTGTGTCACACGATTTTATTTCCCTCTAATAGAGCACAGAAATCAATGCAACCTATGTAAACGAACGTTGTTTGTCTAAACTATTGTCGAATTGCATGCTGTGAAGCTTTTTGTGTTAAGGAATGTTTATTTCTATAAACATAATAGAAAATTCCATAATCGTGTTCTGTGTGGTATTGGCAGACATCAAATAACTTATAGTTTTAAACAAGGATTTGGACATAGTGTCAACCTGAAAATTTGCAAGGATGCTTGAAATATATCCCCGAAACGAATTTTATTTTCAAATTTCGTACCAATTTGTTCATTTTGTTGTAATAATTGATTTTAGCATAGATAACAGAAGATTCCTTCGGAAATTGCCTACATTTAGGCGTTTTTTTTCCATAAATTTTGCATTGTTAAGAATTTGGCAAGCATATTTGGATTCAGGAGGCCCAAATTTAATAAGTAAAGTTGTTTTCAAAACTAACAGTAATTGTTTTGACAGGTGATCAATTTCATTCCCAAATGGAATTCCTTGATTTTTTATTTTAGAGACGATTTTCAGCACTAAAACCACAACTGTATGAAAATTTGAGTATATAAAACAATGAGGCTTACCGTCGTACTTGTTTTCTTGCATTAAGTTGTTTGGAATTGGCAACATCATAGAAAACAGACATGGAAAACCGTGAAAAGTGATCAATTCCACCCGAAATTACGGTAGTAGTTTTAAGTAGATTCTCCCAAATTCAATACAATACAGACTGTTTGTCTAACATCTAACATCATTTTATAAAACAGTTAACACTTAAGATGAAAGAGATTTCCTATATCAATCGAATATGTAAATCATCTATAAAAACGGAAATACAAAATGATCATTTTTCATTTTTATCTCGAAGAGTAAACATCTCAAATAAACAACTAGGTAGTTAAGTTAAAAGTTCTTGTTCTGTTTTGCATCCCGGCCAAAGCAGTCCTCCAGAGTTAATCTCCACCAAAACGATCCATCCTGAGATGAAGCATTTTTCCAGAGAATACAGTCTGTTCGGGTATACTTCTGCCTGCAAAGCTATGTAGCAACCACCGATTTGGCTTGAGTGGTTTCCCCCCGCTATCCTTTTCATGACAATTGAGCAACTCTTGCGAGAGAACCTTGAGAGTTAATGAGAGCTGCTATGTTTTGAAGCCGGACAGTTCCGATCTTCCCACTGGAGCCGGGCTAGCCTAGAGCCCTAGAACCTTAGAAAACTGTTAGACTCCATGCTTAAGGTGAAGATGCATTGAAGCAAAACCTTAAATTTCCAAGAGCTCAAATCTAGAGTACTAAAGAGCCGTTCAAACTTAAAACTTGATTGGTTTGTCACCACCATTGTGTGAACAATCGATCAAGTTTTCAGATAAACCGCTGTCTGATTCTCTAGATTTGTGCCCTTGAAAATTTGTGGTTTGCTTCCAATCGTCTTTACCTTAATAGAATATTTGTTTTAAAGTTGGCTTGAGATGAACCTTAACCCGTATAGGCTTCTGTGAAAGCAATCATACTAAAACTCTCACTGTTAATCGAATACAAATTCCAATAGATCAAACATAAAAGTTCACAAAAATGCATTTCCATAAGCTTGACACAGATGTTTAGAAACAAATATGTCATTTTATAGGAAGTTGAGGCGTCCTGGGGGCCGAAAATAAACATTTGTCAGATCAATAAAATGTAGGAAATATAGTACCTACTGGACCACAAAAGCACAGCACCCTTTCTTCCGACCTGACCCAGTGATCTACCTGAATAATTATGGTCACAAGAGCATTCCCGAGTTCCTATGGCCACTTTTAGAAACTGAATATATGTACGTATGCTAACAAAAAAAGAATGAAATCTATCAAGCTTCCACTAAGCGGTGAGATTTTTAGTTGTTTTTCTTTTACACAGGCCTATAAATATGAGTTAATAATAAACCTCCAGAAGATTTCTGGTTACACTTGTTAATATTAAGGCATTCACTCAAAGATTGTTGCAAACAACCGTTGATTTTTTTATGTGATAGGACATTATTTCATTGAGTTTTTGGGTATAAATCTTGCTCAATAACTTCACAAAAAAAGATTGTTACGTGTGCAGATTTGAAGTCCAATTTTCAAAGGCTTGGCACAATCTTCAATGTCCCGAGTTTTTTGTCATTAGTATGTGTTGAACTCATATTACTTTGACTCAATTGCATTCGAATCCCACTTACGTTTTTAGTGTATACTAAAGCTAAACCTAAGAATATGGCTTCGATCTTGAATCGAAGTAAAATAATAAGCATATTCGAACCCAGAACATTTTTATACTGTCACCTTTTCGTATCTTACAAAGGAAAGCACATAGTTTGATTCCATAAATTGAACCCACCCACTTTTGAAAAGAAACAGCGAACTCGAAACTATCTACTCCCAGATGGCAAAAGTGAATGCAAATGTGGATATATGTGAGAAAGTAAGTACGTGTGGCGCATTTTTCGGAAAGCTTCCAATTCTAGCTTCTCGGATAACCTTTTCTTTTGGTTGCTTTTCGGTGACATGGTGACATGGTGAGTGCGGTGGAACCGCTTCAGTTGCTGCGTTCGAACTTTTTCGTTGACTTCCTGGGCGAAGGCGTACAAAGAAAAGAAGTGTATTAGCTCATTTTTATTCATGAATTGTTTAAGTTGGCTGAAGTATGTACATATTTTATTGTCCTTATGTGATAATGTTGGACGTAAAATATGCATGATTTTGTTACGATAAATGCAACCGAACTGATCAGATTTGCACCGTGAACTTTGCCATCTTTTGAGGTTCCGTATAAATTACAAGCCAACAAAAATTTAGTAAGATGAAGAGGTTTGAAAAGTTTAGTACTTCTATAACGGTGTAGGTTGAGTGAAATAAGCAATTCTGACCTTAGACACTGTTGACGCCGGAGAGAGGCTGGCCGTGATCATGGCCTGGGTGGTAGAAGTGACGAAATAAACTCACGTAGGAATCACTGAAATCTTCGGTCATTTGTAATGCAAAAGTAGCATATACACTTGCAACTTTCACGGGGTTTGATATTCAAGAGTTGCAAACTAATTCACATTAAATATCATTTATTAAATATACGAACGTATATTTACACTATTTACATTTATAGTTTTAATAACACAATCCCTTTAGCGATTTTTCAGATTCTAATGCCATGCCTGTGTCGATGTCGGGTAACATAATTATATCTATTATCCGCTAATTCTAGACATTACATCTCTTCGGGGACGGAGTTCGTTTGTCAGCTTAGTGTTTTTAGACAATTTTCACAGTTATTAACCTTTACGTTACCGACCTCCGACAAGGAATTTTCAAAGAGCTGCCATTCCGTCAATTCCCATTCGATTTTTTTTTTTGAAATTACCCTCAGTTTACTTTAAAAAGGTTTCAGTTATTTGTCATAAATGGACAATTCTGTATTCGGAACCATGCCGGAGATATTCCGGGTTGTACTGGGGCCACTCTAAAGTTTTTATGTAAAACGTGAGATAATGGTCGATTGTCATCATTTCAACATAATTTGAATAAGTTGACCGTTCTGGAACATCGTAGCCGGTTCCGCCAGGGCGAGTTTAGGGACTTTTCCGTTTCATGTCCTAAACTTACCGTGTGACGACTCAATCTTCATGAATTCGGGAGAATATGTCAATAAAGGAAGAATAAACTATATTTCAGTAGATTTGGCCACTCCACAGCACCTGACACAGGCACCGCCAGGGCCTCTTTGATGACATTTCCGTTTTATGTCGGAAACACCGTGCGACGTCTCAATCTTCTTGAATTAGAAAGAACAATAAATGAAGTATGAAGTAGGTATCAACTAATTAGGTCACTCCTAAGCACCTGATACTGGTTCCGCCAAAGCCTCTTAGGGGACGTTTCAGTTTCATGTCCAAAATCTATTGTGCAACGTTTCAACCTTCATGAATTCGACAGATCACGACAATTAATGAGGAATAGACCCTGTGTTTCCACTCCTGTGCATCACGTACATGTTCCAGAAAGGCCTATTTTATGACATTACTGTTATTCAAAAGAAAAAATGTGTCAATAAATGAAGAATGACCTCGCTACTAACAGATCTGGCTACTCCTGAACACATGGAATATGTTTCACCGAAAACCTTTTTTGAAAATTTTCCGTTATTTGAACAAAACATGATGTGCCACGGGTAACGCATAATGAAAATTCTGAAAAGTATTCAAATAAATCTTGGATAAAATACATACAAACTGATGTGGCCAGAAATGCACTGTGCAACTAGTTAAACTCAGCAGATGAGAAAACCAGAGCAGAAGGAATCCACTAGAACTTTGTTTCGAACATCATCAGAAATCCAACAAGAATCCTCAAAATTTTTAAGCTAGATTGTTACCAAGAATCTATTGTATACTTCGAAGAAAATTTTCTATTAATTACTCAGGGTTCTCAATAAATTTGTTGATGAAAACTTGAAAGAATTCGCTTTGAAACTCCTAATAAACACACCATAAAACAGTCTTATGATTTATGAAATCCCATTGGATTACTGACCTTTGGCATATTTACTGCCAATAATTGTTTTAACAGTATAAAAAAACAACCTATTGCCTGTTTAAAGAAGAGTAAACTCAAGTAAACGTCGGTTCCGTCAATCGCACCGCTTATTCATGAATGGAGGAATTCCACGTGCAACAGAATACAATTTTTGCTAAGAATCATCATCAGAAATTAAATAATAATCTGACCAGCAATTATCTAATTTGGAACCCATTCGAGATTTCATCTATTACCCGCAAAGGATTTTCCTACAGATAAGTGTTCGATTTATCCATTGTGTCACTTGCCCCTACGAGGGAGAGCGATGTTTGGTCCATCTGGAGAAAGCGATGGGACCGGAAACACCCACTAACCCAATGTACTTTCCAAGACAATTGTTGAGATGCAGAGGTATGTTCAGTCTTTGATCTCTCGATTCGTGCTCTATGAGAATGGTTCGCTAATCCCAAGCCCCATGTTGCAACGCTTTAGATAAAAGCCCCTCGACAGAAGCATTGCTAATGTACAATAGGGATTGCGCTAACTGACAGTATTAGTGATAGAGCGGTAGATGAGATAAACCGATACATTGACGTCTGTCATATTAGATAATTAGTAGCTGACTCATGGTAAACCCAAATTTTCTGAGTGAAATTGTTCTGCTGATAATAATTATATTTTGCGATTATTCTATATGAAAATACACTGTGAACTTCGATAGTTTGAATTTGAGTGAGTAGCTAACATGAATTCGTTATTTGCACAAAACGTTATGTATATTTCCATTGGAATAGGTACGACAGAGCATTCTACATTCCATTGATCGGGATAATAAATCACGTTTAAGAATTTGATAAGTTTGTGCTCAGATTCGGTAAAAGCTTAGGTAACGTATTGATTGAATTGTGCATTATGCAGTGAATTGATTTATAGTTATTAATAGACAGTTTAACGTTATAACAGATTAAAAACATAACTTGATGTAAGTTGAGAGGTAACCTATGCTCACACAAGAGCGGAAACCAAGATTATGAGTAGAATTGCCCTTACATATTAGTTGTTAAACCTAATCAAATGTTACGAATTCTAGCTAAAAGCAAAATAAACTCCAAATATAGAGGTCCCCAAGCAAACTGCCACGAACGCCAACGCACAATCAATCTTACACAAGTCGATTTCCTCAGAATGAAAACGTATCGATGTTTGTTTGACGTCATTGAGCTTTCGGTCAACGGCAGGCCAACAAGGAAGAGGTTGTTTTGCTGCAATTCTGTTTATATTTGGATTCTCACAGCAAACAAAAGCAATGTTGTGACAGTTCTCACAGCAAACAAAGAAAATTTTGTCAACATTGCACTACTACGCAGGTAACTGGATTGGTCTATTTGCTAAACGGACTTGGCTGCTCGAACACCCCATTCATTCAATCTCTGTGCATCTTCGACTGCTCTGGTCAATCACGGAGTGCAACTACGTAGCGGTCATCTATGCTTGAACTAATGCTTTTTATCCACAAGGGTTTTACTTACAAATTCTTCATGCATTTTTTCTTTTTTTATTTTTAAAGCTTGAAACTTAATAAGCCAGTTTATTCGCCCCAATTCAAATTGTATTGCTCTGGAGTGGCCAAATCTTCATTTATTGACAAGTTCCTTCGAATTCATGAAGATTGAGACGTCGCACGGTATGTTTTGGACATGAAACGGAAATGTCGGTTCTATACCATTTCCCGGAAAGACATTTCCCGGAAATCATTTCCCGGATACCCCTTTTCCCGGAAAACCATTTTCCGGAATGACCCATTTCCCGGAAAGCCATTTCCCGGAAAACTATTTTGTGAAACATTTTTTATTTCGCACAAAACAATTGACTGATTAGTAACATAGTAACATTACTATTAAACGTTCCTAACATTTGAAATAAGTTTGTTGAATGCTTTGTGTCTTTGATCTTCGTCAAACAAAATAAAATGGATGAAATATGAACTTAATATATACTCCACTTGCTATTACGACTATCACTATGTCACAGTACCAAGTGGTGACCTTGCTATATTGGGAGCCCTTTTGTTAATAGACAAAGATAATAGATTGTATTCAACACATCCAAGGTTATCATGTGCCGCTTCGTTGTTGCGTTGGTCGCTGATTGTTTATCTGATAATAGCTTTTGTCTATGCATTGCGCATATTGCTTTGAAGCGTGTGTTTCTGAGAAATTGGCTGCAGAGTTATATCGTCAGTCGTCAACATGGCATCGTCATCCGATGAAGTATTTTACGAGTGCGAGGAAAATCCTACAGAAAATTCATCTCAGGTTAATGATTGTATTGTGGTGCAAACCAATAGACGGAAGAAAAAGCTACTTTACGAAGGGTATTCATATTACTGCGACAAACAAGTAAGTATCGAGGTTCAAATCACAAATCTATGGAATACAAAGAACCACATTTTGTTTTAGAGCAATGGAAGATTTTATTGGGAATGTGTCTTTCGACGATCTGGAGCACAAAGAAGTTGCAATGGCCGGGCAATAACAGAAACAAGCGCCTCAGGAGCCCATTCTATTCAAAAATCTACTGATCACAACCATAAGCCAGACGCACTGGGTGTTGAAACGAGCAAATACAGGAACACGTTGAAACGTAAAGCAGCAGAAGGGAATGAAAATCCTGAGAAAATTATTAGACTTGCAGCAGCTGAAGCTCCAGTAGAGGTTAGTTATTTGGAAAACACCAATTATGTTGTTTTTCACTTTTAATACTGGTTTTATAGGTATTTTCCCTTCTTTTAATCATCAGCAGTTCTTTCGAGTTCTACTGATAGTTTAATTTTTGGCATCATAGCTTCTTGACATATTTAAAATAAGTTTTTCCATCTTTCTATGTTGAGATGTTCTCCTAAATAATTATTTTTAATCATTTTCATCAGAAGAATCATGTGTTGAAACTTTAGGTACAATCACAAATTTCGAAGTCTGCCCAGCGAAAGATCTGCCAAAGACAGCGCAACACATCAAGGCTACCAAAGGACCCCACTGATTTTGACAAAATCAACCCAACATTCACGAAGACGTACGATGGCGAGCAATTTCTGTTGAAGAACATAGTAATGAGCAAGGGGAGGCTGATGATATTTTCTTCCATTTCTAATTTGCAACGTTTGAGTCAATCCAGCGTGTACATCATGGATGGAACATTTTCCTCCGCACCACGTGGATTTCGACAACTGTTTACCATCCATGGATCAATTGGATCTGGTATGGGCAGAAAGTTTGTGCCCTTTGTACACATGTTTCTTCCAGATAAATTAGAAACGACGTACAAAAAGGCACTGAAAGTTTTGAAGCACTTTGCTCGCGACAACGGAATAGTTTTGGATCCTACAGTTGTTCTGACAGATTTTGAACTGGCGGAAATCAATGCAGTACAGAAGGTTTTCAAAAACTCTAATCAATACGGTTGCTTGTTCCATCTGATTAAGAATTTTTGGAAAAGATTGCAGAAATGTGGATTAATGTCGGATTACTGCAAAAATGTAAAAATTCAAATGGCTTTCCGTCAAGTGGAAGCTCTTGCTTTTCTACCACCTGAAAACGTAGTAAAAGGTTTTGACGCTATCAAGAGATCTGCACCTCAAAAAATGGATCCATTTTTCCAATATGTAGACAAAGTCTACGTATCCGGAAAAAAATAAGCAGACGGGAAATTCATTTCGGCGAATAAAACCCAGATATTCGCCTGTATTTTAGTCCACTGATCAAAATGATTTGAACGAAATTCCAAGAACATCCAATTGCATTGAAGGCTGGCACTCGAAGTTCAACAATTTATTCAGAGGGCAGAGTGACTTTAAGTTTTATGCTGTCGTTGAGGCACTCCGTCAAGAGGAGCAACAGACATCTGCTGATTATTTGCGGTTTTTGCAGGGGGATGAAGTAGTTCGGCAGCAGCGCAAAGCATTTTTGAAGAAGGAAAAGCGTCTAAAAAAGGCAATTGTGAATCGGCGAGACCTGCCATTAATTGACCATATCAAGGGTTTGGCTTTGATTTTACATAACAAATAAATGTTTAGTTTTCTAATATATTTCATAAACAAAATGCTTACATGTTACTGATAAAAAATATTGAAGAAAAATCATTAATTAATAATTATGCTTTCTCTTTTCCGGGAAATGGGTTATTCCGGGAAATGGGGTATTCCGGGAAATGATTTTCCGGGAAATGGGTCATTCCGGGAAACGATTTCCGGGAAATGTCATTCCGGGAAATGGTTTTCCGGGAAATATCATAGAATCGAAATGTCCCCAAACTGGCCCTGGTGGAACTGGCTACCATGTTCTGGAACGGTTCACTTATTCGAATTATGTTGAGATGAGATAAATAGACCATTATCTTATATTTTACATAAAAACATCAGTGTTGTAGCAGCAATATATAAAAAAATACACATTTACCAAATTTGGCACCCTCGTGACCCCAGTACAATCCGGAATATCTCTGGCGTGGTTCCGAATTCAGAATTCTCCATTTATGACACATAACTGAAATAAACTGACGGTAGTTTAAAAAAACGAATGGAAATTGACGAAATGGCAGCTATTTGAAAATGCCTTGTCGAAGGCCGGTAACGTAAAGGTTAACAGAGCCACTATGTTGCTCATATTACCATTTTGCATAAGAACATAGAACTAATCAATCTTTAAGGGGTCATACATACCTTTTAGTTTTAAAATTCCGTTAGAACGAGGCTAACCACGTTAGATTAGCTAGAGTTAAATAGTTTTAGGATGATTCCAGATTATATCAATTTAAAAATTAATGTCCTGAAGTGCATTTGTTTTCAACATCGTTTGTTCGTTGTCTTGTCCCGGGATTCGGGACAAAAATTTATGCTTGTCCCGGGAAATCCCGGGATCCCGGGATTTATCAAATTTTCAATAAATACAAATTAACAACTTATTTTTTTTTGTTCAATGAAATAAACAGATAATGTAACTTTTTAAAATAATATGTTAATTATAGCAAATCACATTTCAGATAAGACTTTCTTATTCTGATGTAGCAACATAATAAAAATAAAAAGTTAGCTTGACTAATAACGGGTTTGCAATGGATTTTTTTTTCAAATTCTCTTTAGCACTTATGAATGGAAGTATGATGAAATCTTAAGTCATAATTTTGCTTCAAACATTTGAAAAGTCACAAAAACTTTGGAACAAAAGAAACGTTTAAAGATCATTGAAGATACTGTAGATCATGCTAAAATTTAATTACTGAAAATTATTGACTGAAGTTTACTGCCGTGAATCGCAAGTCAGTCCCATCTGCATTTTGGTCGGATTTGAGTTGAAATCAGTTTTCATTATATCTTCTAATGATCTTTCAGCTGCACTAACGAAAATCACATTTTGTTCAGTAATATTAAAAAAACACACCAAGTCGAATGTCCCATAATAAAAAGTAAACGCATCGTGTAACACAAAAATGAATCGTTGTTTGGTCATCTTTATATTTTCTTGGAAAGGTAATGGAGTGAAAAGCAAATAAGGTTGATAGTGAGGCAAAACATTGTTTTTCATTAAAATTTAGTTGTTTTCATCAGATTCTACATACAGTCACCCCACAGTTATGGATAGCACACAGATATGGATCAAAGTTGGCCTAAACGGAAAATATCTCATCGAATAGAGTTGCAATTACATAGAACACATTTTATCTACGTGAACCATCAATCTGTACAGCATCACAATGGATCATAACATCTTCTAGCATATTTTATTCGTCCGTATGAAATAAAATGTCATCAATATCCATTGAATCGTTGATTCATAACCATGGGGCAATGAAACCCATACCACAGTTATGAATCAACGATAAAACGATTTCGAAAGAAACGCCGAAACGTATGCTTTAACTGTCACACCATTCGTTTTCTTCACGGATAAATCGCTTTTATAGTGTTCTGATCCTTAATATGAGTCGATTTGATCCATAATAAGGACCCTCCTATTCCACTGATCCACATCTGTGGGAGGACAAAGTTTGAAATTTCAATCGAAATCGACACTTTTTTGTGAATAACCGCGATTTTGTATGTGTATTCTCGAAAACAACTATATTTGGCATTGCCAGGCGAGTAATTTTGTTTTGTACAAGGTCTCCATGATTTGTAATCATATTTTATTCTTAAAAATGACCCTTGATCCACACGATGATGAATAATTAAAAAAGGATTTATTTCTTTACCAATCAAAACGCCCATTTGGTAACCTTTTATTAAAAAAAATATTTTTGTTTTATTCAACTGAAATTTAAAATATAAAAATATGTACAATATAATTTTCATGAATTACCTAACTAATATATAACTACACTAGTCATTTTTCTTATCTTTTCCATTACCAATTTATACTTATTTTTTTCTCTGTGTACGAGTTTGATTCACGACCAATTTTATAACTTCCTTTTATGGTATCATTAAAATTGAATTTGCTTGTTTTTTTTTCTGTCATGTTTTTTTTTTCGTTTATGTAGTGTTTGAATTGTATAACAGTATTCATCGATATTTCGCACCCATTCGCATACCTCATTCACGCGGCTTAATTTCGGTTTGCATCAGTTTCAATCGTCAAGTGCTCTTCTGATCTATTCTTTCACAGCGTGCACTCTGGCATTATTCGCGGGCATACGGGCCATTCTCCCCCGGCTAGAGAATGTATATTTTTTTTTCAGTACTTAATCCTCCAATTTATTACTTGCGCTATTTGTTTCACTTTCCAGCTCTGCTTGTGTATTGTTGTGTATGGAAATCGTTTTCATTGTATCATTCGTACTGTACATACTCTGGAATCGTGTTTTTTTATTTGTGTATTTTCATGCGCTTCTCAAGTTCTCATTTTTGTTTAAAACTGAAGTGGACGTACACTTTGCTCTGCATTGGTTTTTGTATTTTTTGTGTCGCGGTACTTTGTTTGACATTGCTTGTTTTGTTGTTTTTTTTTCTTGCCTTTTGGGTTTTTGTTATTCAAATAATTACGAACAAGTACATTCAGAGCTGTTCGATAAATTTCGAAAGCGTTGAACGGCTCGTTTCTCATCATTCTGAGGGAACGCAAACAGAATGGGAGTCGGCGTATAACGACGATTCAATGGGCATTTTGGGGGGATTTGAACGTTTTCGATTGGAAATTTCCAGAGGACCGAGGCATGGATGACATTGGCTCTCACTTTCCGGTGCCTGTCTATGCTGATGATACATCGCCATGTTTGGGCTTATATTTTCGGAATGGTCGACAAACAATGCAACAATCCTTTTGAGGCTGTGCGTTCTATTATGGTATACTAAGTCACGTTTGTTTTGTTATTGAGTGGGTTTATGATTCTGGTATGTCGATTTCAAAAGCATTCATTCGGGCAGTCAATGAGACTTACGAAAACATGACTGGACCACATTTCAGCCCACGCATATAAACCAGCACTGAATGCTGAGAGCTTTGGCGTTCCTTTTAGGATGTTGACAATGGTTGATTGGGATTTAAATGCTGTTCGATTTGTGCCTTCAATTTGCCGAATAGAATACCATGGCAGATATGCTTTGGATGCTGACTGATTTAGAATATCTTAAATAAAAAACCTAGTACCGTAAAACGGGGTAACTTTGATAGTTTTTTCGAAGAAAATTTGAATATTTTTGCATGCTGTTTCAAAGATTTACAATTTATATTTTTAAAACAAGTACTGGCATCCTGGCTATCGATTACAGTCGATAAATTGGCAAAAGATTTATTTTGAATGGATATATAATTTTTCATATAATCGAAAGTTGGTTTTCTGTTTTGGGGTACCGTAATCCGGGGTATCATTGATCAGCGGGTTAACATTGATCGGAATGACTCACCTCATCAAAAGTTGGTATTATCATTTATTGATGAAACATTTTCAAATCATGAACGGTGCTTCTGTTTCTTATATTCATAAGCTAATGAAAGTTAATATTTTTGTGAAAATTGCGTTTAAATTATGCGTGAATTTGTCAACATTTCGAAATAATTATTTTAATTGTTAAGGATGACACTACCGAAGATTCGTGTCTCACATGAGTTCTGCAAACGGTATAAGCAAGCAAAATGTGGTTCTTACTAAAAATGACATCGCCGAAAACGATTCCGTTGTCAAAACTTTTATAAGTATGCTCAATTAGGCAACATTACTGAATTACTGTTAGCAATGTAAAATTCCCATAGGAAATTGCCTACCTTTAGGCGTATTCCGCGGTTCGAGGTGTTTTTAATTTTAAAATAACTCAAAAAGTAAATGACTTGTAAGCGTTTGGTCTTCATATTCGGCTTCAGGGGCCATGATTTAAGTAAGTAACGATATTTTCAGCATTACCGAACGTTGTTTATATAGGTGATCAATGTTACCCCATATCAACTAAATCAAAAAATCGCCTAAAACATTTTTTTTAACATGCTTAAATCTTTCAATAAACAAAATACAGTATATAGTCTCGAGCTATGAGTGGCAGTACTTGTTTTAAAAGTATAAAATCTGCAACATTTACATTTTCAAACGAAATATTGAAGAAACATTCAGAAAAATGATCAATGTTACCCCGGATTACGGTAACTGATAATGGAGTATGATTCGAACAAAATTGAATGAATTTCGAACATTTGTAGGGCATTGCATACCTCTAGGCGTTTAACGTTTTATGGAAATTTCTGACTTAGATTACAAAAATGGTCCCAGTTCGTGAAAATGCTTTTCGCTAAGAGATTTGAGACCGTATTCAAGTTCTATGATAACTAGGCTGTCAAAGATAAGTGGCCAACTATTCAAAACTACATCAAATAGTGATCGTAGAACAGATTGTTTGTAAGCGTTTCGAAAATGCTAAAATTGTGTAATTTTTTTAAATTCGTGTAAAAAGCCTAAAATGTTCTTGATTCAAATGAAAACATCTCTTACATGAAGTGTCATACTAATATTCTTTAGTTTATCATTCGTTTTGCTTAACTGATTAACATAAATTGTGATATTTCGATTAGTATGTGGTGGGTTACGCACTATCAAAGTTACCCGCATTATCAAAGTTACCCCGTTTTACGGTATATAACATTGAAAAACGTAACTTCTTATGCTAAGCCAGATTACGAAAGCCTGTTTTTTTTTTAATCTTGCAGCTCCTTGTTGCACAATACTTGGTGGAGTGGTTTTGAAATAGCTAAAATAATACGACAAATTTCGATTATATTTGGTCGATGTCTGGACAGACAGGAGTTTATGATATTGAGGCTGTTTAAAGTAAAACTATCAATTTTTATCTCTTTGATGCTTTTTTTGTAAATATGTCTTATAAAATAGATAACTTGCAATATAACAGAAAGAATAGTAACTAAATTGTTATTGTTATTGATCGGAGGAAGATTTTTTTTCTGAAATCGTTAAAGTTGGTTCAGTGTGTAGAGTCACGTTTGATAATATCAAAACAAAAATATATTGCATTTTTCGAAATTAACCACGCTTAATTTAATACATTTGTTATAAAATCAGAAGTTTCACCAAATTTTTATAATGCTTCCCAAACGTATCATTGTAAAAACGATGTTTTAATTATCTTACCAACATATGTAAATTATCGTAACTAATGACAAAAATATGTTTAGAAGAGAGCTTGTGCAGAAATGTCATCAACATTTAATATATTCGCAGAGGTAGAGCTGCATTATGAAAAAGGGGTTCAAGTTCCTCCTGAAAATAATAATGCTAACCTTTGATCCCACCATATCAGACCAAGCGGTATTTAGCTACGGAATAGAAATCCTCAGGAAAGCTGTATTTTAGAACCATCATTTCTTCAGCACTGTCATACGAGGAGACGTTGGACCACTATTTATGCAGCAAGCTTCTAAACAGCCTCAAGGTGGCCATAGGTAAGTTTTGACGGTCATACTAACCATAGACCAGATGTTTACCTTGCGAATGATCTTAGATAAATTCCGGGATTATAACTTGCAGAACCACCATCTATTTTTTGATTTCAAGGCAACGTACGGTTCAGTGAAAAGAAATGAGCCTTGGCAGATAATGTCTGAACATGGTTTTCCGGTGTCATTTGTGACGTTAGACGGATTGATACAAGGAGACGCACTTTCGAATTTGCTGTTCAACATTGCACTCGTGGGTGCAATTAGGATATCTGGCATACAAAGAAACGACGTTCTCATAATCTCCTTGGCTTTACGGACGATATCCACCTTATTGGAATCGTCCACAGTTCAGTGGAGGAGGCATTCGCATTGATTCTTCCAGTAACTCTCTATGGTCACGAAGTGTGGACGTTGAAAGAGGCAGACCGGAAAGATATAGGTGTTTTTGTGTGTCAAGTTTTGCGGACATTCTCGACAGAATAAAAGAATGGTACCATTTTGATTCATATCACGGACAGCTTCAAATTCCGGACACTCTACATTTGTATGGGAAACATTTCACGCGAAATGTTTCAAATTTTGTCGTTCAAAACTTCTAATTTTTGTAGCTCGTTTTTATAATCATTTTCCGTAGATATCTATACAAATTTATAATTCCCAGCTGCCTTAGATCCTTTTTTAGTGGTTTGATGATTTAAATAGAAGGTTTGATTTTTCTATACATGGTTTTCATGAGCTGTCCGGAATTCAAATCAAAGTGTCCGGAATATGAAGCAAAAGTGAGGAAGCGTCCGGAATAAAAATCATGAGAAGTCCACACATCTTCATTAATTTAGATTTGTTTATGTTGCGGAATCTGAAGAATTATACAGAATGATTTATTTTATATGCCTTTTGATGAGTTACACTTAACTGAGGCCTTAAGTGTCCGTAATATGAATCAAAACGGTATTTCATAAATAAATGAATCTCTAGAGTAACCAAGTGTCTGATACATCAAGCTGAAAATATCTATCTTCAGTAGGATAGTAAAAGATATCAATATAAAGTTTGTTCATGACTGTTAGAGCACAGACAAACAGACGTAACACTTAGAACAAATCTCGATCCAAATTATAGTCACGAGGATATGTACGCCCAATGCTAAAATCGGTGTGTTTGGCCGATGGGCCAACAGGTGACGGTAGTGTGTAAACGTCAAACACGAACAAAAACGATGCAAACGCTGCTAGTGGCGGATTGGACACCTACCATATTTTTGAATCGACTGTTACAAAGGTGGTCGATGGACAATAATGAGAGTGTGACGTCTGATTGTCTGTGGTCAAGCGATCCCCTAACGCAATTTTGAATTGCGTTCACCATTAAAGTAGGCTATGCTTTTTTGAACTGTATCACATCAACAATAAAATCTTTTTTTTTTCGTTTCAACTGTCAAGCGAAACAGTTCGTTTTTCGGCTCTCATTTTCCAGAAGGTTATAGGCCTGGTGTTTTAGTCATTTTTTTTCACTCGAAATGCGTTTCGGGAATATTTTCCGAAAAATGAACGAGCAAGGAAGTTTCCAGCAAGTTGCTTATAACGTTGTTGGTCAAAATCGGTCCACGTGGAAATTCGCCGTCCATATATTTTTAACCACAGGTCTTCCAAGGGTAGCAGTCAAGTTATCGCCAAATGCGGACGGAGCGGATCCTGCCATAGATCTATTTGAGGACAGAAGAGCACGGGGAAGAATCATACATACTCTTGCTCGACCCGGTCAACTACGTCCACATGCGAGAAGCGAAAAAGGAAAGGAAACGTGGTTAAAGCTTGATGCAGCGTTTATGGATATGGGGCCCATCCGTTAAGGGGACACGGGAGACCGTGTTATTTTCCCTATCTTTCGTCTCACTCTAACAATAATCATCAAAATTTTGTGAAAGCAAATCTCGAGTTTAAGTGAACCAATGAAGCTGAAAATTTATCGGGTTTTGCACTACATACCTATATAGAATCATAGTGATACATTTTCGCATCGATATATGGAGTGGTTCTAGGGATTTGCTTCTTGAAATGGATAGGGTGATTATGATGACGTCCCGTACGGCCTTAAGTTGGTCTACTGTGAAAATTAATCACGGCGTCCCTAGCAATCAAAGGAAACGTATGAAAACACGATCATAGCAACCGTTCATCAGGTGCGTGGGATCGGGTTCGACATCAGCAAAGAATCGTTTGGCACTCTCCTACTGGTAGGCTTGCCTGAAGATTATCGGTCGATGATTGCTGATCATATCTTCAAAACGATGCTGCTGCAGGAAGTTCGTGTGCCATCATCGTCGTCGGCCGGTGCTGCTTTTTTCAAGTAACAACCCGAGCCAAATCGTATAACAACCGCATGACAAAGTGCTTATAATATACATATACATCATGAATTCATTTTGTTATTTTTTGTTATCAGGAAGACTCTTGTTATCAATGAATTTCGAGCTATCAAATCGAGGATGCTACCGACGGGCGAATGACGTTGAATGTTCGTTATCATAATTCGATCTTTATAACTAATTGATAACATAATAAGTTGTCAATGAGGGAAGTTGGCTGTACAAACCAACGGTGTCATCAACCTGTTTCAAATGATAACACAATGAGATACTTATATGATATCTTAAGTATACACTTTTGTTATGATGCCTACTTATTCAACCAAAATAAAAACAAACTAAGTTATCGAATGGTTGCTAACGGATAACTTAACTTGTCATCGATTTGTTACTAAACTTTGCTCGGGAAGCACCACGGCCGATAATCGAAGCGAAGTGAATCAGCACCACAAGGTAAAGGACTGAACTGCCGTCGGTGTCGGAAGTACGGCAACATCGCCAGGGAATGCCTACAGAAGGATTCCAAGAATAGTAACGCGAGGTGCAAAGTTCTCTTGACAACTTCCGAAGATGATAACCACTGGTACAGTCACCCCACAGTTATGGATAGCACACAGATATGGATCAAAGTTGGCTTAAACGGAGAATATCTCATCCAATAGAGTTGCAATTACGCAGAACACATTTTATCTACGTGAACCATAAATCTGTACAGCATTGCAATGAATCATAACATCTTCTAGCATATTTGATTCGTCCGTATGAAATAAAATGTTATCCGTATTCATAGAATCGTTGATTCATAACTGTGGGCCATTTAAACCCGTACCACAGTTATGAATCAACGATAAGACGATTCCGAAAGAAACGCCGGAACGTATACTTTCACTAACACACCATTCGTTTGCTTCACAGATAAATTGCTTTTATAGTGTTCTGATCCATAATATGAGTCGATTTGATCCATAATAAGGACCCTCCTGTTCCACTGATCCACATCTGTGGGATGGACAACGTTTGAAATTTCTATCGAAATCGACACTTTTTCGTAAATAACCGCGATTGTTTAGGTGTATTCTCAAAAACAACTATATTCGGCATAGCCAGGCGGGTAATTTTGTTTTGTACAAGGTAACCATGATTTGTAATCATATTTTATTTAATAAAATTACCCTTAGTTGATCCATAACTGTGGGGTAACTGTACTTCGACTGCGATGTATAGAACCATTTTGAAAAATCGTGAAATTTTCTGGAAAACACTGAGGCATACAGTACGGCATTGGCCATCAGCTGAGGTTCAATGAAAGTGTTTGCGAAGGGAAGTATGAAACTGAAATCTGAGTGCTGCCCCGTGAATCCTCCAATTGAAGTGCCGACATCCATGTAATTCCGGAGCTGGCACTCAACTTGAGGTCAACGAGGATACACCAGATGCATGCCACTTGGGTTCAGATTGGGTATCACTTCTAGTACTGCATTGGTCCCTTGGTACTGCAAAAGGTACTCGAGTTTGACAGATCACCGTAACTTTCACCTTACTTAGATGGTGTCTCGGAGGTTCAGGGTTTACCTTCAGGGACACGTCATCGCTACAGGTAAGCGAACGAATAGTTTTTTTTTTCAAATTAGACCAATTACCGCCTACAAAAGCATTGGCTTGCTCGTCGGTGGTCAACGTTGATTTGTAGCATAGTAGGATGGGTCACATCATTTTCAACAGTCTATAGTGTCTCAAGGGCGGCCTAGTATCCGGCAAGGCGGGTCCAGCTCCTCCTAAGGTGATACATTATGCTCACTATGTGGACAAAACCAGGAAGGGTACACTCAGGCAAATGGACTATCGATAAACATAGGAACCCCTTATGAAAATTCGCCACAAGAAATCGGGTTGAAATTCATAAATTTGCCTTATGAAACCAGAATTTGAAAACAATAAACGTTTACGTGGCAACCTGCATCCGAACCAAGAACCTTGCGATCGATAGGCCCGAGCGTACACCACGCGCCTATCGACGCCTTGATGTGGAGTGATGCTAAAACGATACATAAAGCGTTCGTATTGCAATAATCGTTCCAGCTTTCTTAAGGCAAAATGTATGAAATTCGGTAGTCCAGTTCGCTGCGTGTAGGTGAGGAAGGGCTGGCCGTTTTGTTTACAAACATCTGAGACAGTTAGTCGGACAATTGACTTCTGATTGGTTGGAGAAACAGTGTTATCAGGAATTATTCTAATACGGTCGCACCTGCTCTTTCTCTCTTTTCTACAATTTCGTCCACACTTATGGCAGCACGGTTAGTTTTAGTTTCAGCCTTTTGTGGGCCAAGTAGTAATGACTTCAGATTGATTGGAGAAAAAATGATATCAGAAATTATTGTAATGCAGCCGCATCTGCGCGTGGCGTACTCTACTTTTATCTCCCTTTTTAACTATTTCGTTCACACTATGGGCAGCACGGTTAGTTTCAGTTCGAGCGTTATCCAGGCCATGCAGTTATGTTTGTAAACAAAACGGCCAGCAAGTTAAAGATGGCCTCCTAGCCACTTTTACCAAGTCAGATAACCTTACTTTGGCTACAGAGTACAATGAACCAGCCTTGGTATCCGGTCTCGATTTCAGCGACGTAGCCAAAAAGGATGAAAACTGCAGGATTCGTGCAAGCTTGATCGTTCCCCTTCAGCAACGTAGGTTCAAGAGTAATGGAGGTTCTGAAACTGGTACACACCGATATCTGTGGTCCAATGGAAGCGGAATCGTCGATATTATCTCATTTTCATTGATGACAAATCGTGGAGAATCAACGTGTATTTCTTGGTCGAAAAATCGTCTGGAAGCGCTTTCAAGGTCTTTGAAGGTTTTAGGTGCTCATCTGAAATACAGACTGGGAAAAAATTAAAAGTGCTACGTACCGACAATGGAAAGAATTTCACTATCGAACTCCTGGTTGATCATCTGAAGCATATGGGAGTCCGTCACCAGACATCGGTTGACTACACGTCAGAACACAACGGAATGGCAGAGCGTGTATATCGAACCATCGTGGAGCGTACGCAGTGTATGCTGTTGAAAGAAAACCTACCGAAAAGTTTTTGGGCAGAAGCCACAGCAACAGCGGTGTAGGTACTTGGTGAATTGTTCACCGACGAAGGCGCACGAAAAGTCTCCGGATGAAATGTGAATGTGCCTTCATGGAAAGCTTGAAGAGCATATCAGAATAAAGCAGCTGGAAAGATACTCCACCTGAAACCCCAATACGGTCTGCCTGCTCAGGAGGAGTATACACGGGTTGAAACAATTTAACCGTGTATGGAATCATCAAATCGACGAAGTGTTTTCAGAGATGGGATTCAAGCCTTCGACTGCAGATCCATAACTATACGTTCTGGGCAAAGGCAAATCAATTTCGTTAATTTTTGTCTACGTCGACGATATGCTAATCGTCACATTAAAAGAAGCGGAATTTCAGCCTTATAAGAGGTCTGTTGTACGTATTGGTTCATTCACGCCCAGATATATCGATCAGCACATCGATTCTGGCACAGATGTCGAGCGAATCTATGACAAAAGGTCGAAAGACAAAAGGTTGAAAGGACAAAAGATCAAAAGACAAAAGGTCGAACGGACAAAAGGTCGAAGAACAAAAACAAAAGGCACAAAAGGTCGAATTTATTTTTAAAAGAAGGAAAAATTGCCCACCAAATAAATCATTTTTGACCTTTTGTCCTTTCGACCTTTTGTCTTTCAACCTTATGTCCTTTCGACATTTTGTCTTTCGACCTTTTGTCATAGATTCGCTCGACATCTGTGCCAGAATCGATGTGCTGATCGATATATCTGGGCGTGAATGAACCAATACGTACAACAGACCTTTTATAAGGCTGAAACACCAAAACCAATCGTGAGATGAATTAGCAACAATCATGATCGACACGTTTCAATGACGACCTACTTCGCCTTAACCCTCTTATATAGTATTTTCAACGGCAACGCTGTTCTCAGTGTACTGTGGAGCAGATGTATCAGATAATGCTATCCCACTTCGTCCAAAAGAGAATCGAAGTTATTTTTAAACACGGCTGCGTGCATTTCAGTTTAAAAGGGAATGTTTGCATGTGTTGTATAAAATGAAGTAAAACGTTATAATACAATGAGCTGCCGGTAGGCACAATACAATTATTGTATTGTTCTTATGCAGAGATTGTATTAGGTTGGACCTTGCAATTTTTGTAAGAGATTTTTATTTTGCGTGTAGGAGATTTGGGGTTACTGTATCTGATGCCGGTCTCAAAAATGTTTCAGCACGTCACAACTTTTAGCTATAGGTCACCAAAGTTGAATAAAACACTGTTTTCTATTATGTTCACATGAATTTTGGAGTACGATTTATTAAACTTTTTGTGATCTTTTTTGTAAAGCATGCCAAAAATATTAACGAATTAACTATTCATGCACGATTAAATTTAATTTAAAATCAATTTTTTCAACGTGCTTGCAATTTGCATACAAAATTCTTCGTTTCTCTTACATGGAAAAATACAAAACTTTTCTAAACCATCAAAAAATAGCTTTTGAGCATGGAATTACTGTAATGAGGGGGCTAATTGATCAGGTCGGTACCAAAAGACATTTCCTCTCAAGTATGCTGAAGTTTTCGTTGGCACCACAGACATTCAATGTTTTCTAGTTTATAGATGTCTAATGATGATTTAGAACTATTTCATTTTTATTCGGGTCAGTTTTGCATAGGAATATTTACATTTTATGAAGGTGTAAGCAATACAGTTGAAACAAATTTTTTTTTGTTTACGCTTAAGTATGAACTACTGAACTCAGTTTTGATTTCATACAACATAGCAAGTGTAGTTTTTTGCTCATAAATACTTTTATTCTCAAGTAATAGCTTATTTTAATGGAAACTGCCTACATTTAGGCGTATTAGACATATTTTCATTGTTTGTTTTTTTTAATTAAATGATCAAATACTCCAGTTGTAAGAATTTTGACATAAATTTCTGATTCAGGAGACCCAAATTTAGTAAATAGGGAAAATTTCTTAAACCTGCTTAGTTTTATGATGATCAATTTCGCTCCACTGTGTCCTTTTGATTTTTTGATATTAAAACTATTTTTATGATATGTTATATATTATTTTTTAAAAAGTCGGTTATATAAACTGATAAAGATCAATAGAGTACTGATTTTATCGAAATTTATTTGATAATATTTGGATTCCGAAGGATAACACAACAAAAAGTTGCAAATAGTGATAAATTTGCCCCCGGATTACGGTAATATGAACTTTGTTGATAAGTATTGTTATACACATGAAGTTTGTACTCTGAAGCAAATTAAGCATTGCTATACAAGCTGACAACTTTGCATGCAAGTTAACTGAAATATTGCATTTTCAACAGCCAATATCTCAAAATCTAGACGTGCTATGACATTTTTTAAAACGGCAATGGATCCAGCAACCCTTATTTAAATACATAGCGGCATTTTGGTGCCTTAGACAAAAACGTGTTCCGCAGTGTAATTCTTTGCATCACGTTGGGAACCCTGTAGGAAATCCTGATCGATTTTTGCGAATTATTTAAAACATACCAAACCTTATAGGGTATCTTTTGAAAACGCTCTCAGACAAATCTCAGGCAACTTCTTCGGAACTCTTAGGAATGCTTAAGAAGTCATTCTAAATCACAGGTTTGCGAATCTTCAAAACATCGCTAAGTTTTCAATTGTACAACTCTGCAAGTGATTTTGAATCTCTTTTTTTAACTCAAGCCTAATACGAAAACTCAAACCATCAAACAGAAAATACAACCCAGTAAATCGGAGCTCACATCTGTGCCCATGACATTCTCCCCAGCAGATAATCCTACGTTCCATGAAACATACATTCGATTCATGGTAAACTTCCGATTTGCTCTCCTTGCAGCACCATTAAACAGCACACATCTCGATTTTACCCACCCGTAAAATCGTTCATAACTCAAACCTTTGATTTTTTTTTGCCCTTCAACCAACTCGAACTCACTTGGGTTGATATGTTTCCACTCGCGTTCATTCCGTAACATGCCATCGATACAAGCATGGGCGTTGTTAGGATTTCTAACATTTTGTAAGGTTTTCTGTAAACTTTTTTGTAGAAGCTCTATAAGCATTTCTAAAGGAATTCCGAGCAAAATATTTGAAACAAAATAAGATAAATTACTGAAAAAATCCCTGGATTTATTTCTTGGGGATTCCCTACCTTAGGAAATACTTGGGGGTGTTCTTAGTGAAATTCCTGGTTTTGTGAACTATCTGTATTACTTCCAGAAGAGAAAATTATTGAAATTTCTAGAAGAATCCCTTAAAAGTTAATAAAGGAGATCTTAGTTCATCAAAGATTTCCAGAAACAAATATTAGAAAATACTTTATGGGGTTTTCCTTGACAAAGGACAAATTTTCAAAGTAATTTTCGACCGAATTCGAGAGGATTACGAAACTCTTTGAAATATGAGCAGAAGAATCTCCGAAGATGTAATTTTAGACAAATGCTTTTAAGAATCGCTTTAAATTTCCCAATAGGTTCGTTGCTAAACTTACTGAAATTGAATTGTTGCAATTCCTTTTATTATAAAAAATCCTGTCAGGATTTAACTAATGGATTCTAGGTACTTATCTTGAGAGAAGTTCTTTGTGAACTATAGAGATTTCATAGAAATTTCAGGAAACATTCAGAGATTCACTTCTGGGAAAATTATTACAGGCATATAAATACAAGATGTTGCTGAAGGTTTGTAAAAGAAATTTGTTGTACTATTAGATTTTTTTTCAAGAAACACTGAAATGATTATTAATGAAATTCCTTGAAGAATCTAAAAAGAAATCAAGTTTAAAAATGGATAAGCTGTTGGAATTCCAGGAAGAAGGCTCTGCAGAGGATTCAAAATAAAATTTTGAAAGCAATTCTGAAGCTTCCTCTCTGGTCCTCCCTGGAAATTCCTTGAAGAATCGAAAATGAAATCAAATTAAAAAATAATGGAATTCCTTAGAATATGTGGACCTATTCATAATCAAATTTCTTGACAAACTTTTCGAAGAATACCTGAATGAATTTATTTTGAGATAACTTAACAGATGCTTAGCAAAACCTTTTGAGTTCTTTTTTATTTCCGGATAGATTCCTCGCAAGATCCATTGCGGAATGTTTAGAAAACCTTCGAATGGTTTCTGATAAGATCTTTAGCTGAAGTCTGATTTACAGTTGGAATCTAGGGATGATCCAAAAATTTTATCATAAGACAATTATGTTGAGGGGCAAAGCCTGCCCCCTGGTTACGCCCATAGACACAAGTACCGCACCATCGCCATTGTGCCAAACTAAACGATGTATTCAATTGATGGCCAACATTTTCCACGCTTGGCTAGTAGGTACGATCACAATTTTTTCTGCGGTCGCTTTCGACTCACTATCTCTCAGATTGGATGCCCCACCAGTTACTAGTGTTGAGAATTATTCCATGTGCGTTCGGGGAGCCTTTGGGTCCTCTGGGATGATGTTTGAGTTTTTGGGGACTAGCAGGAATGTGAAACAGAATAACCCATCATAGCTGTGTAGGCCGCTGGTACTAGATGGAAAAAGATAGAGAGTGCGAGAGACTCTATCGAAAACCGTAAAAGCAAGACTTACAATTTATTGTCCACGACGTGAAATTCAGTGTTGGTAATAATCGATAAATATTCCAGTATACACGCTTTCTTTTTTTATTTGGACTGCATTTCTGGACTTACTCACAGTGGTGAAACAATTGCTCACAGTGGTCATATTTCAAAGCTTCATGTTTAATTTCTTTAATATCTTACAGGATTTTGGGACTATTGGAGTTTGTTCTATCCAAACTCCAATGTTCTTTCCCTACAGGATCCCTTTTTTCTGCTTTTTTAACTGAAATATCTTACTTCTGATGTTTGAAATTTTCATTTTTTTTAAATAATGAGCATTTTTCAGTAGAAAACTTTGATATTATTTCCTTTCAGTTATGTGGAGCAAAATGCGTAAATAATAGAAAAATAAGAAAAAAGGTTAGTCTAAAGCTGAGAGGGACTCACGAGGAGAAAAAATATCAACGTCATATGCAGCCCAGATTCCGGTTCACGAAACGTCAGCCCGTCGTTTTTATGGCTGAGAAAGTGCAAAGTGTTTTTAAAAACCTCAGTCAGTGGAGCAGTTTTTTCAAAGATGCTGATAAATCTAAAAACGAGACTTGTTATTCCTTGTTATTACGCTTGCTGGCATGAAATTTCATTTAAAAGGCTATTTATGCTTCGGTGTGATGCAAACGAGAAGTGTAAAATTTCTTTCAGATTTTCTGTTCACCCTATCAAACCCCATTTAGGAAAAATCAAACGATACCAAATATGACCATCGAGAGCAATTTTTCACCGACTGTGCATATCCCGGGAATCAAAGTAGACATGCTGGATGCAGCTGGAAGCGTTGCTACGAATGTGCCATATCCGTCCAGCCTACTTTGATTGAACGATCATGATTACACACCAGAATAGTCCACAGCTGGTTTATGTCGTTTGGTTTCGATTTTTTTGTGTTACTTCTTTCTAGAATTTAGGAATGCATCTAACTCTAGGTGTTTTTTCTGCATGTTTCTTAATCAATTGTATTTTTTATTACTGCCAAAAAACGGCGATGGATGATCGGTGATAACGATGTGAAGGGAACAAACTTTTTTTCTTCGCTTCTTTTCTCTTTCTACAGTAGTTTGAAATATCTCAGTCGATGTACGTTGTGAGCAAATGTCCAGATTCGCACCGAATCCCACCTATACATTTCGGTTGTGGCTGAACGCGTTCCTCGTTTTGTGTCTGTGACTCGTTTGCTGCTGGTATGTTGTATATGATTTTCAAATTTATTAACTTAGATAAATTCTCTTAACTAGTACATGCGACAGCTTAGCTGAGCGTAGATAACCAAAACGAGTAACATAACAAATGACCTATGCTGCAATAAAATATGGATGTTCCTCTGCTTAACCATTGATATACTGTCTGAAAGAAAAGAGATAAAGAGCAATATGAGGGGGAAAGAGACAAAGAAAAGAGAAAAAGTGCAGTTTAGTAGTGATGGAAACACATTCATTTCAGTAGCAAAATGTGCACATAAATTTTTGCTTTCGGAGCATCGGATCAACCAAGGCGAAATCGCACTATCTCACAGAAACCAAAACCCGATGGCGGAAGCAAACGAGAGCAGTCAGAAGTTGTCGATGTTCTGAGTTCCCTCGGGTGACCACGTTTCGGAAAAAAGTTCGATATATCGTCACGTTATTGTCGATACGCTTGACACAAAAAGCACTGCTGGAACCTCACAGAAGCATGACGTGATAAAAGTCGAAGTTACACAATTCTTTTATTGACACAGCTTGCAGGGCATCACTATTCTGAACAGATGAGCCGAACTGTCTCATGTACAGCTATCCCCTTATTTAGGACGCACTCCATCTACGCGATTTCATATCTTCATATAAATTCTCAAGATTTTCCCTATAGGACGGTTACTCTATACGCCTCAAAGCGCGAAACGCAACATACTGTTAGCCATCTATACTTTGGTAGCGCAACTAGTCAAACGATGAGAGATTTGATTTTTCATGCATCCATCACATGCCGCTGTGGGGAAAAATGTTTTATTTTCCTGATAACAGACGGTTAACAGTGAAATAGTTAGGCGGAAGAGGTAGGAATATCCATTCTCTATGTTCTACATACGTTTGTTTCTTGTATTATTATACTACTTTCATAAAAATTGAGATCCGGCTGGTAGGAGCACTAGTTTGAGGTTGGAAAACCAGGATATGTGAGGTTAGTTTTATTGGAACATTCGCCTGAGCGATTTTTGCGCTTGAATAAAACACGTTTCGAGACATTCTCCGCTGCCACTAAAAATACCATTGGGTAGATAAATGAATTCTCTACCATTGGATCTCATTCAATTTCATGCATAACTTCACTTGAGCGGTGAAAATAAATATTTTGTTCCGAATGTTTTGAAACCATGTATGAGTTTGACATTGCTGTCGTAAACCATCATCATGACGACAGCAGCACATTCCAGCGGACGTCTTGGGAGCGAATTTGTTTTAGCATTTAAATACAATACATAATTTCCATAGCTGAGATGAGGAGTTCCTTTCAACAGCTCAATAGTTCAGATTGACAAAAAAAATACTAATTACAAGATACAGATTAGCATAAAAGGAGAAAACTACTTAAAAAGTTCGAAATTGCAAAATGTAATGGAGATGAAAAGTTTTATTTAGAGTGGTTGAATGAGAAACAATGAGAAAACGGGTAATATTGGATTATAAGTATGCTTTTCAGGTCACTGCACTGGACTGTTATCTCTCAGTTTATTAGGTTAACTCAGAATATGGGGCTTTTAGGCGTATTTCCATTCCATTATTCCTGGAGGCGAATGACATTGAAGTTAAAACCTCCTTAATAAATAATAATAATAATAATTCCATTATTCCACAGCGCAAATTTCCTTCATTTTTTTTCAAATCTGATTAAATATTCTACTAACATTTTTTTTTATTAATATTAAATTCATTTATTTTCTCAGTGATCTGAAAATTTTAAATAGTTAAAACACAATCCTGAAACCTGTTTTTCTTGATTTTTATCAAATTTATATTTTGTGAGTTGAAGCCAAAATCTGAGTCTTTTGTATTACAAAATAAATGAAAATTGAATCAGTGGGTAAAACTTTAGTTTGTTACACGATGTTTTGCATTTCGAAATCTACACTTAAGAAATAAAGATTCATTTTTTTTTTTGAGAAATTGTGCTTTTTCAATATCTTAAGCATAGTTTTGATCTATTCGGTTCTTAATTAGGGTAATATGTGTGCAAGTTAAAGTTTTCCAAGAATTATACATGAGTAAATGAAAATAAATTCATCATCTCTAAGTGGTAGAATATCTACCATACTGGACCCTAGAAGATTGTTATGTTAAAAAACCCTTTCTATCGTCAAGATCCCCGGTTTGGTTATTAAGTAAGTATAACAGGTGTTCTGGTTCATCCCATAAACTTCGTCTAATAAATACCTCCAATATACTGATGTGAATAGCAATCTTTTGATGGGTTCCAACTATTCGTTTAACCCTCTGTTTGTTTTATGGGGTCAATATGACCCCAGAGAATTTTGGAGGGCTGTTAGTGAATCGATTTCATTCACACATTTGAGCTTATCTATGATTTGTTTATTTTGCACATTAAATTTTTTCAAATATCTTGAAAAACATTCTTCAAAAATTATAAAAATCGGGAGATTAGAGAATAATGTTTTCTGTATAGCGCCATCATGTAGTGGAATTCCCAACTAACCAATGTGTAACATAGTAACCCTACCCCTGTTACAAATCTTTTTTAAGTATAGTTTTATGTTAAACTGTTCCTGGGATATAAGCGTCCAAAGTTTCCAAATTTTACGTTTTTAATTTCTTGTTCTCATAATAACACCTCTCACCAAGACCTTCCCTCTTTTGAATTTTCTTATAGTTTTAAGTAAAACTGAAAGAAATATTTTCTTCCGAAACAGCAGAAAACCAAAATCGATTGAAATTCCGTGAAGTTTTAACAATTTTATTTTAGGGTCAATTTTGCCTTATCGCACAGACAGACGGGTAAACAGGGTTTTGTACGGATAAATATAGATGCCTTTAGTCCTCCAAGGACTATGGAATACAGGCCTCAGGATCTACAAGCCTTAGTAGCTGTATATTGAAAGTTTTTAACTATCAAGTATCAGGTATCAGAAGGCCGGCTCCAAAGGCACGTTCCCCACCAGTTGGGAGATTTGTGCCATCGCCATATTTGAGCCTATTTCATCATCTACCCGATGGGAGATGGAAGAGAAGAAAAAGATAAGAGGAAATAAGAGTGGGTTCCCTGGAAGAGGGAAGATCGCATGAGCGAAATGAGAGCATGTAGCTCCATACCACAATGGGTTCGAACTGGACAGTTACATATCAGGTGATACGAAGTTCATCGGATACGGTTCATCAGAGTCACAGCTATCACACACAAATGAGTCAGCACGCTGAATATTTGCCATGCGATAGTTGAGTCGGCAGTGGCCTGTCAACGCTCTGACAGATTTGATAAATACTTTGCCACCCTTTGAGATGGCTCAGTAATGCACAATTTTGTTTGACGACACGACTCCAAACTATTCCAATATTGCTTGTGCTGAATTGCCGCCCAATTTATCTGAAGCTACACCCAGCTATTCGAAATTGAAATAGCAGGCTCAGGGCCAATGAAGTCATGCGATGCTTCATCGCGAGCTAGCTCATCAGCCAATTCATTTCCAGCGATGGAAGAATGGCCAGGTACCCATATAAGGTTTACAAAGTTGACTGAATTCAGTTCCTCAATTTGAGTTCGACATGCGATAACAAGCTTCGACCTTAAGTTGGCCGAAGCAAGAGCTTTCATAACAGTTTGACTATCTGAACAGAAGTATATGGCTTTACCCATTACGCGCTGTTGAAGTGCTGATTGCACTCCACACATAAGAGCAAATATTTCCTCCTGAAAAACGGTGCTGCTTCTACCAAGTGAGTAAAACTGATTCAGCCTTACCTCACGAGAATATACACCTGCATCAGCTCTGCCTTCAAGAAGGGAGCCATCAGTGTAACATGCTATATTGTTTGACATACTTCTTTCCAAATAGCAAGACGTCCACTCTTCCCGTGAAGGGAATTGTGTGGTAAGGTAAAAAGGTATAATACGCCCCCCCTTAAGGAAAAACTGCTCTATCGCAGTAGCAAATGCATCACTCCTAAAGTTTTTTATGTCAATGTGTTGCTCATTTAGTTGGTCATGCTCTGCATGCAACTTTCTCTTTCCAGGTTGCTTCTAAAAAGTGTACTAGATGTTTTTGTGTAAACCGTCCCAATGTTTACATTTCAAAACAATATGGGCAATATGCCCCTCCCATAGAAAAAAGGTCAACAGCGTTGTAGAAATGTTTCCAAGGAGAATTCCACCACTTGCTAAGCTCAAAGGGGTCCATTAGCAGTCGTCTTCCGGTAAAAGTTTATGCAATAAGTACAATAGTGTAGGAAGGGCTTCATTAGCGGCAAGGCTTGCTTATCGGATGCATAATTTTACGCCAAAAACCTGATTTTCGATATTTTTAGAATTTCTATTGATTGTTTATACTTCTCAAAGAACGTATATGCTCAACATCATTTATTCGCGAATAGTTAAGGAATGTAATCATATTTACGTGTAAAAGAAGCCTCAATCCCGTGAAACTTCAGAGGGGCGTATTGCCCCAGTGGGGCGTATTACACCGAGTTACCCTAAATGTCTTGTAAGGAAAGTGACAAGCAATTGTGAGATCACTTGGAGCAAGGACAATTTTGTCCCAATTCACCAAAAGTGGGTACAATGAAGTGTGCGTAGATCTACTATTCCATAGATTTTTTTCCGGTAGATCCAGTACCGTCGTGCGGGGTGACATTGGGCTATGAGGGTGACTTTGGGCCAATATTTTTACAGCAAACTAAAACCGGAATAATGAAAACAATGTGGCAAGCTTCAAGAATACGTTATAATTAGCCACTGGATCGTCATGGATTAGTATTTTGACACCCGCTCTAGTCATGAGATGCATCGAAAAGGGCGGTCAAAGTCACCCCCTAGGCCCAATGTCACCCCGCACGGCGGTACTCATAAACGGTAAGAGCAAGAAAGTGCTTCTTGTTTAAGACGTATATGTAGTTGTTGTTTGTTTGTTTGTTCCATTAACGACCCTTTAATCGTTTCCGATCATTCGGCTCGAAGACTAATTCAGTAATTAACATTTCATATTTTCCCCTTCCTTTTTAACCATGCGATCCATTGAGTGACGTTCTTCTTCTTCTTTCTGGCGTTACGTCCCAACTGGGACAAAGCCTGCTTCTCAGCTTAGTGTTCTTATGAGCACTTCCACAGTTATTAACTGAGAGCTTTCTATGCCAATTGACCATTTTTGCATGTGTATATCGTGTGGCAGGTACGATGATACTTTATGCCCTGGGAAGTCGAGAAAATTTCCAACCCGAAAAGATCCTCGACCGGTGGGATTCGAACCCACGACCCTCACAGCTTGGTCTTGCTGAATAGCTGCGCGTTTACCGCTACGGCTATCTGGGCCCCTGGGTCTGAGTGACGTTACTGGGTTCGACATTGTCATCTAAGTTAACCGTTTCCATATCGCTATCGCCTGATGATTCCTCCTCTGCGGGTAAAGTAGCTTGCTGCTGTGCTGCTTCACGAATGGCTTTTTCGGTGAGATCTTGCTTCTTCCTCGGTGTTGATTCCATTGACGAGTCGATCGGACGGCTCACTGCTCGTTTGGATTGCTGTACGTGTTTCTGCTGCTGCTGCTGTTTCGTTCTATTCGTCTTTTGAGTATCAGTGGTGGTAGGCTTACCAGTCGTCGGCTTGATCTTCATGGTACTCGATGATGATGCACTCGTTAAGTCGAATAAGACCGATTTGGTTGGTTTGGGTTCGTTGGATGTTTGTTTATTATCGGGCGTTGGTTTGTTGGTGATCGGCATATTGGACATTGGTTTGGCTTCCTTCTTATTTTGTGCACATTTACGGCCGAGATGCCGTGGTTGTGCACAATGCCTGCACGAGAGAGGCTGATTGCAGTAAGTAATCAGGCTCTCCTGACCTTTGATGGCTACAAACGATCGAATATGCGTATGTAGCGTTATGACTCGCACGCCTGATGAAATTTGTTGGTAAGCGAAGTTTGACGATCAGCTCAATTCCTTCACGTCGTGTACATCACCGTTGCGATGTGAAAACGTCGCAATGTCTTCGTTGGTGATGCTTTCGGAGAGGTCATGCACTTTGACCTCTGTGTACCCCTTATCGATAGTTAGCCGTATTCTGTATTTGCAGCCTTCCACCTCCAAATCGTGTCGCCCAACGTGTTTATTCACTACATTTTCGGCTGTCACTAATTCCACACATTTCACGTGTACGCATTTTAGCGAATGGTTGACTTGTAAGCGCCTAACTTGGCTTGGCGCTATTCCAAGAGTTTGTTTGATGATGTCATGAATTTCTTCATAACTTGTACGTCGCGGTTAGTTCGATAAATCGACTTTGAACATGTTTTCGCGGGAATAGAGAGCCATCACCACAAACTAAGTGAGGTTCGCTCACAAAACACACAACTTAATGAAGAGCACTCTTGAAAGTGCGTCCACCCGATAGGAAGCTTGATCTCACACTGGTATGTGTAGTGGCGCAACGTCGAAAAGGGTCAATATTGGTCAAACAACTGTGTAAATGCGTTTGATATACTTGGGTTTGAGGCCCCAAGTTTTACCAAAGGTTCGACGGCATTGACCAAAGACCACGCAAGCTTTTTTGACTCTGAAATCAATGTGAGGTGCCCAAGAAAGTTTGGAATCTAGAACGACTCCGACATAGTTTACCTGATCTGTTACATTAATGTCAGTGCCAAAAAGACGTAAAGGTCGAATTCAATCGCGGTTTCGGTTCGGCTATTCTGAGAAACGGGATATTCGGGGGAAATGGCGTTCGGGAAACTAGAGTTTGGGGGAACGGACATTCTGGGAAATGAATATATAACTAGAATAGCCACTTTTGGGAACACCGGAAGTTCCCAGAGTATTTACACCAAAACATATCATGCGATGGCTCATTCTTCATGTCTTGTCGTGAATAGGTTAACTCTAGACTTAGTGAATATTGACAATAGTGGTCACTACCCAGCAACCAGAAATTGCATAACAGTAGACGAAGTCGTTTTTATATACAAATTGCATTACACGCGCACTACATAGTGAATAAATTCATTTAACCGATGAGTTTCCTCGCAATATACGCTATTTTATGAGTTAATATGTTCATTTCGTATACTTGTATAAAGTAAGTAGGATCAACCCGTAGCAGCTGTCAAATAAACTAAGTCGCATAATAAATTATTAAATTATTTCGAAATGAAATTTACAAACTCGCATTGCATGTCAATTTTCATCATATATACATGTACGTATATCGCCTCCACTAGGTTGGGTGACAAAACGTCGAAAGACAAAATGTCGAATGCCAAAATGTCGAATGCCAAAACGTCGAAAGGACAAAACGTCGAAGGGACAAAACGTCGAATGCCAAAACGTCGAAAGACAAAAGGTCGAATGCCAAAACGTCGAATGCCAAAATGTCGAAAGGACAAAACGTTGAAAGACAAAATGTCGAATTCCAAAACGTCGAAAAAGAAAAACGTTGAAGGGACAACACGTCGAAATAAAAAAATGTCGATTCCAAAACGTTGAAAGGACAAAACGTCAAAGAAAAAAAAATCGAGGGTGTTTGGCAAAACTTGCGCTGTAGTGACTTTGACCTATTCGATTAATAAGTAATGCGAAGGAAATCGATAATAATGTAACGTCAAATTCAAACACTCAACAATGTTTTAAACAGTTGAGGCATTGAAAAATATTTCGATTTGACTATTATCACCATGATATCGTAATTTATAGCTCGTCTTCGAAGTGATAATAAAAATAAAATGCTAAATAACTAAAATTTATCTGAATTTGAAAAGAAATTTTTTGATGTTCAGGTTATAAAATAATTTTTTAAGTATCTCACCAAAGTGCTAGTTAGTCAAACATTGAAAAATAAGTTAATTATTTGATTGATTTTTACATTTTCAATAAAAGAATGAGTACATTTTAGAAGAATAAAAAATCCACTAATTATCAAGAATCCATTCGTAAATTTGATGAGATTGATGTCACTAGTTTGTTGAAAGAACGGATGTATCTTATAAAAATGAATAATACTCTATCTACCAACATTAAGCTTAACCAGAAGCAAATTCAATTCACCAAGTTCTGTATTAAATTTTGAGAAGTTATTTTACAGTAACATAATCACAAAAAAATGAACCTATTGAGATACAAAGATTTTGTTTTAGGTGAAAACAAATTTATCTTACGTAAAATGCTGGAATCATCACATTCTGAGGCATCTTGCTTTAGTACAAATTAAAATTTTGTTCGCCCACTAGTCGTAGGAAAAAAATGTAAAGTACAAAGGGGCAAGTTGAAGTGGCTGGGATAAAATAGAATGGTAGCTGACACGCTACAAATGAAACAACCTCCTGTTCACATCTACTGATATCGTATTCAAAACTTTGCCTTCCAACTCGTCCCAGTGCACGTTACACTACTTTTTTCTCTTCATTTGCTGTTATAAGCATCCAGAGGTACGGCGAATTTGTTTTTCGAAGTGCTTCACTGCTTCTTGTCTAGATAGAAATTGACATTTTAGTGAAAATTTGTTCTATGCTTACTGTGATGAAAATTGCGAATTGTGCTTTTTCCAACACCTTTCGCATCGCAACAATTTTTTCCTTAGCAACACTACTGCTTTCGACGTTTTGTCCCTTCGACGTTTTGTCCTTTTCGACGTTTTGGGATTCGACGTTTTGGCATTCGACGTTTTGGGATTCGACCTTTTGTCTTTCGACATTTTGTCCCTAAACCCCTCCACTATTGTAGGTATAAGGGCATTTCGCGACATTTTATACGTGAGACCTTGCACATAGATGCATCGCTTCTACGGTTAGTCTGATGGAGGCCTTAGCTTATTCATTATATTTGGTCATTATCTACACAAGTTCAAGAATTATGTTAAGCATATGATATCTAAATTTAGTAGTTTATAGCACCCACTATACCTTAACAGACGTGTACACTAATTTTTCCAACAGGTTGGATATTGGATCAGTTCCGAATGAATTACCGAATAACTTCTATTTATTATAAGGAGTAGAAAATAAATGAGAAAAAAGTATCGGTAGAAGCAATGGAAGTTGGTAATCTTGCCTACAGAGTTATTTAAAATTCATAGTACAACCAATAAGCTTGGATTACAACTTTTTTGAATAACATCGTAGGTTTGTGAGCAATTTTGGATACATTACACGTTTTGTTTAAATAGTTAGTCAAGTTACATATCAGTGTGTTCTGAGGATCATAAGATTATTATTATTATTCATGGCAGAATAGTTTCCGAGCTATAATGTAGCTCGATGGATAGGAATAAAAAGGTTTTACAAGAATTGGAGGCTGTATATAAGCAATATATTATAAGAATTGGAGGCTGTAGTCAGTGGCGTAGCTAGGGTTTTTGGGGCCCAGTGAGAGGTCAGATTCGGGGGCCCTTCATACAATAACATACATGCATACCTTCAATAAATATTAGGATTAGTGGTTGAAAATAATGAACATTGTGTTTTCGTATTCAAATTAATTACTTATCAGGCTCAAATTTAAGGCGATGCGTCAACTTTTTACCGATTTTCAAACATCTCTTCTTTTTCTAAAAAACATGCATAATTCAAGGATGTGTTAATCTGAGCAAACATTACACTCTATAGTAGCTTTCTTTTCTTCTTGATTGGACTTCTTCTTCTTCTTTTTTTCTGGCGTAACGTCCCAACTGGGACAAAGCCTGCTTCTCAGATTAGTTTTCTTATGAGCACTTCCACAGTTATTAACTGAGAGCTTTCTTTGCCGATTGACCATTTTTGCATGTGTGTATCGTATGGCAGGTACGAAGATACTCTATGCCCTGGGAATCGTAAAAATTTCCTTTACGAAAAGATCCTTGACCAGCGGGATTCGAACGCACGACCCTCAGCATGGTCATGCTGAATAGCTGCGCGTTTACCGCTACGGCTATAGGTTGATTGGACTATGTTTTCTCAATTTTTCGATTTTGTCCGTTATTGGGTGCTGTTCGATACTGGGGGATCTCCCCCTACAAATGAACTCAGAAAAAAAAGCGTTTTATGCGAGGAAACTAATTAGTCTGACGATTTTATTCACCGTGTTTTGCGGGTTTGATGTAATTTGTATAAATTAGCGAGTTATTACGTGAACTTTCATGTGACTTCTGGTTGTCTGGGATGTTTATGTTACACGATGCGGAAATCTGTAGTGGGACTGATATGCGGTTACTTTTCATTATGGGACAATTCAACTTGCTGTTTTCCCTATTTTTTCCGAATAAATCATATTATCTCAATATTGCAGCTGAAAAAGCATTGGAAGATATATTGAAAACTGAACTTAGCTCAATTTTGACGAAAATGCGTGATTCACGGCAGTGCGGATATCACAAAAAAATGTTGATTTTTTTTTAAAACGAGACCCTGCATCAATTTTTAAGGGGAAATCCTGTAAAATCAGGTGTGGAACTCTTGGAGAAATCACAGGAATGATTTCTATAACATAACTCAAAACTTTGGGAGTATTTCGTGATGGAAACCCGGTTGAGCTTATTATGAAATTCGTGGAATTCCTAATAAATTTTGTAAAATAATCAATGGAAAAATCTGTGGAGTGATTACTGAAGGATGGTTCTGAAAACGACTGAAAGTGTATCGGAAAAATTGCCATGAGAGCTTCAAACCTAGAATAAACCTTTGTTTGTTTATGCTGGAAGAATTTATTTAGCAATATTTTCAAAGAATCCTAAAGTTATAACTAATGAAATGAATACAAACACTTTTGAAAGAATCCTTCTACGATATGCTGTAAGAATTTCTGTGGGAATTATTCGTTTGAATATCATTATTGGACAGCCTATTTCTGGAGCAAATTGTGTTATCTAAGCATATCATGAGAAATCATTTGAAGAATATCAAAACGAATTCCTGCGATACTACTTGTGGCATCTTTCTGGAGGTGTCATCGTACGTATTTTTGAAGAAAATTTTGATTGAATCACTAGTAGAATTCCTAAAGATTTTGCACGACGAATCTTTGTATCTATGGAATAGTCGCGTAGTAATCTCTGGAGCCTCAAGCATTTGCAACAGGATTCATTGTAATGCGGAAAAAGTAAAAAGGGATTTTAAATATTGTTTGTGTTAAAAAAACAACTTTTAGGGACCTCTGTTCACCTTTGGTGGCGTTTTGGTAAAGCACTAAACTCAGACATCATATACTCAAAATAGTTTATGAACCTGTATAAAATATAGCGAAAATTCCTGAATGATCTGGAACCCTTCGCATTACTCTAGGTAGATTATACATTTTTAAATCGTATAAACCATCGTAACTTATCGCAAATCCCGGGTTTGCTCACTTCTTGAACGAACACATTTCGTTAGATGATATAACAGTTTTCAACGGAAGTTTATGTGATTTGTTATAATAGCTGCGTAATGATTAACGAGCCGTTATCAGTCATTGAAAGTTTAAAAACCATAATTTTCTGGCTAAATAATTTGAAAATTATCATATAGGGTAAGTGTACCAGTTATGAACATAGTGGTTCCCTATTTAGCCATACGAGTTTACTTCAATGTCTTCAAATTTTGAAAATTTGTGTGTGTTGTAGCAGTTCGATTTAAGATTTATCTTGATGTTAAAGCATTCAGAAAGATTTAAAATGTGAAAGTAATCAAAATGTCACATATGGCCAAATAGGGAACCACTATGGCCATAACTGGTACACTTTCACTAGTTATATTAAATTAAACTTGTAAAGCCCTTAACATATTTCAGTTGTCAATTTCAAAAGTTTTGATCATAACTGCCAACTTAAGCGCTCTCAGATTACTGTGAAAAGTATTTTAATATTAACTGCCGACAACGACACCACCAGAGAAATCCAGAGACTAGAAATCGTGCCTACTTTGGACTCCGCAGAACGCTCCGATCGAGCAAAGTTCGCCATCGCACGAAGTTAACCATCTACAAGACGCTGATTAGACCGGTACTCCTCTATGGGCACGAAACATGGACCTTACGTGCAGAGGATCAATGCGCCCTTGGTGTTTTCGAACGGAAGGTGTTGCGGACCATCTACGGCGAAGCGCAGATGCAAGACGGAAAGTGGAGAAGGCGAATGAACCACGAATTGCACCAGCTGCTGGGAGAACCAACCATTGTCCACCTCGCAAAAATTGAGAGGTTGCGGAGGGCCGGGCATGTCATCAGAATATCGGATAACAACCCAGTGAAAATGGTTCTTGAAAACAAGACGACGTGGTGCGCAGCGAGCTAGATGGGTCGATCAAGTTGAGGACGATCTTCGCAGAATGCGTGGCTGGCGACGGGCAGCCATGGACCGAGTCGAATTAAGACGTCTCCTACGTACAGAAGAGGCCACCCAGACCTTAGCTTGACTGGTAAGGTAAGTAATGAATGAACTAGAACACCTGTTGTACTCATTAAGTTACCTAAACAGAGATCTTAACGTAAGAAATTATCCATACCCTTTCCAAACGCAAATCTACAATATATTCTGACAACTTAAAGTTCGGGGTTTCTTATCTGAATGAAGATCAAAAGTATTATTATGGTTTGTAATTAATTCCCACTAAAAAAAATGCTCAATCTTTTTTTCTTACACGGTTTACCTAAATCGGATGCTCCGAAGCTTGAATTCAAACCAAACAAATTGAATTAAACTCATACTCACCATCAAACAGCGATCCAGCGGACGACGTAACGGCAGATGCTGAGGATTCACCTGTTAATTACAGAAAAATGACACAAATGTAGCTTATCAATTTTCCAGAAAGGCATGATTTTAATTGAAAATGTTGGGCGGTGGAATTCCGCATTAATCAATTCGATACAGCTGACACCACATCACAAATGCAAATGATTTCTTAGAATTGGAAATGTATCAATTGAAGTCATTAAAGCATTCGAGCAATGTCATTACGTTTGGAAATCATTGGTGGAAATACAGGGGGGGGGGGGGGTGGTCTTAGGGTGGGGTTTAGACCTCCCTAGAAAAGTTCAAGCCCCCCCCTAGAAAATTTAAAATCTCATGCTAAGTATGCACCTTACTGAAGGAATTCGATTGATCAAAAGGGTGAAGCCCCCTATAGATTAGAGTTCAAGGTACGCTAATGTTGAAAATGTGATACAAATCACAAGTTTTAAAACACACAGGATCAAATTTTAATCATACAAATAAACTTATATTGCTTTAGATGAATAGAATCCTGCTCCTTTCATTGGAAATGTGATGCCAAATTAGCGTTCGGAAGTGCACTTGAGCAGCAATGAACAACTTTCATCCACAAATATTCCGCCTACAAATTGGGTGGAGAAGAAGGATACCCGAGAAAAAAGTCTGCATTGTGGAGCAAAACGGTACCCAATTGAACGAAATCGAAACGAAACGAAAATTTGCCAACGTTCCTAATTTCAACTTACCATTGATGACATGCAGCGAAACGGTGATCGGTGGACTGTTCGATGGGCTGCACGAGTAGTTCCCAGAATCTTTTTTCCTTGTCGACTCGATGATCAATGATCCAATCTGTAGAATTGTGGAAAAAGAAAAAAAAGGAAAAATGAATTGCTACGAAAGAGATGCGAGAGCAAGAATCTAGGGGCAGGAATCATAAATCGACACACAAAAAAGTGAACATGAATTGCTCTCGAGGAACACATTCGATTATCTTCAGCTAGTCCCAAATTTTAAATTTAATAGCTTGGATTTTCTTAAAAACAAATCCAAATCCAATCCAATCCAAATCCAATCCAAATCCAATCCAAATCCAATCCAAATCCAATCCAAATCCAATCCAAATCCAATCCAAATCCAATCCAATCCAATCCAATCCAATCCAAATCCAATCCAAATCCAATCCAAATCCAATCCAAATCCAATCCAAATCCAATCCAAATCCAATCCAAATCCAATCCAAATCCAATCCAAATCCAATCCAATCCAAATCCAATCCAAATCCAATCCAAATCCAATCCAAATCCAATCCAAATCCAATCCAAATCCAATCCAAATCCAATCCAAATCCAATCCAAATCCAATCCAAATCCAATCCAAATCCAATCCAATCCATCCAATCCAATCCAAATCCAATCCAAATCCAATCCAAATCCAATCCAAATCCAATCCAAATCCAATCCAAATCCAATCCAAATCCAATCCAAATCCAATCCAAATCCAATCCAAATCCCAATCCAAATCCAATCCAAATCCAATCCAAATCCAATCCAAATCCAATCCAAATCCAATCCAAATCCAATCCAAATCCAATCCAAATCCAATCCAAATCCAATCCAAATCCAATCCAAATCCAATCCAAATCCCAATCCAAATCCAATCCAAATCCAATCCAAATCCATCCAAATCCAATCCAAATCCAATCCAAATCCAATCCAAATCCAATCCAAATCCAATCCAAATCCAATCCAAATCCAATCCAAATCCAATCCAAATCCAATCCAAATCCAAATCCAATCAAATCCAATCCAAATCCAATCCAAATCCAATCCAAATCCAATCCAAATCCCAATCCAAATCCAATCCAAATCCAATCCAAATCCAATCCAAATCCAATCCAAATCCAATCCAAATCCAATCCAAATCCAATCCAAATCCAATCCAAATCCAATCCAAATCCAATCCAAATCCAATCCAAATCCAATCCAAATCCAATCCAAATCCAATCCAAATCCAATCCAAATCCAATCCAAATCCAATCCAAATCCAATCCAAATCCAAAATCCAATCCAAATCCAATCCAAATCCAATCCAAATCCAATCCAATCCAATCCAAATCCAATCCAAATCCAATCCAAATCCAATCCAAATCCAATCCAAATCCAATCCAAATCCAATCCAAATCCAATCCAAATCCAATCCAAATCCAATCCAAATCCAATCCAAATCCAATCCAAATCCAATCCAAATCCAATCCAAATCCCAATCCAAATCCAATCCAAATCCAATCCAAATCCAATCCAAATCCAATCCAAATCCAATCCAAATCCAATCCAAATCCAATCCAAATCCAATCCAAATCCAATCCAAATCCAATCCAAATCCAATCCAAATCCAATCCAAATCCAATCCAAATCCAATCCAAATCCAATCCAAATCCAATCCAATCCAAATCCAATCCAAATCCAATCCAAATCCAATCCAAATCCAATCCAAATCCAATCCAATCCAATCCAATCCAAATCCAATCCAAATCCAATCCAAATCCAATCCAAATCCAATCCAAATCCAATCCAAATCCAATCCAAATCCAATCCAAATCCAATCCAAATCCAATCCAAATCCAATCCAAATCCAATCCAAATCCAATCCAAATCCAATCCAAATCCAATCCAAATCCAATCCAAATCCAATCCAAATCCAATCCAAATCCAATCCAAATCCAATCCAAATCCAATCCAAATCCAATCCAAATCCAATCCAAATCCAATCCAAATCCAATCCAAATCCAATCCAAATCCAATCCAAATCCAATCCAAATCCAATCCAAATCCAATCCAAATCCAATCCAAATCCAATCCAAATCCAATCCAAATCCAATCCAAATCCAATCCAAATCCAATCCAATCCAATCCAATCCAAATCCAATCCAAATCCAATCCAAATCCAATCCAAATCCAATCCAAATCCAATCCAAATCCAATCCAAATCCAATCCAAATCCAATCCAAATCCAATCCAAATCCAATCCAAATCCAATCCAAATCCAATCCAAATCCAATCCAAATCCAATCCAAATCCAATCCAAATCCAATCCAAATCCAATCCAAATCCAATCCAAATCCAATCCAAATCCAATCCAAATCCAATCCAAATCCAATCCAAATCCAATCCAAATCCAATCCAAATCCAATCCAAATCCAATCCAAATCCAATCCAAATCCAATCCAAATCCAATCCAAATCCAATCCAAATCCAATCCAAATCCAATCCAAATCCAATCCAAATCCAATCCAAATCCAATCCAAATCCAATCCAAATCCAATCCAAATCCAATCCAAATCCAATCCAAATCCAATCCAAATCCAATCCAAATCCAATCCAAATCCAATCCAAATCCAATCCAAATCCAATCCAAATCCAATCCAAATCCAATCCAAATCCAATCCAAATCCAATCCAAACACAAATCCAATCCAAATCCAATCCAAATCCAATCCAAATCCAATCCAAATCCAATCCAAATCCAATCCAAATCCAATCCAAATCCAATCCAAATCCAATCCAAATCCAATCCAAATCCAATTCCAAATCCATTCCAAATCCAATCCAAATCGCATCCAAATCCAATCCAAATCCAATCCAAATCCAAAATCCAAATTCCCAATCCAAAATCCAATCCAAATCCAAATCCAAATCAATCCAAATCCAATCCAAAATCCAAATCCAAATCCAATCCAAATCCAATCCAAATCCAATCCAAATCCAATCCAAATCCAATCAAATCCAATCCAAATCCAATCCAAATCCAATACAAATCCAATCCAAAATCCAATCCAAATCCAATCCAATCCAACAAAACCATCCAAATCCAATCCAATCCAATCCAAATCCAATCCATAATCCAATCCAAATCCAATCCAAATCCAAATCCATCCAAATCCAATCCAAATCCAATCCAAATCCAATCCAAATCCAATCCAAATCCAATCCAAATCCAATCCAAATCCAATCCAAATCCAATCCAAATCCAATCCAAATCCAATCCAAATCCAATCCAAATCCAATCCAAATCCAATCCAAATCCAATCCAAATCCATCCAAATCCAATCCAAATCCAATCCAAAATCCAATCCAAATCCAATCCAAATCCAATCCAAAATCCAATACAAATTCAATTCAAATCCAAACCCAAAAACGTGTTAAAGCCAAACAATAAGACCGTTGAAGCCCACTGCCACTAACTATATCCCGAATCACTCGTGCAAGTGATTCGGGACGTGAACCGAGGCGTTATGGTAAAAACCGACATCGAAGCAAAAGCCATTGAATTTGAATATTTTTTCTTCACTAAATCAAACGTTTTTATTACGGAGTTGGATTGGTTTTTCGTTGCTGGGTGACGTCTACCAGCTGAACAAGGGATGTTGGCTGGATGCCTTCCCATGCCCTACTGCTTCGAAACTACAGGTATATACAATATGAATTGGTTGGCTTCGTTGCAGTTTTATCAGCTACGCCACCAAATGCCTGTCACACTATATTGAAACGTGGAAGATGGTAAAATGTGACTCCCCGAAGCTAGATTAAAGCTGTGATCCGAACGATGAATGCCCCAGCCCTCATAAGGTTCCCAAAGGCTGCAGCCTTCACAAGAAACTGTTTGGTATCTGTTGACATTGCCGCCACACTGGGATATAGCTTATTCGGAAAACTACTGCAGGCAAATGGAAAGCACTCAACGAGTCAAAGGAGGAAAATGGATAGAGATTTATTCCTCACAAAAGAAAAGCGGATGGCGAAGACAAGTGCTCAACTGGATGGTGGGATAAAATAAATCTACGATGCTTTATTATAGGGCAGCTGAGGAAAACTGTTCTGATTGAGTTTGAGAAATGTTCTGCCTAGAAGTAATGCTCTACTAGAAGAATTCAGTTCCGTTGTAGTCCATTGTTCATTGAGTCGATGGTATTTTGCGTACGAAGCTGTAGGCTGTTGAAGGTTCACAAAAATAATAATAAAATAGTTAAATAATGTATTAATTAAATTTTGACGTAGCTGGTTGACAAATGTCCTATCATTTAATAGTAAATCCATAAAATTTTGCTTCAACCTTTTAAAAAGCTAGGATTAAAGATTTCAAAATAGCTACTTTGTCAAAAAAATAAATCACACACAAAAAATGTGGATCTGTGAAGATTTTTACAGCCTCAGCTAGAGATAAAAAATATATTTGGGCCTTCGAGGCAGATTTAAATGTGGCAACTCTGAAGGAGCGTGTACCATGTTTCACATTGAATCAATACCACCTGCCTGATAAGCATTGTGATACAAGTTTCGGGAAACCATTTGCCTTCAGGGACATTTTTTATGGGCTAGGGCCACCGTTGGAGGGCTTATGGTTTAGCAACCTGGCACCACAGAGTGTTTGGTTGACTTTTGCAGATCTTCGTGAACCTTTGCGAAGCATTGCAGACCTTCGAAATCGACACGAGCCTTCGCAGATGTTCACGGAGCTTCGATTATTCGTCCTTGTTTACAATGGTTTATGAGAACTTTCGCGGAGTTTCACAGATAAGGCAGACCTTCGCTTTTGTCAACAATCACGGATGATTGCGGGCAATGAACCTTCACGAATCTTAACAGACCTTCTTCGCGAATTGTGCCTATATATAAGGATGTTTTTTATAATTCATGCAGTCCTTGAAGGACAAACAACATCTGAGTTAATGCAGTATAACGGTTACCGTCGAAAATGAGTCTAAAGGGGGTGAAATTGGGTCTGTTCGCGCGCACCACGGGGTCTTTCGGACGCTGCACTTAAAAATCATCTTTATGTCAAACACTTAAACAGTTTATTTAGATGAAACGACTACACACTTTATTACTACGCGTACACGAACAGTGATTTTATTTCGATAGCGCGGAGATGCGTATATCGCGACGGTGTATTTACAACTGCCAGCTGATTGCTGGCTGGCTGGCGATCGAGAAACGATCGGAGAGAAATTAACAAAGAAACACTGAAACAACACACGAGCAAGAGGGACGGACTGATCAGATGCGTGCAGAAGAAAAATACCACTCTACCAATGGTAGATTTGGATCGTATCTGGTGACTGTTTGTTTTTGACTACAACAGAGTCAAAACTGAAAAATATGATTTATGAAATATCTCAGCCAATAACGCTGATATTACTTCAATTTAAAGTTTATATGCTAGGGTTTTTGTTTAATATATCAATAAACTTGTATGTTTAAACTGGAGAAAATTTACAATAATAAATTTTAAGGCTAGAACGATAGTGAGTAAAATCAAAAGTCTTTCTTTTGACGTTTTACGGTTCCGTGTGTATTCTTTTCTCATAGAGATATGTTAATTATTTTTGACCTTCCTTAGTCCCTAACAAAAAGTTACAAATTGTGACTTAGGGTCGTTTTCGATCCGAAAATTCAAAGAGCTTGCAAAAATCAGTGTGATGTCCGAATTCAGTTCTGTTGGGCTCAAATGAAAGGCAGAACTGTCAAGTTTCAGAAACTTGTTTGTATATGTAATTCACATCAGTACTATTCGGTTGATGGATATTTTGACATGAAATTTCTCTATAATAAGTAATCAATTACCGGCGCACAACCCCTGAATAATACGGTCTAGTATGGTCCATGCGGAACCGGTTCCTGGACTCTCGGAAGGTGACCAATCTGGAAAATATGATGAAATTACTCGGATTTATGCTCCAAATCCAAATTAATTGTGTCCAATTCTTCACGGTTTTTATGTTTGGATGTGTTTTGCTAAAATGATGAATGCATGGTTATTCTGGTCCTATTGAGCCCCGAAATGACCAAAACTAGGCATGGGAAGGCTCAATCTTCATGATTTAGAATATCTGTGACTCTTCTAGTTCAATTATAGATGAATGTCCACTCTGGCTAATTGTGACTGAAAAAAAACCTGAAGTTCGTAGACACAAAAATCAATTTGGACAAATTGAGATGTAAAATTGTGAAAAATTATAGAATCGTTCTGGTGGGCTTCGATCTTACGACTACAAATACGCTAGAATGGGCACGTTAACCAACTACGCCACAGAACGGGTAATGATTCTGGCACTGCAGAATCTGAGCCAACCTAAAACCTGCACAGTTCGAACGAATCGTGTTAATTTCTGAGATATATGATGCAAAGAATTGGAATGGATATTTACATGATATGTCATGTAAACTTCAATTATGTCATGTAATCCAGCACGATCCAGGAATAAATAAAAATAAGTAATTTGTCCATCTTTACCACGCGTAATGAGTTAACCTTCCTTGTGCATTGGGGTCATTTTTGGCCAATCGACACGGTAAATAAGCTGTAACTTTGTAGAGAAAAGAGATATAAATCTGAAGTTTTCTGACTTTTCCTAACTTTAGAAAACGAACATTTTCGTGCTAAAAGAAGCTTTCAGCGACCTCTAGGAGCGGCGCTACAAAAAAAGTGACACATTATGCATTAAGGGTCAAACATGACCCATGACTTTAAAACGCTCTCAAAAATCCATTTTAAACCGATGTTCGTTCTTCTAGCTTTATATGAAAGATATGGAACTCTAGAATGGAACCCTGGAAATTGTTTGTCAGCATGGCCATTCTGGGCACAAGGGCCCAAGGGAACCTGGAACCTGTTTCAGAAGGTACTGGCGTATATCATATTCAGCAGTTCATACACATGTATATAACGACGGTTCGAATTTCATGGTTTTTCATTCCGATTTACAAGAGCACCAAGAGGACCAACATTTAGATTTGGCCGGTATTTCGGAGTATTCCGGAACCGGTTCCGCTAGGGTGTGATGTGGACATTTTCAGACCATCATATAGTACCATCATGCGACGGCTCAAAATACATGATTTTCCATCCAGATGTAAATGGACACCATGCCATATATCTGGCGTTACGCACCTAGTGGAACAGAGCCTGCTTCTCAGCATTTATAAACGGAGAGGTTTGCCATCTGACTATTTTTGCCTATGTATATCGCTTGGCAAGCATGATGATATTGTATACCTGGGAAGTCGAAAAAATTTCCAAACCGAAAGGATCCTCGACCGGTCGGAATCGAACCCATGCCCATTAGTTTTATCTTACTGAAAAGCTGCGCGTTTACCGCTGAGGCTAAATGGGTCCCATAAACCTAAAGTTATCATACTTGAATTTTATTTCCGTTATTACCAAATTGGTAAAAAAAATGTAATATAAGGAATCGAAATCATTCGAAAGGATCCTCGACCGCTAGGAATCGAACCCATGCCCCTTAGTTTGGTCTAGCTGAGAAGCTGCGTGTTTACCGCTGGGCTTCCCAAACATAAAAATATTATATTAGAATATCATTTCCGTTACGGCCAAATTAGGAAAAAAATATTATACAGTCAACCCTCCATGAGTCGATATTGAAGAGACCTTCGACTCATGGAAATATCGAGTCATGGAACAGCAATGCTATGGAAAGCTGTTTGAAGGGACCATCCCAAGTAACACAGAAAACATCTTCTCAGTCAGCACTCTGAAAATTATGTTATATTCAGGTGTTAAAGGTAAAATCCAATACATCTTCTGCTTTAATACTGTTCTGATGATGTTTTAGGGAAACATATCTATTAGGCAAGCGCAGAAATAATATTCACGTTATATTTCTGTTCGATTATTGTATGTATAGCTTAGCTAAAACACTACCCATGACAAAAATTCAGCTGAGGTAACTAAGTTATAAAGCTGCATACGAAAACATATTGCATACATCTCTGTTTTGATTGTGTGATTAGGATGTTATAATAATGCTTTTTTCTGTCAATCGAAAAACAAATTTAGCATTTCTTTTTGGCATCTCAGTTTCTCTTCGAAGATTGATGCAGAGATTTATGTTTGGAGCAAAACAAAATATACGAAAAAACATTTTGCGATATGGTAATCAATGCGAACGGAAAGGGGAAAATGAATGAAAGTGAAAAAAAAACTTACCAGATGTTGTGATTTGTTCCCGATGGAAAAGATTGTTTTGTCTCAATGACGATGCTCACATTTACAATGAGTAAAAGAGCATGTTTATTTTTTTTATTTCTGTTGTTTTAAACACGTATTTGATACTTATTTAAAACTTCATTCCAATACCTGTTTTTTTTATAGCTACAATCAAAGCAAGGCCATGTAACAGAACCGCTCAGGAAAATGATGACACATGAATTAATTTAAATATTTGCGATTTTAAGCACGCAAAGTTAAGAATAAGTGCGACCCAGTCACTGTTTAATGTTTCTAGTATCACATCCTCAAAATATACAAATCAATTGAATTATCATCGATTCATAAACAAATAACCACTACAAAACTTTTTGACCCGCACTGTGCGCTGGTGGTCAATTCCACCATGTTTCTTGGTTGTTCGATCTGACGAAAATTTGACACAACCGTATAGATTTTACGAAAAGTAAGTAGCAACTGCACATCTATAAGCGGCGCGTGAATAATCAATAAGTACAACTCTCCGTTTCACCAGAAATCTTAAACCGCACATAAAAAACACACACTTTAAGCACAAAGCTCACCTTATATTTTCCAATTCTGAACATAATAAAAAAAATCCCAGCCAAGTTTTACGTAGCAAGACACTTGAATTCATTGACGAATCTTTTTCAGTTTTGTTTATTTTTTTCCAGCTGTCAAAACATTCCAAGCAATACACAATGTGCGCTTGTATTTTTGCATGCCAGATATCATCTCGATAACTTGATTATAACTTAATGGTTATAACGATGTATGATATAACAATTTCGAATGCTATGAAAAGTATGAAATAGGTATTGTAAAACATTCAGTTGAACTAAGAAGATGTTTTAAAAGCCTTCCGTTCTTGCGCTTTTTCGGGTATAAAGGTGTATGATATTCAGTATTGTACATTCGAACCAAAACAGCTATGATGTACGAATGGTGTATTTTGAGCTCATATATGACCAATTGTGTTACTTGGGATCATAGTAACCATGAAAATTGATTTTTAATGTGGTTCCATGAGTCGATATCGAGTAATGGAACATCGACTCATGGAGGTTTAACTGTACAGTCAACTCAGCATAACTGGATTTTGAACGGACCAGAGAATAAGGGAGGTATACAGTAAAAACTAGAGTAACCTGACCAGTGGATTACAACAGAGTTGAAAATATATGTTATAATTTTTAATGATTAGTAGTTAAAATAATAAAAATTATAACACAATTTACTCTACACTAAACTAAACTGAAATAAAATATGTTATAATTCAAACAAAAGTGTAACTCATTATGTTTCGAATCAAACCCAAATATAACTCATTTTGTTATTTTCCATTACTGAATTATAGCAAAATTTGTTATAAGCCGTTGCTCTCACAAATTTTATAAAAAAATGTGTTATAATTATGTTCTAACTAGTAACAAATTTGAAGCAGCTTTTGTTAATATAACTGGTTTTGTTTCAATTATGTTTAAATTTCTTCCATGAATTCAAAGTACTCAAAATGAAACAAAATTTTATATTTGTAATAAATCTTGATATAATCGTGCTACAATATTGTTGTAATCCACTGGTCGGTAGTAGATAAAATAACAAAAAATACAATACAATTTCCTTTATACTATACAAAATTGAAACAAAATATAATATAATTTAAACAAAAATGTAACTTATTATGTTTCAAATCAAACAAAAATATAACTCAGTTTGTCATTATTCATAATTTAATTATAACAAAATTTGTTATGTTTTTTACATGAATAAAAGCGCACATGTATAAGTAACTTCCCTCAGATTTTTTATCACGATATGTTTTATAATTATGTTATAAATTTAAACAAATTTGAAATAGCCTTTGTTATTATAACTGATTTTGTTTTAATTATGTAAGGACATTGTTACAACTTAACGTGCATGAACAAAAATGAAATGAAATTTGATATTTGTAACAAATCTTGATATAATTGTGATACAATTTTGTTGTAATTCACTGGTTGGGGGCCGTCCATAAATGACGTAGCATTTTTTTTAATGATTTTTTACACCCCCCTCCCCGCTCGTAGCATTTCGTCACAAATGCTGGTACTCTCCCCTAAAAAATACCTAGCATATCGAGCACCCTTCCCCCCCCCTATATTTTTTTGATTTGTTTTCCTTAGTGACTGGGTTGAAACAAAAAATTGGAATTGAGAAGTTCAATACAAAGTTTGATATTAATTACTGATTGAAATGAAAGGATAATATATTCTAACAGTTTGATATACGTAATTTGGAAAAGTTTTAAATAAACATTTTCCTTGGTTTAGGTTTCCAGTTTCGTATAGACTAAATAATATTACTATTGATTTTCTTACCATAAATAACAAGTTTACTATAAAAACTGTGAAAAAAAATTGATTGGATTGATGAAGCTCGTTACTGTCGAGTTTGGGTCGAATATATTTTATAATATATTGAACAAAAAATTCGTTATATCAGAGGATTGTTATATTTAAATTATTCGTTGTTAGGAAATAGATTTCAATGAAGATGATCAAGAAAATATATTAATTTGAAATGAATCATCGTTAACATTATCCAATTTCAAATCATTTTAGCAAACAGTGACCAGATACATAAAAGATAACACTTGAAATATTTGGAATGTTTAGAAAATTTTAGCGATTATTATACAAATACAATAATCTCTATCAATATTTCAGTTGATTTCCATTATCGTTTCCATACTGAAATAATCTTACACAACCTATAATGAATACTAAAAATTCTTCAAATTACCGAGTTATTACCAAAATTTAATGATAGGGCAATTTTGTTAACACTCGAATCTATTATCCTCATTAAAATTCAGGCTATTCCATCAAGAATTGATATATCAAAACAAATGATGAGTTGATTGGGTAGAGATCTCCTGCAAAATTGAAGGCATAATTCACGGAATAAATATCTTGCTTTAAATGTAATATTTGCCAAGAAGAGCATATTTTATTTTCTTGAAGAAATAAAGCGGGGGACGGACCTGGTGTAGGGGTTAGAACACACGCCTCTCACGCCGAGGACCTGGGATCGAATCCCATCCCCGAGATAGTCACTAAAAATTTCAGTGACGACTTCCTTCGGAAGGGAAGTAAAGCCGTTGGTCCCGAGATGAACTAGCCCAGGGCTAAAAATCTCGTTAATAAAGATAGAAAAAAAAAGAAATAAAGCCCCAAAATAATATATGGATAAAACTAAAACGGCTGACTTTATGTCATGTTAATAAATGGCGAAAAAAATGTACTCCAAGTAGTTAGAGCATTGATTTTTAATCAATTCATTAAACTTATTTTGTTTATTATAAATTTATTAAGTTGGACACGAATATAGTATATTATTCACATAATTTTTTAAGGCTTCAAAACTTCTGTTTGATTGCATTTATCAAGAAAATCTAAAGTTTCATAGATATTTTTTCAATCTTGTCATATAAATGTTTTGAAGCTTAATCATAATTTTATAACCCAAGTTTATGAGTAAAAAAAAAAAAAATTAATAAAAAATAATTCTATGCAATTTTTTTCAGCGCCTTTCTTTTTACGGACTTGATTTAAAATGCTACGTCCACTAGCTAGGACCCCTCCCTCCCCCTCGTCACACGTCGTCACAAATTCGTGAAGATCCCCCTCCCCCTAAAAATCTACGTCATTTATGGACGACCCCTTGCATACTGTGCACGTGCTCCAGCCTTATGTGCAGGAGCCATAAGATCCAAGATAATCTCTACTGTAATCCTTACAGCGATTTTTCCATGGGTTCCACAAGCGGTTACCCTGAGATTTCTCCAAGAAACAAATTTTGTTCGCTACCAGACCGTTTCCGATAGAACTCCAGAAATACCAGCAATTCCATCAGGAATATTGCCAGAAGTTCCCCCAGGGATTTTTCCAAGGATTATTCCAGGAATATCTGCAGGGATATTTGTACAGGGATTTCGCCAAGACTTACTGCGGGAATGTCTCCATAGATTCCTCTAGTAAAATTTTAACTAGAATTTCTCGATTCCTCAGGGAACTTTTTCAGATATTACTTTTGGGCCACTCAGGCTTCTCAGACACCCGTCTAGAATCACATAACAAGATTATGACATATTGTAACAAAAGCTGTTAAATTAACAGAAGTTCATATAACTTTGTCAAAATGGCTTTGTTCTTAACTTGTCACATTTTTTTGTATCAGATTAATTACATGACATTTGTTATATTTCTTACATTGCATGTGTAAGTTGGTTGTAAATAACATCTAAAGTTATGAACAATAACAAAATTTGCAATAATGTTGTTTTGTTGTGACAGGACGATAACACGTTTTGTAATCATATTGGTATAATTTTAATAGGATTTGTTATATTCTATATTTATTTGGCGTTAAATTTGTTATTCCAACTACTAACGGTACATGTTTTATAACAACTGGTCTTATAATAAAATCATATAAGAGCAAAACTATTATAATCTTGTTTCTTCTATCTGGTCAGGGACTCATCTTGGCATTCCTCCAGGAATATTTCTACAAGGATTTATGCAGTGATGTCTTAAAGGCTTCCTCCAAGTTACAATACAACGATTTCTTGAAGCATTACTCCAGATATTTCTCTATCCAGAATATTCTCGGGTAGTCTTCTCGAGATTCTTCTACGAATTATTCCTGAGCTTCCTCCGGTATTGCTCCCGAAATTCTCATGGAGAAATTCATCTAGGGATTCTACAATCAATAACTTTTTAAATTCCTATAGGGATTCCTCAAAAGTTTACTTTAGGAATTTCCTCAGGCATGCATCCAGGAAATCGCTGCATGAATTCTTCTAAGGATTTTTGTCAGGTAATCTTTCAGGAATTCCCCTTCAAATTTCTTTAGAGACTCGTTCTGGGCCTCCAAAAACTCCTCCGGGCAATTCTTCAGAATCCTCTGTAAATTCCTACATAGATTTACCCATGAATTCCTCCAGAGATTTCATTAAAATGAATAATAATTCATTCTGAATTTCATCTGCGATTTTTTTAAAGATTCCTCTAGGAACTCCTCTTCTCAAGAAGATGTTTGAAAGAAAAATCTTAGATGAGATCCTGAAAAGATTCCTAGAGCAATCCCTGGAGAAACCTTAAAAAAACACCTTCACGTAAATGCTTCCAGTTGACCTTTTGTCCTTTGAAAGAAGCACCACACCAGACCACGGACTAGCATGCAACGCCCAATTTCACAATCGAAACACGTTCCTGACGAAAAGTTTTCCTAACTGAAGCGGTAATCGAACCCGCACTCCTTGGTCGATGCGGATAAATGCGTTGTTATTCTAGAAAAAAATGGAGTAATCCCTTGAAGAATCCCCGGTTGAATTCCTGGAAAAATGTCTGAAGTAATTCTTGCAAGAGCCAATCGAGGGATTCTTAGAAGAATTTTCTAGAGGAATTCATGAAAAAATCCCTGGAACATAAAATATGGCTCCGCAGTTTATTTTTTTACCGTTTTTTTTTACAATTAAGACTGCGTAGACGAAAAGCATATTTCATTAAAATGTGCAGTTGATTGTCTACCAGCCCATCCTTGGACAATTTCTACAGGAAATCATTAAGATTTTTTTTAAAGCAATCCTTTATGATATTCCTGATGAAAAAGTTGAAGAAATCCCTGCAGGAATCGCTGTAGAGGTTTTACTAGAGAAATCCCTGGATGAGCCTCTGGAGATACTCGTGTAGTAATTTCTAAAGGGCTTCTGGAGGATTTTTGGAGAATCCTTGGAGGTGTCCCACGACGAATGCTGGTAGAATTTGTAGAGAAATCCCTGGAAAAACCCCTGTTTTGACTCTTCTGGAGAAATCCCTGGAATAATTCTTCAAGAAATTCCATAAGAAATCTTTGGAGGATTCCATGAAGAGATTTACCAAAAAACCAATGTAGAGCATTTACTGGAGGAATATTTGTAGTGATTTTCGTAAAATAATTTCTAAAGTAGTTCGTAGCATAATGTATGACTAAATTCCTGCAGGAATTCATAGGAGAATCACTGAAGGAATTTCAAGAAGAACTCTTAGAGGAATCCCTGTTGGTGGTTCAGAACGAGCAGTCAGTCTGGAGAAATTATTAAAATAATTCACATCGCGATTTTCCTTGTGGTAACTCAGAGAGTTCCTCCAAGAAATTCTTGAGGAATTTGTAAGTTGAGAAACACCTGTAAAAATTCCTGGTAGAATCCCTGGAGTAATCCAAGGAGGAATCCGAGAAGAAATTTTCGGAATAATTCCTGGAAGCATCTTGAGAGGACTACTTGGAGATATATTTGTATGTTTCCGTGGATGAATCATCAGATAAAATTCTGAAGAAATCACTAGATAAATATCTTGAGTAACCATTGAAACAAAATGTTCTAGTGTAACTCTCAGAGAAATTCCTGGGGGAAACCTTGAAGATATAAACATTAACATACTCTAACAATCCCTTCAAAACAAAAAAGTGTTGCTCTGAAGATTCTCTGCAAGAATCCTTGATTTTCTAGAGGAATCTCTGAAAGAATACCAGAAAAAATCAATTGAAAATTATCTGGAGAAATTCCGCAGCTTTCCTCAAAGAATTCCTGGAACAGATCTTAGAGGATTTCTGGGAGAAACTCCTGGAAGAATGGCAGTAAAAAAATTACTTTAGTAATCACTAGAGACGTTCTTGCAGAAACTCCTTGCGAAATCTCTAGAGGAATCCCTGTAAATGTCTTGGCTGTCTTGGTAGTGTTATTCGAACAATACGCCTAGCCATTCCCATAGGGGATGTTAGCCAAAAAGAAGGACGTTTCAAGTAATACTGTTCTATATGGTAAGCCCTCTCTAACATCTAATCTAAAAATTTCTCTCGCCGTTCCCTTACGGTACCTATCCATCTAGTATTTATTGTTTTCTTCTCCATGCTCCCTCTTACTTCAAGTAAAATAGACCGATATGCCGGTAACCAAATTAAATGCCTGTAAATATTGTTTGCAGGAATCCTAGGACGAATTGCTTATCGAATCCCTGGAGAAACTCCAGGAGGAATTGCTAAGATATTCAGCCTATCAAGAGCCCTATCAAAACTGGTCTAAAATGTATCATGGATAACAATAGTTCTTCCTGGAGCAATCTCTGGCAAAAGCCCTAGTGAAGAAATTGCTGTAAGAATTACGGTAGAGATTATTCGTGAAAGAATTTTCGAAATAATTCTTGGAGAATTCTCTGGAAGAACCTCTGGAGATATTTAGAGAGTGATTCTTGAAGGAATATCTGAAGGTTTTCCTTAAAGGATGTCTTGTGCCCTATTAGAGCTGGTCTCAAAATTGCGATTGATGTCAAAAAATATAATAGTTATAAGTTATAATTATGTCGAATAATTTCGATTCCTTATATTACATTTTTTTTACCAATTTGGTAATAACGGAAATAAAATTCAAGTATGATAACTTTAGGTTTATGGGACCCATTTAGCCTCAGCGGTAAACGCGCAGCTTTTCAGTAAGATAAAACTAATGGGCATGGGTTCGATTCCGACCGGTCGAGGATCCTTTCGGTTTGGAAATTTTTTCGACTTCCCAGGTATACAATATCATCATGCTTGCCAAGCGATATACATAGGCAAAAATAGTCAGATGGCAAACCTCTCCGTTTATAAATGCTGAGAAGCAGGCTCTGTTCCACTAGGTGCGTAACGCCAGATATATGGCATGGTGTCCATTTACATCTGGATGGAAAATCATGTATTTTGAGCCGTCGCATGATGGTACTATATGATGGTCTGAAAATGTCCACATCACACCCTAGCGGAACCGGTTCCGGAATACTCCGAAATACCGGCCAAATCTAAATGTTGGTCCTCTTGGTGCTCTTGTAAATCGGAATGAAAAACCATAAAATTCGAACCGTCGTTATATACATGTGTATGAACTGCTGAATATGATATACGCCAGTACCTTCTGAAACAGGTTCCAGGTTCCCTTGGGCCCTTGTGCCCAGAATGGCCATACTGACAAACAATTTCCAGGGTTCCATTCTAGAGTTCCATATCTTTCATATAAAGCTAGAAGAACGAAAATCGGTTTAAAAATGGATTTTTGAGAGCGTTTTAAAGTCATGGGTCATTTTTGACCCTTAATGCATAATGTGTAACTTTTTCTTAATGCATTAGGAAGGTTAATTAATTTGTGTAGTTTTCTTTTCATTGCACCGAAGTGATCTGGGCAATTACAATTTTTTTCTGCAGAAACTGAAGATGCTTGAAAAATGTTTCACCGCGCAGAAGCGCCATGAAATATTTTGCTGGAATTTCTCCAACAAATCTGCAAAAAAATCTCGTTTCTTGTATCAATTATCGCAGTTAGTTTCCCAGAAATTTCACTACAGATATTCTCAATCGATCTTCTCACGAGCTAGAACGTTTTGGGGGTGATGCACAAACCATGTCACGCTTTACTAGGCAGTAAAATACCATCATAAAAAAATATATTTTGGTGGAAACAAAAGTTTTGCATGACCCCTAGGGGAGCTACTATACAAAAAAGTTTCAAATTGTGACTTAGGGTCGTTTTCGACACGAAAATTCAAATAGCTCGCAATAATCAGTGTGTTGACCGAATTTAGTTCTGTTGGGCTTAAATGAATGAACATAAATGAATCAATTACCGGCGCACATCCCTCATAAAAACTCGGTCATCCTATTGGATAATTTGTTTTCAAAGCTAGTTGAGTTGGTTCTGTTCCAGTAGGGACGTTACGTCAAGTAACAGAAGAACAAGAAGAAGAGTAAGTGTAACGGTAGCATTAAAATGCAACATGTTGAGTGCTAACAAGGTGAAAACTCATTCTACTAGGGTAAGTTTACCAGTTTTGGCCACCCTAAAGAAAAATATTGTTTATTTATGAATCAAAAGACCTTTGGTTACTGTCAATACATCAAACGAAAGCTTTCAATCCATGCTCAGCAGGGAAAATATGAAAACTAATCAGAAACTTTGTTTTTGTAATAAAAATGGTGGTGGCGAATACTGGACCACTTGCACCAGTATTCGCCACGATTTTAATTTCCGTTCCTGAATTCGCCACTTACGTTGATTTCTTATGGAAGGTGGCGAATCAGGAACAGGTGGCGAAAAATAGGTGCAAAGGAGCAAAACTTTTAAGGAAAATGATTTTTTTCTATATTTTCTGAGAAAATTTTGCGGTTTCCAAGAATGTTTCCGTATCATCATAAAGCAATTTAACGAACACTAAACAATTGGCAACCATATATATAGTAAAACGGTATAAAATCTGGGGTGGCGAATAACTGGTACATGGCGAATACCGGTACACCTTCCCTACTAAAAACCAAGATGGCGTCCAAGACAGCCGCCAGATTTTTTCACTTAAAATAATACTCCTATTCTTCATCTGAATCGAATAAAACACCAACGATTGAAAACCTGTTTCTTTGTTGTACAAAAAATAATGTTCGCCATATACCGTCGTTGGGGGCGAGAATGGGTAAAAAAAAAGGATATGTACGAATTATTTATTGAATTACTATCGTAATTTAACTCCAATAAACTTCAAATTTCATAAAGGGGCCCAGATAGCCGTAGCGGTAAACGCGCAGCTATTCAGCATGACCATGCTGAGGGTCGTGGGTTCGAATCCCGCTGGTCGAGGATCTTTTCGTAAAGGAAATTTTCTCGATTCCCAGGGCATAGAGTATCTTCGTACCTGCCACACGATATACACATGCAAAAATGGTCAATCGGCAAAGATAGCTCTCAGTTAATAACTGTGGAAGTGCTCATAAGAACACTAATCTGAGAAGCAGGCTTTGTCCCAGTTGGGACGTAACGCCAGAAAGAAGAAGAAACTTCAAATTTGTCGTGTATGTACTTTGACGGTTCATTAACAACTGTACAAAAAATTAATGAAAAATATTTATCATTACGGCACTACAAGTGAATGAAAAATGACCCAATCTCACCCCATAGAGGGGGTGACATTGGGTCATTGCAAATTTTTTTTTTCTATCTTTATTAACGAGATTTTTAGCCCTAGGCTAGTTCATCTCGGGACCAACGGTTTTACTTCCCTTCCGAAGGAAGTCGTCACTAAAATTTTTAGTGACTATCTCGGGGATGGGATTCGATCCCAGGTCCTCGGCGTGAGAGGCGTGTGTTCTAACCACTACACCAGGTCTGTCCCCAGGTCATTGTAAATGAAATAACTTGTTTTTGAGAATATGATTGCAAAACCATTCACAGCTGAAAAATATTGATGAAATGCGATGCAAGCATGACGAAAAGGTATCTAAGCTGTTTCACAAGTATGATTAACCCACTTTAAAGTACGATTATACCTAAAAATTGAAGAGCTATAAGAAACAATATGTAAATCCAGCATTTATCGTCAAGTTTACATAAATTTTCTTTTATTTTTTCCTTCAAATTGACTTAAAAGTCTCATCCCTATTGCCATAAAGCCTATTCAGTTTCCCCAAAGGTGCACTGAAACAGTTATCATTTTAAAACCTTCGCAAATAGTTAAATGTCGGTGCGACATTCCACGATCAATATTCATTTCATACAGTTATTGACGTCATAATCCTGGTATTTCATCGATCCAATTATTTTGTACTTCCGTGCGATGCTTCTACAATATGAAAACATTAATAAATAATTAAATTTGAAAACAACAAAAAAACATTTGATTGAATTTAACGTTGTTGCTGCGCACGAAAATCAGTTGCTGGTTTGAGAAGTTGTCAAAATGCGTTGCATTGTTATTCAATGCACGGAATCCTCAAGTAGACCTGTTCGATGTTTCAGGATGTTGTGTTTAGAAAGAATAAACACATCCTAATGATGAAAGAGTACACACGACACCGCAAAAAAACAAAAATGTAGACTTGTGTTTTCAGTCACAATCGTTCTAGCATGACCCTATCTCACCCCCTTTTCAATGTTTTAGACACCGTACCGAAAAAAATACCCGTTGTGGAAAAATACAACAGATTCCGGAAAATACGATTGAAATGTATTGAAAAGACGTTCGACCTTCTGCTAATATAACCATGGAGGTAAAAGTATATGCGTTATACTTTGCACAAGAGAAATTTAATGTTGTGAGTTTTCTCTAGTTTCAACATACAAGTTTATTGACATATCAAACAAAGACTACTATTTCTGAAAATGTATATTGTGATTGATTATGTGTAATAATATGTTCCCTAACATATGAATTATAAATTTTAGTAATATCAGCGTTGTTAGCTGAATTATTTCATACATAATATTTTCGGTTTTGACCCAATCTCACCTCCTAGACCCATTGTCACCCCCATCGACGGTACGTCAAAATCGTAGAACATGATTTAGAAAATCGTTCATTTCATAGGGTAAATACCATTGCTCACCTAGTTTTTGTAGCCTATCTCACGCAATTTGTCCTCACCTTTCTGATGATAATCTCATAATTCAAAATGAGCGGTTCGCCTATGGTGAAAAATCGATTTTTCTTACAAAATTCAAGATGGCTTAACTAAACCTTAACTTAAACTTAAAATGGCCGCCAAAACTTTTTTTACTTCAAATCATAGCTTTATCCTTTCTCTATACGATGCCACTAAGTTTGCTATGTGTTGTAAGGGAAATATGAGACATATCACGTGAAAAACTACCCAAGATTTTTCGAAAAGTGGTTTTTTTCGAAAACTGTTTAGCTAGCTGGCGTACGAGGGATCCACCAATTTGGGAAAATCGAAAGGACAACCCTTAAATTTTATCAAAAACTAGCGATCAGTGACATAATATTGGAATTGGCTCCCAATAATTCTTCAAAGAATATAACTGAATTAATTAAGGGACCGTCCATAAATGACGTAGCATTTTTTGGCCAATTTTTGACACCCCCCTCCCCCATCGTAGCCTATTTTCCAATACCTAATACATGGTTAGTAGCAAAGTCGTAGACTCCCCCTCCCCCCTAAAATGCTACGTCATTTATGGACGGTCCCTAACCCATTACGCGTGGTTAAGATGGACAAATTATGGGTGAAATTATGAAAAAATCCACGTACTTGGCTGGGATTTGAACCCAGGACTCTTGTATGCTAGACGAGCGCTTTACCAACTAAGCTACCGAGCCACTTGGTGACCCAGGTACGATAGGCAAACTGTTTCAACACTAAATAAATCGCACTCGGTTATTCAGAGGATTATTCAAAGATTTTTTTTTCAAAATATGCTCCAAAAATATCGTGTTTTCAATGCTACTACCTCCAGTAATTACAGCAGGTATTACTTTAATATTTTTTCTCGAAAATTATAGTAGAATTTCCTAAAGATATTTTCCACAAATTTTTCAATTAAATTCTTCAGTTGTTACTCTACGAGACCTTAAAAAGATTTCTACAGAATTTCTTCCGAGGAAATTCACAAAGGTTAATTTCAAAATGTTTGAAAAAAAAGGTCAAAAGTTTTTAACCATGAACCATGCCAGAATTCCTTAACCCATGCATGTGGATTTCTTCAAGAATTCAATCACGTTTCCTCCCAGAAATCCAAAACTTTTTAAGGAGTTTTTCGAATATTTTTTTTTCTTTTTAATTATCTATACAATATCTGTTACGTGGGGGAAGGACGGAATCATAATGCAAATTTTGCATTATGTAATATTTGAATCACTTCTTACACTTCTTTGAGTTTCGGTCCTTCACATACAGTAACTTTCGATTTCAAGTTCAGTGTTAACATTGTTCTTAGCTTCACTGTGCACGTTTGTCCTACCCATGGTTTCGAACGTGGACGCATCTCTGTACTTGTACATGCTAAAGCCTATGTTACATGGAGATCTTGAAGATCCAAGAACATCAGTACAGATCAGTACGCTGCTCCATTTACTTATATAAAGTAAAGATTTAAGGACATACCTACATCAATAAACAACTGCTTACGCTTGGAGGTCCTAAGGCATCTTCTTCTTCTTATTGGCATAATGTCCTCACTGGGGCAGAGCCTGATTCCAAGTTTAGTGTTATGAGCACTTTCACAATTATTAACTGAGAGCTTTCTTTGCCAAAGTTGCCATTTTTGCATTCGTATATCGTGTGGCAAGTACGATGATACTTTTAGCCCAGGGAAGTCAAGGAAATTTCCATTACGAAAAGATCTTGGACTGACTGGGATTCGAACCCAGAAACCTTCAGCATAGCTTTGCCTTGTTGCCGCGGACTCTAACCACTCGGCTAAAAAAGGCCCCTAAGGCATATATTCCGTAAAGTCCTAAGAAGTTCAACAATATCAACACAACTCAATACAATACTTCGTTTACTAATATGAACAGTTAGGTACCTCTTTACAATATTAAATAATTATCTATTGACGTTTGGTTATGCTTGTAGATCCTGAGGACCATAAACATCTGCACAAATTAATACAATACACCGTTTACTCACATGCATGGTGAGGGGCCTTAGGAGTATTTGATCCTAATCTCACATCACACTGTGCCATTAGGGCGATTCAAATTTAAAAAATGTTTGAAAATCCAATCTCCCATATGCTTCTTACCATCCTTACCATAAAAACAGTGTTCTGTGAAATTTTCAGCTTTCTAGGTGGTAATTTTAAGGTGGCCCAAAGACAATGTAGGTTTATATGGATATTACTATAGCGAAATGTTGATAAATGTTCCAAACACGCTAGTACTGTAATTTAAACAGAAACTCATCATCCCATATTGAAAACTATTTCTTCAAACCTTAATGAAGGATGTTGCTGAAGAAACAAATCCCTTTTGAGCTAATTGTGTTTGGGATTTTTGTACATGTTTGCAGGGCTATAATCACATATTAGGCTAAATAATAGCAAACTAACTCATGAACATCTCTTCTGCTATCCATCTGATTGAATTTCTCTCTTCAGCAAAGTTCTTTATTATGGTTTGAAGAACGAATTTTTACTATGGGATAATATATTTTAACTTACATTACAGTACTAGCGTGCTTGGAACATTATTCAAAATTTCTATATAAACCAACATTGTATTTGGGCCACCTTTAAATCACCACCTAGAAAGCTGAAAATTTCACAGAATATTTTTTTATGGTAAGGATGATAAGGAACATATGGGAGATTGGATTTTAAAACATTTTGAAATTTTGAACCGCCCTACTGTGCCATATATAAACAACTATAAATAAACCATTGATCGCGCTTGTAGGTCCTAAGGCCTGTATTAGATTCGGTCCTTGGACAACGGAACAAATTATAACGATACTCAGTCAACTACTTTGTATAGATAAGAGCCTCAGTGCACATCGTACCTTCGTGCTCTGCGTACACAAATTCTCTCTGCTTGTACTCTTTGATTCAAGTGAGGAATCAAAGAATGCCACCTATCGTGTTCAGTTGTTCCGAATTTGCGGGATTTAGGCAGGAGATCTTGAACTCCATTAGGGGAATCAAGGTCTCCTTCCAAATCGCAAAGAAAGGAGACTGTCGCGTTTTGCCGGAAACTCTTAAGGATCGTGAACTTCTTCTGAAACATCTTGAAGAGAAGAAGCACAATTTTTTACTTATGACGACAAAACTGAACGTTTGTTCAAAGTTGTCTTGAAAGGCCTTTCAAGTGACTATAAGTCACCTGAAGAGATCGAAAATGGAATAAATGATTTACTTAGGTTTTCCCCAGTCCAAGTAATAATTATGAAAAAGAGAACCCAATCTGGCATTCTTCGGAATGGTCTTTCTCAAGAATATTATTTAGTTCACTTTAACAAAAGTGCTCTAAATAATATTAAAGCTTTAGAAAGAGCAAGACTTATGTTCGATTTCCTTGTGATGGGTCGTCAGAGCACTGCCCTTTTACGCCTACTTGCCCATGTTCTATGTTAACCTTATGGAGCGCGGGATAAATATGTGTAGAACGGAAGAGCACTAGTGAACCAAAAATTTACCTCCACCTCTTACGGACTTCGGCACTTGATAGACCAGTCACTGATTCAAACTAAATTATATATTCCAGCAAGTGTTTCGTTTTAGTATGCTACGTCCACCACCAGGGAATAATTAGGAAGATTGCAAGGTGCGCCTTTAAATTGGATGTCACCCTCCACTGAAATAGCTGACCCGTCATCTGTTTCTGCCCTATATTGGTTCGCAAGATCTTAGCTGAAGAGTTCTTTTTTAGAGTAGGATAGATTCATCACCAGAAACTATTCTGAGTAGTAGGTACGTAGCTCATTACCACCTTTACACTACTGCACCGGAAGTTATTCTCCACATAGAATTGCTGGGCTGGCTACGGCACTATATAATAAAAGTTTATCATTGGCGAAAATCATATAACACCTCTTAATATTTTTATTTTTGTACCTACACCAAACATAACCTTTCAACTGAAAGTAATGGTTTGAACTGTTTAGTATTTTTGCATCGTATTTAATGACCAGCTAAACATTTGTAGGTGTATTAAAAATGTGCATTTCAATTCATAAGGCTTCTAGAGCTTCGCTGCAACAGCTTTCATGTTGCAAAATGGAAATTTGCTATGCACCACACACAATGCATCCGTAATGCAGTAGTATAGTAGAGCACCCCACTCAAATCCAGCGGATGTAAGTGAAGGTTTTTGAATATTTATAGATTTTCGCTATTCATCTCCTTTCAATTCAGTCTTTACATGCAAACGGATTCCACGTTGAGTGCCCAAGAGAGAGAAAGCTCGGCGCAGTGAATCGGAAGAAATAAAATCGAACAAGGGCGTAAAAGTAGCGCCAAAATCTGTGTGCAATAAAGCGTGGCTTATAAACTTTTTAAAGGAATTTCGGCTTTGAACGGTGAATTTCGCTCGCTTTGAGAAGTAGCAAGCGACACATAAAACCGAGAACGATGATGGCTATAACTCTAGAAGAATAGGGGGCTCTCTTACAGTGCTGTGGATGTCACCATCGAGGTCCGGTGCACCGCGTTCCAGCTGCGTTTTCCAGCCTCGTCGGTTCTCGGTGAAAATCTGCTGGGTGCCGTGATACCAAATAATGTAGGATGGTGGCTCCAGGGCACCACGGACAACGCAACGCAGTATGACGGCACTCCCTGCCTTCACGTACCGGTCGGAATCTCCAATAAGCTCGGTTCTTGGCACTGCGAAAGAGAAGGGTAGAAGAGCAGACAAGAAGCAGAAAAAAAATGTAGTGTCAGATGGGAAATGAAAGAACGGTAAGAATTTCCTACAACTAGGCAACTGGCAATGCATCCGTGGCATGGGCAGGGCCGGTTCTGAAATATGATAAGGTTTTCAACAGAATTGTTGAAGCACAACTTTTGTGCATTGAATAACCTTCTGTTTTAGTGTCATAATTGGCAATCAGATCGACATTTCTTCAACGATTTTCTCTTAGGATATTCATGCAGAAACAATCAGATATATTTATAATTATTACAGTCAAAACTCGTAGTGAAGACATTGTTTTCTTTTTTTAATCCCTTGGAAACTATTTTAATGTTAGAACCATTATTACTCTCAAACGACTCTTTTCTATTACGATGTAATTATAACAAGGTTCGACTAAACATATAATTTAGAGATTTCAAAGTTTGTTGCAGATGTCTTGAATAAGAAGTTAATGTGTAGGGGAACATGGTCTAATTCGGACCTAGAGAAAAAAAAGCTGTTTGAAGGGACCATCATAGTAACCATGAAATTTAGTTTCTTGTATGGTTCCATGAGTCTATATCGAGTCATGGAACATCGACTCATGAAGGTTTCACTGTATATCGAGTAAAGGAAAATTGACTGTATTGTTCTCAGCACTCGTAAACTTTTTTTTTGTATCATATTGTCAAACTATTTTGGGATCTTGTTGTATCCAAAATAGGCTGGAGATGCTTTTTAAGTAGAAGTTTATTAATTCCTTCATTTTGTGGTGGTCTACCATATTTCTTAGACTTTTTCGAAGACTTTTTCTTGACCACACCAGAAACAAAGACATCATCGATCAATATTACAACTTCTGTGATTTTCTACCAAGCCGAAAAGACTTTCACGGGTGGAGCTCTTGGAATAGGCTGAGTGCTCGTTGAAAATCAAGAGGTCCATATTGGACCATATCAAAAGGTCCGGATTGGACCAACACACATTTTGTGATTTTCAAACTAGTTGAGCACAAACAGTGCATAGACATATCCAAACCATATGATCAGATGAAAGTTTAGGCCTGGGGGATTCGATTATAAAATAACACAGAAACATTGGAAATTTAGTGTCGCTTACAGAAGCTTGGAAATAATGCTAACCGATAGCACACTAAAGCATTTCAAAACAAGAAACTAATACAAAAATCAAACGAATTAACTGAATGGCGCCATATTTATAATGTTAGATCCCAGCCAGACAGTGGGTAGAAAAACGGTACGCACGATCTTTACAATTGTACCAGTATTGAGAAATGTTTGATGGTCCGAATTAGAACAGGGTCCGATTTGGACCAGGTTCCCCTATAATTAGGTAAACCTGCTATGTTAAAAAAATGGATTTTTTACGAATTTTGTGGTGTCGCATTGCGTTTGTCAACAAAATGAATGAAAACAATGAATGAATTGGAAATGTACAAGTTTTACAAGAAACGCAACGCATCGCATAAAGGCTTCGTACTGCGTGCCGAAATATGTCCGACTAAGGATGGAGGTACCTTGAAGGATTAGCCTGATATTATTGAAACATGGAAGATGCACTACGATGAACAAAGCTAACTTCAAGTGTGCTACAGTTAAAATATAATAAGGCAGCTACAGTTAAAAATAATAAGGCAGGTAAAATAGATGGAATTGGAGCGAAACTTATAAATATAGGCTCAGAAAAGATCCTCCTTCTTTTGTTACGTCCCAACTGGGACAGAGCATGCTTCTCAGCTTAATATTCTTATGAGTACTTCCACAGTTATTAACTGAGAGGCCAATTGGCCATGCTTGCGTTTTTAATTTCAATACCATTCTCACGTCGCGGCAAGCCACCGTATTTATAAATATTTTTTCAAAATGAAGATGCAATTAAACCCATATCATCTTACTCTCTCACTAAGTATCTATGTTTCTGGATGTGATAATTTGTAGACTTATGTGTGTAAGCTGACTTCATATGGCACTTTTTTACTCATATCGAGCCCATACGATTGTATGCGTAACTGTTATACAATCCGAATTTATTGAGCATTTGCTCTTTCTCCAACACGTAATATCTAATGTATTACAACACTTTAGACTTCTATGGTGAACCGAAAAGGTTACATGTGTAGAACATAAATGACAAACACAAATACTGATCAGACCTAAAAACAGTTGAGAGAAATTTCTAGGCCTGAAAAGGGGATTATTATAAAATAACGTCCGATCTTCAAACGAAATAGAAATCTTGTATGCATTCCACTTGTGTAAATGTAGATTTTATTTTTTTTGCTCGTGGAGATGAGAAATAGAAGAGATGTACATTGTTTTTCAATTCATTTTTGTGTACTTCTCGGAGAGTTTTCTCTTATACAATCCAAATAGTATTTTTTGGTTCGTAGCCATCCGTACTTCTTTCGATCGTTCTTTTGCAATCTAACCATACTCGAGTCTGGATCATCTGATTCTTCTGAACTCCAATAGTTCCATCGAAGTGAGTTTTTTTTTTCACCAGTTCGTTGGTCGAGTCATGGCTACTGCTCAGGATTCAAGTCTCGGCGATCATTTGATCTCCGATCCTGCAACACCTAATCAGCAGGAGGTAAGTCATTCCGGTAATGTAATTACCGATGTGATTAACTAGTGCCCTGAACGTGAGTGGTAAAAATAATGGAGGCCAACACGACGAAACTGAGGTGGCTTCTGTTGATTCGTTGTCTCTGAAAAAAAAATGCCTTCTTCACAGCAGTCATTCCGTTTCCAAGTGAAACTTAAAAACGGATTCTTTACGAGTGCGTTGAAGAATGATTTAATCAGGAATCTAAATGAGTACCTGTACTATTTGCCTCCGGATGCATTTTTACCCACTTTCGATGGTTATGGCCTAAGATACGGTAAAATTTGGTTTTCTCTGCACTTGGATAAATCAAACGTTAATGGATATTAATGACAAGGCGGCAAATGAATTTAATTCCTGCATTCCACCCTACGGTTTGAAACAAATCAAAATTTGTTTGAATATCTCTTGGAATGAAAAGGAGAATTCAACCACACATGACACTTTACGACGTCTCCATTTTCAAAACCCACAGTTTTTGATCAATCTTTGGAAGGTCAATACAGTCAAAACCAGCAATACAGAAAGCTGTTTGATTTTTGCAGTGCTAATGTTGACTCTATTGGTGGTGGTTTTGACGGCGGCAAACCGCGTGACGACTGAAAGGTTAAAGAAGAACCATTTTGCCAAATCGAAGACTGAGATGTCCTTGTATGCATGCTAAGAAGCTTGTCTTCTAGTGGGGAGAACATGGGTTCTTCTTGCTTATTTTTTTCTCTTTTCCTTTTTTCCATCCATTTCCCATCTTCCTTTCAATTTCCTTCTCGTCCTGATGATAAAAGCGAGGTACAAATCTCCCAAACGTACGGGTACGTGACTCCAGAGCCAAATAACTGATACCTGATACCTGAATACACAATCTGTTCATCGATTTCATGATCGCATACAAAACCATCTTAACGTAAGCAGCAAACCCGCCTATTCCGGGGCAAAAACCGCTGCCTGGAAGAAGTGGAATATGAAGCAATGGAGCAGCTGCATCGTTCACAAGAAACGCGAAATTTCTACGAGAAGCTTAACGCATCCCGAAAAGGCTTCGTGCCACGAACTGAAAAGTGTAGGGATAAGGATGGAAGCATCTTAACGGACGAACGTGAGTTGATTGAAAGGTGGAAGCAGCACTACGATGAACACCTGAATGGCACGGAGAACACAGGCGCAGAGGATAAGTGACTACGCCAGCACGGCGGATGATGCAAACCAACGTATCCCCACATTGAGGGAAGTTAAGGATGCCATCAGCCAGCTCAAGAACAACAAGGCAGCTGGTAAGGATGGTATTGGAGCTGAACTCATCAAAATGGTCTCGGAGAGGTTGGCTGCCTGTCTGCTCCGGCTGATTGTCAGAATTTGGGAAACCGAACAGCTGCCAGAGGAGTGGAAGCTAGGGGTTATGTGCCCCATCTACAAGAAGGGCGACAAACTGGAATGTGAAAACTATCGTGTGATCACTATCCTGAATGTCGCCTACAAAGTGCTATCCCAGATTATCTTTCGTCGCCTATCACCAACAGCAAATGAGTTTGTGGGAAGTTATCAAGCTGGTTTCATCAACGGCCGCTCGACAACGGACTAAATCTTTACTTTACTTCAAATCCTTCATAAATGCCGTGAATACCAAGTCGCAACGCATCACCTGTTCATCGATTTTAAAGCGGATTATGATAGCATCGACCACGAAGAGCTACGGAAAATCATGGACAAGAACAGCTTTCCCGGGAAGCTCTAAATACTAAGAGCAACGACAGGGTGATGGATTTTCGTGCCCGCTGTTTAACATCGCGCTAGAAGGTGTCATGTGGAGAGCCAGGTTCAATAACCGAGGTACGATTTTCACAAGATGCAGTCAATTTGTCTGCTTCGCGGATGATATGGATATTGTTTAGTTAAAAATTTAATGTATATTCATTGAAGTTTACATGATGTTGTAAGAATGCACGAATTTGATTTATTTTTACAGTAGACTTCAGTTTACACTACATTGGGTTTTAAACATTTTTTTCTGTGAAGGATTACCCTACTGAATTCGCGGTACAAAATTCTGTCACTTTGTCACCTTGCGAATTATCCTAGATAAATTCCGAGAGTATAACTTGCAAACTCGCCATCTGTTTATTGATTTCATGGAATTTCAAGATACGAGCTGTGACTGAGGACAATCTCTTCTATAAGTAACTATAAGCTATTTGTAAAAGTACATCGGTTCCGCAGGTAAATCTTTTTCAACCTCAGTTTCTACTGAAGCCAATGGCCCTCATAACAGGCCGACCCTGGCGCACGCTACCATATCCCTTGTCCTGTTTCCAGACTCCAGAAAGTGACTGCGCTTCGTTTTAATTCGCTTATGCACATTCTACACTTTATTCGTTCGTTTTTTTTGTGCTATCTGCTTTTGATGGCATATTTTATTATCTCAAGCCCCCGTGCTTCAGTCGGTCCCAAATTTAAATTAAAACATCTTGGTTAAATAGGACAGAAAATGAAATGTAAATTTTGCGGCTAGCGCAAAAACGGAAATCATTAGCTGCAATCTTAAGCTCATGCGGCAAGAAGTGAAAAAAAGAAAAGTTCCCGGTTGACTGTGCGGTCGTGGTGGTTTCTTCGGTTTGCTGTGAATGAACATTAATGAAGCGGGGGTCCTGGCATAAAAAGTTTCAAAACTAATTTTCGATTCCACAAGCCAACCAGGATGAGTGCAAGCAAATGACCACTGACCAAAGGTGTGCAATTGACCTCAATCCATTGATCATTATGAGAAGGGTTGAGTGCTGAAAAATGAGGATTGTTCAAGAGGTTACGTTAAATTGGAAATACAATATCAATGCGTGAAAGAAATATTAGTAGTATAAGCTCTTTTTGAAGCACTTCAAACTGATTTGATTCTTTCTGTTTATAATATGTGAGATAATAAGGGGTGGTGGAGACTTGCTAACCATCTCAACAACTTCTAAACTATGTATGAAAAAAGCAATACGTGTATTAATTACTTGGTACCTATTTTCAGGACTTATTACTAATCAACAGAAATTTGTTGCTTCTACACAATTCTTTGTTGTAAGGTAAAGATTTCTTAAAAAAAAAACTTATTCAAAAGACTTATTACTGGTAGATTTAAAAACTTATTAAACAATAAATTCAAAAGAAAAACAAAAGGAAAAAAATAAAGCTTCTCAATTCTTACACAATTGTTTTTTTCCATACAAAGACTAAAAAATGTGTCGTTTGTTATGAAATGAAAAGTTTCAACTAGTTAACCATTTCGCCTAAATGAGTCGAAATTCCTGAGATCAGCGATGCTGTTTTTGAAACTCTAATAGCGCAATCGAAAGACAATGAGTAATTCTTACTTTGTAGGTATTTCGACAATATTTTTTTTTTAATTTTTAATACATTTTAACTTAAAGTTGTGACATTTTACAAAAATACAAAAACATGTCAAATCAATGCGACAATGGAGTCGTAATCTTATATTCTTCCAAGAGCACTTAGCAGAAAAGTCTGAAAACTATGAGCAAAAACTATATAAATTTCAATCTCATTATTATTTGTTTATTGACGTTAACTCAATCCAGAATTTACCATCTTTACTTAAATATTTTAATAAATCTTTTAAAAACACCACCAAGTTTCAACGACCCAATAAAATACAGCTGCTTGTCTGATTCATCTCTCAAATGCATTCATTTCACCCTTCATATGCTGCTGAATTTCATCCCAAAAAATATCCCCATAAATATCGCTTAATACTACCTCCCGAGTAGATTTATTTAAGCAGATTACATATGGTACACAAAATCTCACCGTTTATCGCCAGGGCACACAGACACGCTCACTTACAAACTCAACCAGCCAGCCTCGGAGATTGAATGAGCATGAAGTGAGGCCTCATTCGTGAAAAGCGTGCCGAGCAAAACGACGAATGCGGAAAAGGACGTAACTTCAATAAATAAACGCCGAAACGAGCTGTGGATTAGCTGGCAGTTTAGAGCTGTTTGCACAGCGAAGATTAGGCTACAAGGTAATGGTCCTTTTTTTCTCGAAGCTATTTTGCAGCTTTTCCGGTAAATTTGAAAGCACACACATCACATGTCTGCACAAAAGCACAGAGTAACGCATCGTTAGCAAACGGTGATAGCTCTCTTCACTTTCAAAGGAATATAAACTCTGATAAGTAGCTTGTTAAACGGTTTCCGTTCAAGTTTGCTTCGCTTAGAACTCCCACGTGTTTGGAAACATGGTAACGATGGAAACTCAAACCAACAGAAATGAATACGGTATAAACTGTTTTATAGGTGCGCTCGTTAACTCAGTTAACGTAACTATTTCACAATTTTATATCTATACAAAAATATGCCTATTCGAATGCTGATTCTCACGGAACCTTGTCTTTTTGTGTGCTTCTTCGCAAAGCAAAACACGAGATTTGCTTATCGTGGGGTACACATCAACACTTGTCCGCGTACGATATTCTTTACTTACACGGACGACTAAGTCTCGAAATCAGTAGGAACGCTAAATTCAACCCACTTAAACTCGGCTGTCCTAAGCCCGATTTGCAAAATTTTGGCATCCGCAAAAGTTTATGGGGTTCAAGATTCATATGAAATTTTTGAAATTATTTTAGAATCGACTGTTTGATTTGTGTCACTAAAAACACCGGAGTAAGTCCTGAAAAAATCGTAATTTTTCTATTGTACGCACACAACTCAGTGGTTGAGAACCACTGCTAACCTTTAGCAGTGGTTCTCAACCTCCTTGAAGCAACTTATGAATTTCTCGTGGACCCCTGTAAAGGTACAGAGTGGAAAAAGAAGTGTGTATGAATTTTAATTTCAATGTTTATCCAGTTTTGTACATCTTGAATATTTATTTTGACATGGTGTTGATAAAATCTTACTTTATTAAGCTTTATTACAATTAAAACCTTTTTCCACATATTTGGATTTATATACAAAACATCGTTTTAAAATTTCTGCAATTGAAACAATATGTTACCACAATCTTCTAGGCTAACTAGAGAAAAGCAAAAAAAAAACAATTATGAAAAATTTTAGTGAAAAACTATATCTTATTTTAGTTAAAATATATGCTCCTAAAGAACGCGTATGCTAACTGAAGTGCTTTTCAAACGACGCATGTGGCTGAAAATAAAGGAAGAAAAATAAATATGTTATCTTACTGTTAATTCAAATCTTGTAGTTGCACAAAACTGGATGCATATTGAAATTAAGATTCTTGCAAACATTTTTTTCATACTTTTAATCGTTTTAATTACAGAAAATAGTATGTTTTTGATATCACAGTTCATTGAATAAGTTGGTTCGGATTTCCCCAATGTGCAATGGTGCGAAAACATTCAACATATTCAAGTATTTATGCTTAATATTGAGAAATGATCCACTTACCCCACTGATACACTTCCCCCACTGTACCTTAATTGAAACAAAATCAGTTATAATAACAAAGGCTATTTCAAATTTGATTCAATAGAATCCTAAAGCCATGTCCCAATTTTAGTGCCAAACGCTTAAGTTTAGGCCAAGAACACATATTTACTAAATTTTTTAATGTTTTCCGGTAGTTTCAAGTCCAAAAAACATTTTTTATGTTTATTTTAGATTTTGTAACACCCCTTGGCTTAAACTTATTTTGGGTGTATTTTGTTTTCCGTGTCCCTTTTGAAATGTCAGATAGGAACAACCCCAGTATTAAAACTAAAAGCCCTGTGGTGTTTTGGTCAACTAAGCGAACGTCAAACATGATTTCAAGTGTCAAGGTTCATTTTTGGACCCAATTTTTAAATAAAAGTTTAAATATGATATAGCCGTTATTTGAGCGGGAAAAATTGCTAAAGTAGTTGCAGTAACATTCTCTTTCGTGTTATCGAATAAAAACAAGATTTCATTAAACATTTTAGGACCCTATTTAAAACATAATTATACCGCGATTGTATAAAATGCAATAAATTGTTCATAAAAAAAATTGTTATAATTCAGTTATGGAAAAATACAAAATAAGTTATGTATTTGTTTGATTTGAAACATAATGAGTTACATTTTTGTTCAAATTATCACAAATTTTGTTTCATTTTTGTTAAGTGTGTAAGAAGTTTTGTTATATTTTTTGTTATTTTAACTACTAACCAGCCAACATTATATCAGATTTTGTTATACAATACGCGTTAACTGTATAACAAAATCTGTTACATCTCTGTTGAAATCCACTGTTTGGGATGTGTTCGGCTGAAGACGGAATTGGCCAAAAGTAAAGTGAGATGGTGGTTCAGGATACGTTCAAAAAACTACGATGTACAAAACTGCGTAGAACACAGAAAAAAATAAATTTTCAACTGTTAATTGAAATGTATTGTTATAACCCATACCTTGTATGATTTTAAAACATTCTAATATATAAGGTTAACAAGCTTGCAGAAAACTGATGATGGTTTTCTGTTGAGAGAACTTAAGTTTTTTTTCTAAAAAAATGGTAAATAATACAGAAAACATGCACTTTTTTATGTACTTTAATATTGATTGCAAAGACTAATAAATTTTATTAATATAAACCATCTTTGTGTTCAGGTAAAACAAATGTGCTGAATATTGTTGATGGCAAAATCGTGTATGATACAGAAATAACTTAGATTTCTTGTGCAATTTGATAATTGTCTTAATGACCTGCCAATTTAATGATTTAAAATTTTCTCATAGTGATAAATATAGATATGCAGAACATGTTTGATAATTTACAAAGAATAACAACATTTTCCAAAATTTTTAATAATACAGGAAAAAAAGGTTTATAACTACAACATAACTTATCATAATTTCCCATATGTTTTGTGATAATCAAATATTTGCATGTTTGTAGTTTACTCGTATGCAGAACGCTGTTGATTTTTATTTAAATAACTACAATAATTTCACGAAATATAAAATACTACTGAAAAAGTACACCTTTCTACAGTTTTTTGATATTTATCGCGATGACTCTTCGATTGCGGAACATTGTTAATGGCTGTTTGTTCCAAAAACTACAATATTTTCACAAAATCATGATTCTTCTTTTTGGTATTACGTCACAAAATCATGAATAACACAGAAAACAACTTAACATTGTTGGAGACCACTCGCTGCAAAAACTGCATTTTTTCACAAAAATATGTATAACACATGTGTAAAACTTCTTCTGCAAGGGCACCAGTTCTTTCAGCAAGGCAATAATAATAACACATTGCTATAAAGCTAAATTTAATTGTTAATTATAAATATTCGTTTGTTTCGCTTATAGAATAGAATTGATTCTATGCACTCAGACTTTACTTTTAAGCATCTCTTCTTCTCTTCTACTACTTTTAAGCATATTGTTTATGAATTCGCAGCTATCAACTATAACAAAGTAAAGCCGAAAACACCGAAGTTTGACAAACATATATGAAGACTAAGTCAGACAGATGTCAGGGGTTGCAAAAGCATTCTCACGTAACAATATCTTTCAAACTTTAACTTGATATCAGGGCGCAAGGGGAGTCATTGTAATAATCAATCAGAGTAATACAATTAAATCACTCTTATTCTTAAGCTTTTCCTGCATTATTCACAGTCATTAGCAAAAAACTGCAGTGCTTTGAAAAAATTATAGAAAATGTTCTTTTAATCTATATTTTTTCATATTTTTCTTCTTCTTGACATTAACGTCCCCACTGGAATAAAGTTGGCTACTCGGTGTAGTACTCTAAGAGCACTTCCACAGTTATTAACTGAGAGCTTTTTTTATCAATGTTGCCATTTACGCATTCGTATATCGTGTGGCAGGTACGATGATACTCTATTCCCAGGGAAGTCAAGGAAATTTCCATTACGAAAAGATCCTGGCCCGACCGGGAATCGAACCCAGACACCTTCAGCATGACTTTGCCTTGTAACCGCAGAATCTAACTACTCGACTGAGGAAGGCCCCTACTTTAATATTAGAAACTTTAAAATCATAAAGCTAATAGGTCTTCAAGTCATATCTTAAATTGTAGCAGCAATCTTATATTTTCTGTATTGATGTTGTAAATATTGCGAAAATAAAAAACAGCCACAAACAATGTTAAGAGTAAGGGCAGCCGAAATATTCTGTTCTGACTGATTCTAAGACTAAGTCCCCTGTGCATATCAGCATGTGGCTAATATTAAAAAAAAAAATCAAAACTAGGAGTTCGTGAGCCGTTCTAAGAAGAAATACCATAGAATAAGAAACATTAATGCTTGAGCCAAACATGTGCCAAGATGTGGAGCAATTTTAGTTGCTATGACAAATCTATGACAAAAGGTCGAAGGACAAAAGGTCGAATGACAAAAGGTCGAATGACAGAAGGTCGAATGGACAAAAGGTCGAAGGGACAAAAGGTCGAAGGGACAAAAGGTCGAATGGACAAAAGGTCGAATGGACAAAAGGTCGAAGGGACAAAAGGTCGAATGGACAAAATGTCGAATGGACAAAAGGTCGAATGGACAAAAGGTCGAATGGAAAAAAGGTCGAATGGAAAAAGGTCGAATGGACAACAATTTAGGAAGAACAAAAAGCTATACTCTTTAGATAAAAAAGCAAGTTATCACAAGCGCTACAGCTAAAATAGACACGAAGAAAACGCGCATATTTTCAGAAAGACTATACTGAGGGAGGTTCAATTTCAGCTGGTCAACGATCTTTTCGGGGTGAAAATTTGTTAGACTTTTCAGGCCGTAGTACATCCAGAGTTACTGTGTACGTGCTGTAGCCTTATCTGCAAGAGCCACATTCCTTTCATGCTCACCCGTGCACTGTACATGTTGAGACCTATGTTGGTGTTCCTCGCTTTTTTTAGGGTAATTTATCAATGCGTCTCATGCGCTTCGTCACATGCGTTGTTCAAAAACAGCACAATAATTGATGTGAAGACAAAATTTTAAAACGAGAATCGAAATTGTAGCTTCCGGATCGCGCGTCTTCGACCGTACCATGTAGACCATCTAGACACCTGTATAATAAGGTAAAAATAGCTGTAGAGACTCATCGTTACTGAGCAGTTGTTTTACTACTTGGATACCGATGGCGAGCGTAGCACCGAGCAGCGCGCTTTCAGCCTAGCGCGCGCTATCAGAATATTTGTGAACCTAGCGCAGCACACTACGATTCTGATGCGTTGAAAGGCAATTTGGTTGGAGACTCGTTAGTTTATTTATGTTCTCCTGGTAATTATGTAACTCTAAGTGCATCGAGGTGCATGCCACTCGATGTGCTATGTGTTGGGATGCCGAGTGCTGGAATGCAGTAATTGCGGTTGTCATTCAGATTATACTGGAATAGGTACTATTATGGCGTGCCGCCATGAGTTGACTGCAGAGCAGAGGGTTCACTCTGCGGAGGCTGGTTACCTGTAACAATGTTCAAGACGGCTAGGAGAAGCAGTTTGCCTTGGATTTTTCTTCTGCATATGTTAAAGTGTTGCATCGGTTCGGGTTGCAGATCATCTCCTAATAAAAAGCATGATGTACAAATGCAAAAATGATCAAATTATCAGAAAAGCTCTCAGTAAATGCTAGTGTAGCTGAGAAGCAGACTCTACCCTAGTTGGGACCTAATTCCAGAAAGAGGATGATTATTTTTCCCTGATGCTAATTTAAATCAGTCGAAACCAACAGTCAGGTAAAGCTCTAATGCATAGCCCTAAAACAGCAAAACTTCAAAAGAAGGAAAATCCTTTGTTAGAAGTGCAATTGAAATGCTTATACACTCTGTAAAGCATGAAGAACAGACAATATTTATAAGAAGGCAACATTTCAATTGAAAATTAAATACAGGCGAGATGTTAAAGTGAAATCTATGAAGAACAGTCAATTATAAAAGAAGGAATAATCGTCGATACAAGTGTCTACAACAGTATAAAACCACTATAATGTATAACTCCAAAAAAACAGCCAATTTTAAAACATTGGACAAATCTCTATTGAAAATCTTTTAATTAAAAAGTAATAATAATTACTTTATGCTTAGGAGTATCAAAATAATAACAACCGACTTTCAGAAAATGAATCTTTTGTTTGGAAAATAACAGCATTAATACAAATTTTGCTTCAAACGATAGTTCTGAAGAACAGCTATCATCTAAAAGAAGGAAAAACTTCAGATGAGAAGGGAGGAATTTGTGATTAAAATGTTAGCAACTGAATGTACGATAATCCTTACAACGGTACAATTTGGACCTTTCATCCATTCGACCTTTTGTCCATTCGACCTTTTTTTCATTCGACCTTTTGTCCATTCGACCTTTTGTCCATTCGACCTTTTGTCCCTTCGACCTTTCGTCCCTTCGACCTTTTGTCCATTCGACCTTTTGTCCTTCGACCTTTTGTCATTCGACCTTTTGTTCTTCGACCTTTTGTCCTACAACCGTTTTCAGTATGTAAGAATAATAAAGCGTAACAGAAGTGACATTTTTGTTTGTCTCAAGGATCAAATGTGTCTGTATTCTCAAAAATGTTCCAGCACGTCACAGTTCGCCAAAGTTGCATAAAACACTGGTATCATTGATGTTTACATTTAATTTAATTTAAAGTATAATTTATCATACCAAGCATGCAAAATAGGACCTCGACTTTCATTGATGACATAATTTGGTTGGAATTGAATTAGAAAATTTAAATAAAATCAATTTTTTCAACATGCTTGCGGTCTCCATACAAAATTCTTCGTTTCCCTTATATGGTAAAATGGAACACTTTTCTAAACCAACAAAAACCAACTTTTGAGCATCGAAAGTATTCTGAACTTTATTGATAAGAATTGTTACACACATGAAGTTTGAATTGAAACAAAATAAAAAATATATTGAAAAAAAAAAACAAAATGAATCATATATTTTACAAGCTTACAAAAATGTTCCAGTGTATATTCTCTTACGAACTTCGATGTACAGCAGGTATATCCTCATTTTTCCATTGTCACTTTACGAGCCACTAGTTCGATGCTGTTAACTTACCGCGAATAACAATAACAATTTTCATTAAACCTGATCCCAGATGATACCACATTACTAGTGTGCATAACTCTGCAGCCTATATTAATCGCCGCTATGTTAATGATGATGGTAATTGCCATTAAGGAAGATTAATTTCGCACAACATCAACCGAAGCTAACAGGAAATCCACGAACACAGACAAACAGACGTAACACTTTCCATACGATTGTGTGCAACAAGGCCTGCTGAAGGCCTGAGGTATGAAATGATAAATTTGCAATATCTGTTTAAATCATGGTCATTGGAAATTTTGTCAGTGTTACGTCTGTTTCTCTGTACTTCGACATTACCGTCGTCGAGTCTATGTGGTCATTATGCTAACAACTTAATATTGCGAAACAAACGCGGTTACTACATGGAACTAGGTATGACGCTCATATTAGCCAACTTCCGAGGAAACCCTATTGGAATAGGTGCTGTTTGTGTTTTGTATAAAAGTTATTCGAAAAGGAAACCTCCATGTGTATACTCAGAGACGAGATTTCCAACATACCGCAGGTTGGTGAGTGAAAGCGCAGCTAGATAGAAAGACTCGTGTTTTCCCACGAGACAAAAGAAGCTTCGTCGTTATCTTCGGGTTCAAGAGCGACTCAGTCTAAGAAACGAAACTGCTAATGAGAAGTGAATAATGAAAGACAATGTTAATTAAGTTGTATTTATAATCTGCTTCTTGCGGCGTGGAATCCACTGCAGACAAAAAAGCGTATTTCGCAAAGTTCTTGCCAACGTTTCTGGGGCACTGATAACGCACGGTAGCAACAGTCAGCATTATGATAGGAGGTAACATTATTGTGAAGGAAATTTTAGGATCATGCCAATAAATTTGTTTTATGTTTTCTGGATTGTTCAAAGTGGGTTGTAGAGTAGTTTCCAAGCATAACGATTGGATAACAGATTATGATGAGAATGAAAGCGAGTAAATGGCTTGCAATAAGCGTAAATAGCTCGGTTCTGCGACTGAAATGGTTATATGTACATTACGACCAGAGGAGAAAAAAAATATGCATAAGGTATTAAAACTTCTCAATGCCAAAGACCATAGAAGAACGATGATCCCAATAATGACCTTGAAGGTGTTGTTCATGTTTGAAATAGGTTTTCAGTAAAATGTTAAAGAAATTTTTTAATAATTTGATTTAATTTTTAATGTTGCATTTTATTTTTATACTGATATGTGTCCATTTTTTTGTTTAAAATGCAGCTAGTATTAAGAAAAGTTGCAGATGTAGACGATAGCCAAATATTACGCTGATGTAAAATTTTCCGGAATCGTATTAAAGCGGCTAATACCCTAATACCTTCTATTTTGAAACGGTACTTATGTAAAAATTCAAATTAGTTCATCATATATACTCAGCAACGATATACCACTCACTTCCCGGGTAAGTTAAGGCAAACAATCTAAACATAATTTTCAACTTAAATGGAAATGCCAAACAATCTCTCCTATCGCATCGAGTACCTAGGTTCGTTTTACCATAATCGTTCGTCCACGGATTTCCCAGCCTGAGCTCAACAACGGCCTTTTGCCAATGCCTCGGATGTGTGTTGTTTGCTTTTGTTTGCACTTCGCATACCAACACATTTCGTCGCTAGTAGTGAACAGTGGGTTAAAGTGATGCTTTCATTGGACAACTGGTCTGCCAATCTTAGATAAAAATACGTATTCATGTTACATGTACAGTAAGAAGGCAAATTCATATATAAAAGAAAGTCGAAAAGTCAAAATCTAAACATGTTGACTCCTACAAGCTTCTCCATGTATAATGGGGGAATGAGCGCTTAACGAGCTTGAATTTTGTATGGAGAATAATGATCAAATATCCACATGGCAAAAACCGTTACTTCATATATAATTGCTAAACTCGATGAACTTCTTTCGTTAGGAACATGGAAATGCTTCAATCTATAGATAAGATACTGCAACAAACCAGAGCATTTTAAATTCGTTTTTCAAGGAGTTGCACGTGTCACTCCGGAGGAAACCGATTTTTTTCTTTCTCTATGTATATTTTTACGGAGATATTTCAAGTCTGTTGTAGTTTCTTCTCTCGAAAGAAAAAAAAATATAGCGCCAAATACAGCCGAACATTTCTTCCATACAAAAATTAAAACTAGGGGGGTCCCGTAGCCTCGAGGTTACACCTTTGCTTCGTAAGCGGAAGGTCATGGGTTCGATTCCCAAACCTCCCTCACAAAAAAAAAACTCCGTCCAGTCACCAGAAGACGCCGCACGAAGGACCGAGTATTGGGGAAACACATCCATCCTACGTCAGTATCGGAGGGTGACTGAGACAACCTGACCCTCTTTGTAGGCTGTTGCCTCACACGACACGGAAACATGGCAAAATGAACCACCGCACACCAATGGTCTACGGCTACATGGATATGGATTGGTCCAACGGCAGCTCTCTCCTCTACCTGCTCGGTATGAGAGAAATAGCAATAAGGATATAAATAGATTCTGTAACGATATGATAATCGGCATAGTAGTGGCCAAGTGCACAGAGTGCCTAACAAATAAAAAAAATCAACCTCGTTGGGCTCTCCCTAAGGTATAATAGATTACACTTAAAATATCCCAGTAGCTTCTGGGGGTCCCTATAAAATTTTTGGTTGTTTTGATTGATAACTGTAGTGTTTTCGAAATACAATCAGATACCACAAATACATTTATACATAAACTAGGCGACAAAATCAGTTTTTCACTTTGACTATTTGCAATCAATTTAATAGATATAAGGAAAAATGAAAAAAAAGCAGAAAAGTTAAAACGCTACGTTTTTTATAAATTCAACCTCTCTTCTTTTTAACTTTGCCTTCTTCAAGGATACAGGATACACATTTCTATCCTTGAAGAAGATCAAGTCCAAAGGTAGGATCTTTGGTTTTAAAAAACGAAGCGTTTGATTTTCCGTAAGACCGAAAAACTGTAATTTAACAAAAAGTCAAACAAAAGTCGCATTCTAATGTTGACATCAACACGCTGATTGCTTTCAGTGAACGATCTCCCCCCTTGGATGAAGCACCACACTAGACAACATGCCGCCGTCACGATAGACCTCCCCTTCCTTCGACAATAAGGTTGAAGTGGCGTTAATATATTTAATTATAATTCAAATATTTTGGAACAAATAAAGGCTGTTCGCATGTTCAACGAGTGCATTTTTATGTAAAGAATACATATAAATGAAAAAAAAAAAAACTTGTTGGTCATATTGGCGTTTACGTAGACTATGCGAACATGGGCATTAGAAACAAAAATAAAAATAATTGCTTTGTTACATAACCAGGATTTTAACGAATTCAAATTGCTTAACTTGATTATGTGAACAGTATCAAAACTCATCAGCATTTAAACTGAACAATTTTGATCTGCCTTTTTAAAATAATTCTTGAACATTGATGTAGCTCACGTCGAAAACCTGAGATCGTCTCTATTTTTAAGGTTATAATGACGGCGGAAGGAAAATAAAGTCGTAGGTCACGAGACCAATTAGCTCAGGGCTAAGGATGTTGTCAATGAAAATACAAAAACATGATTCCAGAACAAAAACAAGACATACCAGAGGATAGGCAAAATGATTGAGATAGGAAAAATTTAGCCCAAATTCAAATACTTATAACTCTATGAAAAATGGATGAAATTGGATGCATCTTGAAGCAGTCGACGGCAAATTTGGTCTAGTTTCAGGAAATTGCTCGGCCACGCATATTGGCCACCGGACACCGGAGATGTTCTGGATTATCCGAGGTCATGTCCAAATAGCATTTTTTCTGTCGCTTGTATTTTTGTGCGGTGTGAAGTTGCATAGATGTTCACAATTTTTCTAGAAACTTGAATTAATAGAAAGTTGAATGCCACCGAACGCATTAAGATTCGTTGAAAATCTACAGAAAAATGACCATTTCCGTATAACTGATTCCATATTTTCGGTATTTTGTTTGCATTTTTAATCATGTATATATTAACAAGAGTTATAACCAAGCGGGCATCAAATTTCAAAATGATGCTTACAGCAGCATATTCAGGACCATTAGATGCATTGATCACTCTATAATAGGTGCCAGGTGCCCTGGGGGAAGTGGTCAATGACGAACATACCTGGAACCATATCAATATGATCATAAAACTTCAATATCTTCAAAGGTGATGTTTACCGAAGCATTTTCAGCGCTAACGGCTGCCATGACCATGTCTGCCATGTGGCCAATTCAAAATATGTCCGAAAACACATCAAAATGGGTATCGAATATCAAGATTTTTTAAGGGCATGCTTCTGGAAGCATTTACAGAGCAACTAATTTCTTTGACCACTGTATAGTAGGTTCCTTGTGCCCTGAGGGAAGTGGCCAATTAGGAACACGGCTGGAACCATATCAATATGGGAATCAAGCAACTTTACAGCCGGTGCCTCTGGAAGTACTTTCGGAAGCATCACCTTAGAAAATCGTGATATTCGATACCCATTTTGATGTGTTTCCGGACATATATTGAATTGGCTACATCCCCCGGGGCACCTGGAACCTAGCCTCAGAGCGGTAATGGCAATCGATGGCTCTTGAATTTCTCTCGGAAATTACATGAATGCGATGCGATGCGCCTTTGAATATCTTGAAGTTTGATGTGAATAAAGATATGGTTCCGAATGTGTTCCTAATTGGCAACTTCCTCCAAGGCACCTGGAACCTATTATAGAGTGGTCAGTACATCTAATGGATCTTAAAATGCTACCAGAAGCATCAATTTCGATATTCTCATTTAGATATAGCTCCGGATTATATTGATATGATTGGAAATACAAACATGGCTGACCATGTTTTCCGGAACCTGTTCTACGGAAATGGTCATATTTCGGAAGACTTTCAACGAACCTCAATGCGTCCGGCGGCATTGAATTTCCTATTAGTTCCAGTTTTTAGTTCACACCGCATAAAAATACAAGCGACAGAAAAAATTGCATTTGTACATGACCTTGGAAAATCCGGAACATCTCCGGTGTCCGGTGGCCAATATGCATGGCCAAGCAAGTTCATGAAACTAGACCAAATTTGCTGTCGACTGCTTCCAGATGCATCCAATTTCATCCATTGTTCATAAAGTTATGATTGTTTATCTCAATCATTTGCCCATTCCCTGTAAAACAAAACTTGTAATAAATCCACACTAGAGCGCGTCTTACTTCCCAAAAGATCTCAAAACCGAAAACTCGTATGCTCTTCTGAATTTAAATCACATAAAAAGGGAAACCTCCAAATTTGAGCATTAGAGAAAGAGGTGGCGCAAGCGACTTGAAAGTGAATTTTCAAATTATAAAAAAAAAAAACAATTCAATAAGGTCTGAATAACTTTGTGGTTTTTTAACCAATTTCAAAACTAATTTAGAGAATGTGTCTGAAACCAAAACTAGTCTTGGTTAAAAGTGATTTACTCGAAATTGCTCCTAATTTTTACTAAAAAAAAGTATTTTTGTTTGAACATAGCTTCATGCATACTCAACCGATTTCTATTCCTTTTACATGCTTTTGAAGCTAATTTAGTTGTTTTTAAACTATGTTTACAACTCATTTTACTAAAAATAGTTTAGACAAAATCATTTAGCAAAAACTGCACAAAAACATGATTTTTTAAACTAAAATGCCAATACTTTTCAAATATTTGCCAATAAATGTTTTATCTAAAGCTGAAACTGGGTTTTCTCATTTGTTAGACCTTTGGAAATATTTTTGCATCAATTTTTAAATAGTATTCTAACAAAAATGCATTAGCTTGTGCTTGATTGGTCGTCCGTGGTTGCTACTCCAGTATCGCCAGATTAGCCAGGAACCAACCAGATGACTGCTTGGGACTAACAGACACCCTCAGTGTATAAGTACAATTGATCTTCTATTTTTAGGCAACAATGGTGCCTGCCACGTCAGAATGCAGACCAATGAGAAGAAGGGGAAAGAATTTGATGATACATTCAACTGGCTCTCACGGTAGACCGCACACTGTGTTGTTGTCTCCCAAAGCGATTGTGTCGCACCAATGTCATGCAATCGTCGCAACAAAGTGATGATGTCACTCGACTCCTCTCTTTGCGTAGATCCTACTCATGCAGCCTCCCGCAACGATCATACCAAGGGTACGGGGAAAGTGCATTATTCTTCATCTTCTTGGTATTACGTCCTTACTGGGACAGAGTCTGCTTCTCAGCGTAGTGTTCGTATGAGCACTTCCACAGTTGTTAACTGATAGCTTTCTTTGCCAAAGTTGCCATTTTCGCATTAGTATCTCGTGTGGCAGGTACGATGATACTCTATGCCCAGGGAAGTCAAGGAAACTTCCATTACGAAAAGATCCTGGATCAACCTTCAGCATGGCTTTGCTTTGTAGCCGCAGACTCTAACCACTCGGCTTGATGGCCTTTTGTTCGTAGATTATCGTCCGGATAAAGTGGTTTGCATGGAATTAGCTAAGGGCTGAAATTGAGCGACCATGTTGATGATGTAGGTTACTGATCATGAACCTTATTCCCTGTTGGTTTTGGGAACGGAGCTCTCTGATCCCGATTCGCTCAACAAATTGTCAATTCCTGATCAGCAGTTAGTACATGCATGGAGAGCTAAATGTATGTATCAGTGCTATGTTATGTGAAAGAGAGTACTTTTATGTTACCTCCAAATCCTGCGTGTTAAATCTAGACCCTTCGGAGGCACACGCGGTACACGTGTTAGACGCGGGTCCTTCTAATGATAAAACAAAATCGTTAGTGCTGATTCCTTACATGCCATCATTGGAGATATCACCTTTTCAATATCAATTTCACTTGGTTTTATCCATCTGCACATGCACTTTTGGGAAAGACCGGACCGTACGCTCATCTCACCGGACCGCAACCTCAGTGGTACAATAATCATCCTACTGTCTGGCATTGTTGGAGATCTCGCTGCTTGTATTTGTTCGTAAAATGATATTGATCATCAATCCTGGCAATGAGAGGGGGTACGATGAGGCTTGATGTAATAGTGTGCATTTATTGGTAACTTGGATGCACACAGGAAAATGTTAAACACATTTTTATCAGCATAATCTTATATTTTGTAACAGGATTTCTTCAAAAAATCTATGAAGAAGATAATTTCTCTATTAGTTTTGGTCATTTTAGACATTCTTCTAGGAAATTTTCCAACAGTTCCAACAATCAAGGAATTGTGAATTTATTGATTTTTATTGACTATTGATTTCTTCTGGGATACCTCCATACATATTCATATGAATTTCTTTATGAATGCCTACAACAGTGATCTAGAAATCCTCTACGAATAGCTGTAAAGATTCCTTCAAAGATTCCATAATTATTTTTTTCACAGATCCTTGCAAGAATATGTATCGATTTTTCTTAACGAAATCTTCCGCATACATGTAAGAATATATTCATACATTTCTCCAGGAAATCTTTCAATAACATCTACTAAAAGAATTTCAGAAGTTTTCTAAGGATTTCTTTTACTTATCCTATTCATTTGTCTAAGGAGGGATTCCACGGAGGCATGCAAGTCGATTCTGATCGACCATTTCAAAAATATCTGAAACTTTGCACAGTTTTTCAGTTCCATCTCAATCGTCATTTTCCGATATCAAATCTTCAAGTTGAGTCACGACTAACTTTTCAAAAGGGTGTATGTGAAAATGGTTCAAAAATATTCAAAAAGCTGCACAGCAAAAACGGTTCGTTCGATTGTTAGACAACTAAAGAAACAAAGTTAGACAACTAAATAAAGATTCCAAAAAAAATACACACAGTAAAAAAAAATTTTTTTTGCATTAAAAAACATCATTTTTGTCACAAAAACTCAAATATCTCAAAACCCTATCGGAATACCAACGTAATTTTTTGAGGGAAAACGGTCCATTATATTAGCTATCTACCATAAAAATGTGGTGATGGTAAGCCAATAAGCAAAAAAGTTATGACATTTCAAATATTTCACAAATTTGACACTTAATGAAAAAAAAAAAATTTTTTTTCATTGTTAATTTTTTTTAGGACCGCAGTTTGTTGCTGAATTTTTTGTTAAGGGTACCACATGAGGTTAACAAGTTGTTTTCATGATATTTTATTTAATTATTCATAACTATTATAGCATCTATTAGAAAGTTAGACGCGATCCAGTGTTGTGATCTAAAGTCTTGATAGTGTCATATTTTTTTATTGTACGTAGCTGAAGAAAAATTCTCTCAATAGTGTTGAAACCTTTTGATAAAAGAAACCTATAAAAAATCTAATATTGAAGACAAAAGCTACAAAAAAAGTTTTCTATACAGGTATACGACTAGTTTACCTGCAAAAAGTTTACCTCGTAGAGAACAAGGCGGGTCTATACCCAGGTGATCTAGTATACGTAAAGCAGGTCGGTTTTCTCGGCGCTGGTTTTCTCCACAAAGTTAAAATCTGATTACACCTGGGTATAGACCCGCCTTGGTAGAGAATAGACTTTGTTAATCATATTTGGGAGAAAGCGAGTAACTTCAACAACATCAAAAACATGATAGGTACATACCATTAACATATTCACGAAAAAGCTAAAAATATACTACCACTATGGTTATAAAAGATTTAATTGTAAAATTTTTCTTCAGTCAAGCAAACGACACCAAACTAGTCAGTAAAAACTTAAAAGTGATTTTGTTTATTAAAATCTAACGAGCAACATGAGTAGTCGCTTTCTCAACTGTTGCAGGCCGTTTGCAGAAAAAGTGTTCGAAAGAGCTACGAAATCTCACCGAAAGCACCATAGATAAACTGAAAGCGGCTGGTTATGCTCCAATGTCTACATTGAATACAAATTTACGCATTTGTACGTCCTGCCGTTTAAACGTTGACAAACGGGCAATCTGTACATCATCGGTGGATCAGGTTGCAGGAAGTTCGAAAACAACAACAACTGAGGAATTACTAGATGCACCGACAACAACTGAGGAGTTACCAGAAGTACCAAGTGCAGATAGTCTTGCCACGGTACCATCAGCGACATCTGTTTCAACAAATCAATTAGAAGATGAGTGCATCCAGAAGGTCAACATCGAACGCTTCAACGAAGGGATAGCTGGAATAAAAGTGACTCCGATTAAATGGACGAAGATGGGTTACGTTAATTATCCCGAGAAAAAATACCGTGAAATCAACGAAGCTGTACGAAGAAATCTCTTCAAATTAGGACCTGAGGATGTGGAAAATACAGACAGACAGACAGAGGTAATTATGAATATGAAGGAAAGGTTCTCGAATCTAGCCACGACAAGGAAAGAAAAATTATTGATTTTGTAAATGCTGCCAAGCTCGTGGTCTATTCAAGACGCCATTGATGAGTTCAAAACCAATAGAAATACAGCAAAAGAGGCAAAACAATTCAAAAATAACTGTCTTGCAACCAAAAATGCTAGGTCGAGTACTCCATTAACAGATGAGACAAAAGAAAAAATAATTCAATATTTTGAAGACGATGAAGTAAGTAGAGCTATGCCTGGCCAAAAAGATTATGTATCTGTAAAAAAAGATAGAAAGCGTCAAGCAATCCAAAAACGATTAATGATGACTACTTTGAAAGAAGCGTATACACGCTTCAAGGAAATTAACGAAAATATTAAGGTAGGTTTTTCCTCATTTGCAAGCCTTCGTCCAAGGCAATGCAAGCTTCTATCCAATTCAGGAACACATAATGTTTGTGTGTGCACAACACACGAAAATATTAACCTAATCTTACATAGTTTGAAAAGAATCAATTTATCAAAGGATATTTAAATGTTAACTGGTAGTCTTTTGTGTGAAAATACAACATCAAATTGCTATCTACGATCTTGTTCGGATTGTCCAGATTCTTCATCATTGGAAAATACTTTATTCGCTGAGTTTGAAGAAAATTATATTGATCAGTTATCATTTGAGCAATGGGTGACCACGGATAGGTGTGACCTAGAAACTATTGTAAAACTTGTAGATGAGTTTGTGTCATTTTTTTGCTTGAAATTAGAAAGTTTAATTCCTCACGACTTTATTAAAACAGAGCAATCCCGCTTTTTAAAAAATACGAAAAATACATTACAAGATGGTGAATTTTTAGTCATTTGTGATTTTTCTGAAAACTATAGCTTTGTATTGCAAGATGAAGTGCAGTCCCATCACTGGAACGTACAACAAGCTACAATTCATCCATTCGTTATTTATTTCAATGGAAGTGCGCAAATTGAACATTTTAGTTTTATTGTAATTTCCGAAGATTTAAGACACGACTCAGTATCTGTAAATTTGTTCATTGCCAAAATGATTAACTTTTTACGCGTTGATAAGGATAAAGAAATCAGAAAGATATATTTCATGTCTGATGGAGCAGCATCGCAGTACAAAAACCGTAAGAATTTTTCGAGCCTATGTCAATTTAAATCAAAGTACGGAATTGATGCAGAATGGCATTTCTTTGCTACGTCACATGGCAAAGGTCCTTGTGATGCTATTGGAGGAACCATAAAGCGCATGGCCACAAGAGCAAGTTTAGCCAAAGAACGTGAGCATCCAATTAAAACTGCAAAAGAACTATTTGATTGGGCGAATCGCAGAAAAGAAGATTAAACAAAATTATCATTTTGTTTTACTACTACTGAAGAGTACGAATTAACGGCATCAGAGCTCAGCGAGCAATATCCAAGGAACCCAAAAATTTCACTGTTTCATTCCATTGTCAGAAAATAAAATTAAAGCAAAACTATACTCGAACTGTACTGATAATGATGCAAAAGTGTTCGATATTGTAAAAAAATTGAATAACAATAAATAAATAAATAAGTATTAATAGAATGTTTTCATGATCTCATAACGCATACCCAAATCCAAAACTTTCAAAGTTTATATATAACATTTAGAAACTCATCGATCATACTCTAAAAAAAAAATATCCTGGTAAAAAAAATTTTTATTTTCGTGTAATCTGTTAATTCATTTTAATTTATACATATATACATATACATATAATATTTATACATATACATAATATTTATACATATAATATACATAATACTAATGAATACATGAAAACGACTTGTTTAATTCACACAAGGCCCTTAACAATAAAATCAGCAACAAACTGCGGTTCCCGTAATAATTTACACCAAAATTTTTTTTTTTTTTCTACTATATGTGAAAATTGTGACATGTTTGAAATGTCATAACTTTTTTGTTTATTGGTTTACCATCACCAAATTTTTATGGTAGATATCTAATATAATGGACCGTTTTCCCTCAAAAAATTACGTTGGTATTCCGATAGGGTTTTGAGATATTTGAGTTTTTGTGTCAAAAATTATGTTTTTTAATGCAAAAAAATTTTTTTTTACTGTGTGTATTTTTTTTGGAATTTTTATTTAGTTGTCTAACTTTGTTTCTTTAGTTGTCTAACAATCGAACGAACCGTTTTTGCTGTGCAGCTTTTTGAATATTTTTGAACCATTTTCACATACACCCTTTTGAAAAGTTAGTCGTGACTCAACTTGAAGATTTGATATCGGAAAATGACGATTTAGATGGAACTGGAAAACTGTGCAAAGTTTCAGCTCAATAGAAAAAAATGAATTAAAAAATTTACCAAATTTTGGTGATGTTTCTTGGAATCACTCTAAGGCATCATTATGTTCTATTCAGAGATTGATTATATGTATTATACTGAGATTTCTTCTTAAATTAATTTAATTTTTGAAAATTCTATTTTTTGACTCCACGGGATACACACATCTGTAGGAAATCTAACTTTGTGCTTGAAACACGCATACGAATACAACAATGGACAATTGGACGAAACGGCTCTCAGTCAATAGTGCTCATAAAATACAATAGCATGAAAAGCAGGCTCTGTCTCAATTAAGAAGTGACGCCAGAGAGTAGAAAGAAGAAGCGATGTTTATTCCATAAGTATCATTTCAAGATTTCGAAGGGCAGAGTTAAAATTTGTAAAAATGTAAGCATAAAGGTGGCCAATTCTCATACTAGAAAAATTAAATCTTTATAATCTTAATTTTTTTTTCTTTGGACCCCCACAATCTATTCTGAATGTGTTTGGCGGAATCCGTCAATTCTAAGGGGGCTTGAGGTTTGCATGGAGAAAATGGACCAAAAAAACGGAAATTTCTGAGAACATAGTCTAAATCAGCGAGCCGATATCTATTATTGTATATCTATTATATATTATATTACATTGCAAATGGTCAAATTATTTAAACCGGTATTGCCTAATTTGATAAAATCATGAACTATGAAGTTTCATTTGTGTCCAGTGAAAGTATCATTTCAACCCACTGTTCTGCGGTTCGTAGACAAGCAAAATACTCACCAACAACGTGCAGATGTACTCTAGCACTTATTTTCGGCTCTGTCGACACCTGGCACTCGTATATTCCGGCATCACGTGCCTGAACGTATTTGATCTGCAGCGTCCAAACGCCGCTGTTCTCCACGTAGAATGATTGAAAGCGTTCGTCGGCTATAAATGTCATTCTGCATAAATCAGCGTATGGTCCAGGCGTCCAGAGTTGAGTGGTTGTGGATGAGCGAGAGAGGTTTCAGATTCCAGGTCCACATCCGGTTTCGGATATTTTTGCACAATGGCCCGGCCATACGACACCGTAGAAGGACGGCAAGTGTGTTTGGGTGTGTCACATGCAGAGACCAAGAGGTCATTTGGGAATAAAAAGAGTATAGCGGCCGAGGTTGATTTCGCATTAATAATAATCGATTGCCATCATCCGTCCATCCATTCGGTTAGGTTGCCATTTGTTGACCGTAGAATTTCGTCGGAGAATACGGGATGCACACCGTTCACGTGGACGTCAACATCAGGAGAGCCGCCATTCCAATCCAAGTAATCCACGCCAGAGTTCAGTCGTTCGTACGTTCATCGGCGAAACGCCACATGGAAAAACATCGCAGCAACCCGGCAGCAGTCGTCGAAGGTGTGAAAAGCAACGTGCCACGTCGTCATGTTGGATGGGAAAAAAGAACGAGAGAAAAAAAGTGGGAAAAGTGTGAAATATTAATAAGAGATTGATAGCAGCATAGCACAATAAATGAAATATGGTGATAATTTACCAGATTAAGAGGCACGGGCTATTAAATCTCCGCCGAAAATGGCGCCACGCAAAATCAAGCTGCCGTCGCTTTCTTTGATAGCCAGTCATAAATCTCGACACGATTTTGAGTTCATTCAGCAGTTTCACTGACAAATATTTATTAACTTGTAGGATAATGATGCCCTAAGTTGTCATTGTCAACTGCTTGAACGCTCAGGGTGGTGATTTAATTTTTTTATGTGAAGTAGTTATTCATCATCGGAATGGGGTTTTTTGATACAGGAAATAACTTAATATTGATGGAGGTTCTTTTTCCACCATTTTTTTTTTTTTGCGAATTTATGACTTAATGGTATATTACCATAAATGATGGTCTCGCATAATTACCTGATTTACCAGTTATACTCACATGTATATTTTTAAAATATTCAATATCTTTGCAATATTTAACTGTAAACTATTGAGTGTGCTGATGAAAAATATGATAAAGAAAAAGTATACTATACGTTTAAGGCAAATGAATAAAACAACAATTTGCTTCAATAATTCTCCGAATAAGTTCATCTGAGTTGATTTAACTGAACTCAATGTACAGAACCTTTCCCAATTAACAGTGAATTCTCCATAACTCAATATTGCAGAGACTATCGAGTTGAGGAGATATCAAGTTATAGAATATAAAACCAGTGCAAATGCGACCCTGCAGCGACCATCAAGGTAGCCATGAAAACTTACTTTTACTATGATTCTCTAACTTAATATCAAGGTACGAAAGGTCGAAAGTTAATTAGTTTGTATTGAAGCTCAATTTGTGTAACATATAACATCTTGTGCAATATTTTTGAAACTTTAGGTGTTTCTGTTGGAACACGGCTTGGTAAATATACTTTCATAGCAGCCTATTTGCCTTTTCAATGCTCTGGACAGCAAGTTAATTTGTACCAAAATGACTTGCGAAAATTGACTAGCAATAAGTCAAAATTTGTTGTCATTGGTGACTTTAATGCCAAACATCGGTCAGGGAATAATTTTCAAAGTAATTCCAACGGCAGAATTTTATTTGATGAGTGCTTCACAAGATTTTTTTTTCAATTCAATACCCTGATAGCCCTACATGATTTTCCTCTTCTAGAAATCCATCTACGATTGACTTGGTCTTAACCGACTCTAGTCATCTTTGTAGCCAACTTATTACTCATGCAGATTTTGATTCTGATCATGTCCCTGTTACATTTCAAATATCTCATGAAGCGATTCTCAATCCTTTTAGCTCCATTTTTAATTATTTTCGAGCCGACTGGAATATGTATATATGAAACATATGACTCACATTGACTCTGATCTTGATGTTAACATTTCTTTGCAAACCAAACTTGATGTTGACAATGCTCTTGAAGCTTTAACAAATTCCATTGTTGAAGTCATGAGCATTGCAATTCCAAAAATTTGAATCCGTGATTATAGACGATGATCTTAAACTCTTGATCTGTCTTAAAAACGTGAGGAGAAGGCAATTTCAACGCACTCGCGATCCTGCTATGAAAATTATATGGCAGGATTTGCAAAAAGAAATCAAGCAACGTTTTTCACAATTAAGAAACAAAAATTTTGAAAACAAAATTTCTGAATTGGACCCTAGCCCTTTTGGAAATCATCTAAAACACAGAAAAAAAAATCAGGAGCCAATACCGGCATTGAAAAAGGAAAACAAATAATGACCAACTAATAGCGATTAAGCGCAAAATCTTGCCAAGCAATTTGGTATTAAGGTTTGATCGTAAAATTTAAAAACTGCAATTTTCCAACATACATTGTTAGAATAATTTAAAGTTATCTGTCAAATCGTACGCTTCAGGTTAATTATCAGAACTCCAGGTCTGAAGGACTTCCTGTAGGAGCTGGTGTTCCCCATTGCAGCATTTTGGGACCAATATTATACAATATTTTCACATATGACTTACCTGAGTTACCTCAGGGATGTCAAAAATCTTTGTTTGCGGATGACACAGGCCTCTCCGCCAAAGGAAGTAGCCTGCGTGTCTGTAGTCGATTGCAAAAAGGTTTGGACATTTTTTCTTCATACTTACAAAAATGGAAGATTTCTCCCAATTTGAAGCAGCTCTTTATTTGAAACCTTCAAGTAGACATGTTGTCACGTTTAGAGAGGGGTTCCAATAATTTGGTCAGATGAAGTAAAGTATCTAGGGCTCTTGATGGATAGGAATGTAGCTTTCAAAAATCACATTGAGGGTATTCAAGCCAAATATAACAAGTATGTAAAATGTCTCTTTTCCCTTATTGATAGAAAATCAAAACTTTGTCTTAACAACAAACTTTTGATATTTAAACAATTTTTCAGGCCAGCCATGTTGTAGCTGTACCAATATGGACTAGCTGTTGTAAAACCACAAAGAAAGCTCTGCAGAGAATTAAAAAAAAAAATTGAAAATGATTCTGAAGCTTCCTCCCTGGTATAGTACCAATGAGTTACATAGAAGATCCAATGTTGAAACATTGGAACAAATGTCAAATAAAATAATTAATAATTTCAGGCAAAAATCATTACAATCTTCTATTGCCAAGTAAATTGAAAGCGTTTTTTCTCTTATAAGCAGGTGAAATCAACTCACCTGTAAAAAATCTGAACTGCTACGGCAAACGAAATGTAATATGTTGTTAACAAAATATTAATACAATCTCAAATTTGTTTTACCATATTAGAATGATAGTGTTGTCTAGTAACACAGAATATCTAGGTATAAGAAATAAATGTAAAGTTTGGAACAAAATTCTTTGTTTTACACCTAAGATTATTAGCCGATGTGATAAATAATTAAAATTCTAATCACTGTTACAAAAAACACAGATTCGGTTTCATGTCGATGTGTTGCAAATTGGGTTTGACGGTAGTTAAGAGCCATAAGTAAACTTTTTCCTATCCTGTATGTCCGACGTCAACATTATCGGTGTTTGTTGAAACTGACGTAGGTAAAACCCTTTGTGGCTAAATATGAATTTAATAAACGTTCTCTAGACTGAAACAAACAACAGCGGGGGTTTTGTGAGAATGTTGTCATTCCAAGAGAAGCTCCTATTTAGACATATCAGCTAAATAGAGAGTTCGTTTTCTGTCATTTGTTTTTGTCGCTGATCTGGATCCAACAGCACTCCACTGTCTGGGTTTTCTGGCTGGTTTATAGAAGAGAAAGAACCCTCTTCCACTTCGTTAAGCATCCACGAGAGAATCCGAAATGCATGGGGATTATTTCCGTAGGAAAAGGTATACTCTTCTTACAAGTGATAAACCCCCTGTCGTATCTTCCGCTCTCTGTCACGTTTTGGTTAGGGGATACAATGGGAAAACTGCTCGACACAAAGACAGTGGCACACAATCCCACAATATTGTCTTGGCGTGGTTTGAGCTTGCAGAAATTCTCCACCGAGAACTGGAGTCTTGGTATGGTATGGAAATATGTGGTTTAAGCTTCTGCTGCAACATATTTCATCCTAGAATTGCAGAATGGTTCATGCACTCGGGAGCAGGCAATCGCACCCTTCATGTGGCATAGGTGTATTAAGATTTTAGAAAAAGAAAGAAAGCGAGTCTTATTGGTTTTGAAATAAATATTCTCTTTCTTCTTTTCATTTATTTATTTATTTATTTATTTATTTATTTATTTATTTATTTATTTATTTATTTATTTATTTATTTATTTATTTATTTATTTATTTATTTTTTTATTTATTTATTTATTTATTTATTTATTTATTTATTTATTTATTTATTTATTTATTTATTTATTTATTTATTTATTTATTTATTTATTTATTTATTTATTTATTTATTTATTTATTTATTTATTTATTTATTTATTTATTTATTTATTTATTTATTTATTTATTTATTTATTTATTTATTTATTTCATGTCGTCAATCAGAAGTAGACCATTTTGTTACAATTTTAAACTTAATATTTCGTCATAGTAAAGTCAATGGTTTCGCAATGTTTATTGTAAACAGACATTATTTGATTTAAAGGCTCAAATTTGGCATAATTTGTGCGGTGATGGTTTGTATAAAAAATACTAAGACTTCGCAGTTGTCTTGAAGGAGCATAAAAATTTAATTTTGACAAAAGTGTCATCGAGTCAATACGATGCGAAACTATATCGTTTACGAACGAGACCATTGCAAATTTGCGACATTTCTTCAATGTTTGAATATTAATGAGCATGCATTGTGCTTCTGTTTCTGTTCGGGATGAACCACTGCGACCAGATTTCTTTGATCTTTTGTGGTATACCCGTGTCCTTTGATTAGTGCATGTCGTTCTACTCCAATACTATTGAGAAATAATGAAGTAGTCGTTTTTTATACAAATATCATTCTTCACCATTTTGCATAGAGCCCCTTTAGAAAAATATACCGCTATTTATACCTTTTGGAGGAAACAGTTTGTCACCATTAAACTCTCAAAAGCGCGCCCCTTAATCAGGTTCGGCCACTATGCTGGTTGAATGATACTGGTTTTGACCATGCATCGGTACTCTAGCGTATCAAATTATTGCTTCTACTTGTAAGCTTCAAAGTCGTTTTTTGAATCTGTGAACAGGTTTCATCGCATGAGACATTTAGATTCCTTGAAAAAAGAAGCTTATTTTAGAAGTTAGGAGATCTGCTACTCCACTGATTCGGAATCGTTTCCCTCCTAGATATCGGAAGATAAACTCTTGAACTCGGAAAGAACTTGTCTCATGAGTTGAAACCAACCTCAGATGCTGATTGAGCCATTTTTCCACTTTGACCTCCTCATCATCTAGGACAAATAGGTGGGTCTTAGTACTTGTTACTCTCTTATACTCTTCCGACCGTAACTTATAAGTATTCACAAGAATAGATACAACAAGAGTACAATATGGTAGATCTTACCTCGTAACGCACCTCGAAAAGGTGATCTACCCGCGTTACGGGACATGCATTGTGCTTCATAAGATGGTAGAGTAGGGTGGGGCTTATTTCCAAAAATCTTCCGTAGTCAGGATTTACAAAGTGGAAAATGATCATTGGAAATTTTGGTGAAGGTTTAGAGGTGGCGCAAAGGGCGTTTGTGCAGTTTTCCCATTTTAGTGCACTCTGAAATATTTTGGTATGCTTTTCAGATTGTTTTGGTGATTTTAGGACCCTTAAGGGCAAAAAATCACCTCAAAATTGCGATATCTCCACTCCTTTAGATGATATTTGACGAAATATACATTATGCATGCGATTTTTGGCCCTTGAATAGGTTACGCTGACTGATTACTATGAACCCGAATAAGCATATGAATAGCTGGGGAGAATTCCTATGCTAGTAGAATGGAACAAAGAGCAAAGAAGAATGAGAGAAAGAACAAAGAACACAGAATAATGTAAGGTGGGGTGGGTTAAACAGGTGGGAGGGTGAAACTAGTGATGTCTTGAGCGTAACTGAGGAATCTAGAAAACGATGATTATATTTATTGACTTCATTTTTTTTTTCAATCTTTATAAACAGATTTTAAGTTCTTTAGCTATGGGCTAGTTCATCTCGGGTTTACTTCCCATCCGAAGGATGTTGCCACTGAAATTTTTAGTGACTATCTCGGGGATGGGATTCGATCCCAGATCCTCAGCGTGAGAGGTGTGTGTTCCAGGCCCGACTACTTGACTTCTATTTAATATTACCTACTTCAGAAATATTTCGAGCAATTTTCCTTAAAGTAGGGGAAGAGCACCAATTTTTTTAACATCTCTAGTTTTCGACCCATGTATACGATTTTATTGGAACTTTATTGGACTTTATGGAAAAATTACAATAACGGCTAAAATGTCCTTTATTCCATGCGAAGTTTCATCATTATTCTCCTGGTAGATATAGATAAATGCACGTCACTTTACTGCTTTAGTTCAATAATCGTTTGGTTGTTTTTTTTTCTGAATGATGATAGCAATTTATCGAAAGGGACCGTTGCAAAATTTACATCCTGGAAATTCAGAAGAAGATATAGAAGCTCGTGCACTAATTTGAATTTTGACTACCGATTTTTTTTTCTTCTGCTGTTGTTTATACACATCGATTTCACAGATGTAGGACGATGTATTGAACTTCATCTGCATTATCGTTTGTCCGAAGTTATGTTGAAGGTGTTGTGGCGAAAGTGAAGTATTGGAACCCCAAACGCAATTAATTGCTGAAATGGCATCATTATCCAGAAATTCCTGTGGAAATTCTAACAAGAAGTGTTATTGCTGGAAAGCAAAAAGCGTTTATGGATTCACCTAACAAGGATATATCGTTTGGGATCCATATCCGAATACCTAAGAAAGGAATCTAAACCCTTCCACGTCATATAAAACTCCTTCTATTTGTATGATGTGTACGGATTTTGAGCCTGTGTGGATTTGGGCCCCTCTGTAATTTCTTTCAGATTATAAAAGCAATTGCTGGAGTTATATCAAACGGACATTCTAAAATACTAAATGAGTGTTAAACTTGCATATAATCACATCTCATACATCCAACCGAGATATTTTCACGACTCCATAGTTGATTCTAATATAATACCATCAGTTACACCCTCCCCCCTGTTTAACCCACCCCACCTTACATTCTTCTGTGTTCTTTGTTCTTTCTCTCATTCTTCTTTGCTCTTTGTTCCATTCTACAAGCATAGGAATCCTCCCCAGCTATTCTTATTCGGGTTCATAGTAATCAGTCATTGTAACCTATTCAAGGGCCAAAAATCGCATGCATAAAATATATTTCGTCAAATATCATCTAAAGGAGTGGAGATATCGCAATTTTGAGGTGATTTTTTGCCTTTAAGGGTCATAAAATCACCAAAACAAGCTGAAAAGCATACCAAAATATTTCAGAGTGCACTAAAATGGGAAAACTGCACAAACGCCCTTTGCGCCACCTCTAAGCCTTCACCAAAAGTTCTCATTTTTTCACAGGATGTTATTTTGGGACCGATGATCATTTTCCACTTTGTAAATCCTGACTACGAAAGACTTTTGGAAATAAGCCCCACCCTAATATAAGAGGTAACCTTGTCCAACCTAATTTTCGAAGTGCGAACAACAGAAATTGTTTTTGAACTGATTCTATACGATTTTCATGGGTTGATGAAAATGGTGACCAAACTATGCTACAGTGTTCTAAAATTGAACGCAGATAGGTTATGTATAATGTTTTTATAGTGTATGGATCGTGAAAAATATAGCTAAACCGTTTTATAAATGCTTTATTTGTTTGCCTTGTTGATAATTGTATTATAGTGATCTATAAAAGTAACTTTGGAATCTAAAATCACTCCTAAATCTCTTATTCTTACGCATTTTTCTACTAGTTGATTCCCTAGCTAGAGTGTTGTGTTAGGTATACTACGCTTTAGGATATAGAATTACATTTTTCCACGTTCAATTGGAGAAGGCTTTTATTGCATCATTTGTAAAACATATCAATTTCATTTTGAAAAGTATGTATATCTTCATCGTTTGCTATTTCAAAAAACAGTTTCATGTCATCAGCATATATGAGAGCTTTCACTTTTTTAAGAATGAAGGAAATGTCGTTAACGTATAAAATAAAGAATAATGGCCCTAAATGGGACCCTTGAGGAACTCTCGATATAACTTTAATTGGAATAGATTTTACTCCTTTGTATCTAACTATTTGTTGACGATTAGTAAGATAAGACTCTACCCATTTAAGAAGGTTGAAATCCTATTTTTTCTAACTTAAAAAGCAACAACATGTCAATGCGATCGAAAGCTTTACTGAAATCTGTATAGAGAGCTTCCACGTGATTACCATTATCCATGGCTGTCAAAGAATTATGAAAGAACTCCAGCAAGTTCGTGCATGTTGAGCGTCCCTTAAAAAAACCATGCTGAGTATGAGTTATTCTGTTTCTAACCATATCGAATAAAATTTTATTTATTACTGCCTCGTAAATCTTGGGAATACAAGAGATAATGGCTATCCCACGATAATTACGTATGTCAGATTTTTTGCCACTTTTAAAGATCGGTACTAAAATTGAGCTTTTCCATGTTTCAGGGAAGCAGAGACATATTGTAGAGCCAAAACAGCGGAGATGCAAGTTCGATTGATAACATTTTCAAAAATACAGGTGGAATCCCGTCAGTTCCAGCACCTTTGGAGACATCTAGACTTTTTAGTGCATCTACACTATCATGTACTTTGATTTGATTGATGGAAATGTCATTTGGGATTTCCGGAAGAAATGAGAAATATTCACGATCTCGATTATTTTCCGAATAAGTAGTGTAAACGTCTTGAAAAAATGTTGCAAAAAGATTGCAACTTTCTTCAGGTCTCTCACCAATTTTATCATCAAAGTGCATTTCAGATGGAAAGATGTCAGATTTGGTTTTTGTTTTAATATAATTAAAAAAAAAATAGGAAATGATTTCAATTCACGCTCAGTTCGTTCATAATACTCTTCAAACGTGCAAGATTTAATTGACCGCAAATATTTAAATAGTTAATTAAATTTTTGCAATTTCTCATCGTAATAGGCTGTTTTTCATCACGCCAATCTGTCATGAAACGGCCTATTTTCCTGCACTGAAGTATGCAGTGCGGGAATAGTCATTACCTAACTGAAAGCAGTGCTGTAATGATTCATTACGCAACGCATTCTCATTACGCAAGCCTCGTAGGATAAATTTACCACTCGTGCTGTAAAAATCATCATTCTGCAACTTGTTCCGTAAACTACTATTTCATCATTTTTACATTTTTTGTATATTTTATGTGCCTTTTGCTTACAATTCTTTAAATTTTTGATTTCTCTACTAAACCATATAGGGTACTTTGAGTAATTATTCCTTCTTCTTTTTATTAAGGGTATATCGTCGTGTATTATTTCGTTTAAAATTTTGTAAAACATTTTAACGGCAGATTCAACATTTTCTTCGTTTCTTAACACATTTTGCCAACTTACTTGATTGATTTTCTGTCTTATATTGTCATAATTTGCTGAACGATAATCATGAACTTCTTCAAAGTCGCAATCTTTAGGTCTGTTATTTCCATGCACGAATAAAGAAAACTCAATTGCTGTATGAAAAAGTTTGTTTTTCCATAAAGGAGTCAATGATTCTTCCACACAGAAATCTTCATCAGTATTCGTCATTAAGAGATCTCAATAACAGTTCTGCTGATTTTTAACGTGGTTAATATGATTTAGACCTAGACTTGCCGATGTATCACATATAAATTGTAAAGCCTCATTTTCTCCAAATATTTGCAGCAGGATGCTCTCGTTGTCGACGTCGGGGAAGAAATCAATATCACGTTGATTGAAATCTCCACATAAATGCAATTTTGTTTCGGGAGGAAATCCGCCAACAATATTATAAAATTTCTCATGAACTATTTTACGAGCGTTTTTCGGCGGAAAATACACAGACACAAACACATGCGTTTCACCTGCTATGTGTACTTTCACCCATACATGCTCGAACTCTTTAAATTTAGTGGTTTCTATGATTTCTGCACTAAAAAAATGAAGAAACAGCAATTAAGACTCCTCCTCCTTACTTCTTCTCAGACGTTTGACAGTCACGATCATTCCTAAAAACATTATAATTATTTCCAAAAACTTCTTCACTATTCACAGTTTTATCCCAGCTAGTTTCTGTTGCCAAAATAACTGTGTAAGGACATGTTAAAATTCTACTATGGATTTCTTTCATCTTAGAAGCGCTTTTCATACGGTTAAAGTTTTGGCAATAAGCCAAAACTTCTGTACCTAACTGTGAAGAAGTTTTAAAAGTAGTAGAACAATCTGATTGACTTACATTACTCTTCATCTTTCAATTCGGTACTTGTTAAATTAAAATCTTAAAATCTTTAAATCTTCATCTTAAAATAGTTTAGTTTTGAACAAAATTTTGACTACATAAGGACTGTTCATTTAAGAAAGTGGACACGTGTTTTTTACAGTAAACTGTTTATTTTCGAACAAATTCATGAGTGTACCTAAAACACATGGAAATCAACGTAATTTCGATCAAATTCACATAAATTTGAACATTTATTGAGCATTGCTGGAGAATGCTCTTACTTTTCTTTTGATACCTCCCATAAAATTCTGCACAACTTTTTTTGGAACTTTTCGAACTGCTTTTTGAACTGCTGACCACATTTTCTTGAAAAAAATCGATGGAGCTTGCTTCTCTTCCATCCTTCTTAAGATACCGTTTGATTATTGCCCAATATGTTTCAATGAGGCGTAGTTCTGAGCAAATTTGATGGATTCGATCATTTTTCTACAAATTCGACTTATTCCTTCTTGAGCATCTCCAAAGTAGCTGAAGCATAGTGAGCCGATGCTAGGTCTGGCAAAAACAATGGAGGCATGGTATGCTTTCAGTAGATGGGCAGAAGCCATTTTTTAATGCATTCAGTTCTGTAATTTTCGCCGTTGATTGAACCCGTCGTGAAATATGTAGAACTTTCATACCGCAGGAGCAAATTGCTTGCCATACCAAATCATTTTTCCCAAATTTTTCTGTTGGGATGTATCGTACGTCGTCAGCAATATCTGTTTTGGCCACAGCGTTGAAAAAATTCAATTTGGACACTTCGCGATTTAAGCCAAATCTCGGAACGGCAGTTTTTCTATACACCATTTGTGCAGAAAAAAATTGAGAGTCGCCATGTCAATTGGACCCATCGTTTAGAATTTATAATTTTTTATGTCAACTTTTGTCTGCTGTCAAAATAAACACTTGAGATCACACTGAAACAAAATTTTATTTGTTTTTATGGAATTTTTACACCAAAATGCTAATATTAAGGTGTCCACTTTCTTAAATGAACAGTCCTTAGGGTGACTGCACCCTTGAGGCAGAACGACCCTCGATGCTCTTTCAGGCTATTTGCGAAGTAATTTTGAACAATTTATCATCAGGGGCTGATAGTAAGGAACCCCAAGACACGATTTGTCAAGAAAAAATCCGCGGAAAACGTCTCAATTTTCCCAAAATATTCATAGAAACTCCGAAAAGTCGTTTTGCCCCGGGGGTGCATATTACCTCAGATGCCCCTACGAGTAAACTTTAGAAAAGAACGAATGCTATCTTGTTGCTATTCTAGTACGTCACTGTTCACACATTGATGGTTCGATTGCGGATTGCAAGGGCCAATCGGCAAGGGTCAAGAAGGCAATCGATTTAGTGAATACTGAACGATTGCTAGTAGGTTTATAGCTTGGCGCGAGTAATGCTTTGGGATCCTTGATGGAAAGATTATCTAGCAGCCCATGTTAAATATTGAATTATTTTTAAACGAACGGAAATATCTCAATCATTACCGATTTTCAAACTAGTATATAAAGCTCTCCAAACTAAACGCTAAATCAAGTTTTCGTGACCTATAATTGTGTGTGTCAAACTGTAAAACCTAGGTTTCTATTTTTTTTCTTACTGTTATCATTTTGTTCATTAACAGCCTGTCAATGTGGATAACGATATCGTTTACTGCGTTGTATGCAAGAAGGAGGAATCGGACACAAATAAAATCATTTCGTGCATGTATTGTTTCTCTTCCGCTCACTTGCGATGCAGGAATATCATCGGTAGTGCCATTGCTAGGGCGAAAGTGAACATGTATTTCTGCACCTCGAATTGCTCTGAGATTTACAAGAGAATCGAAGAAATGCAAAACAGCAGATCTTCAATGACAAATATGCTTGCTTCGGAATTGAAAAAAAAAAAACTGTTGCCAGTGTTGTGGAAGACCAAATGAATAATGTAAGATCAGAAGTTCGTTCAGTTACAGCAGCCGTGGAAAAATCTCAGGAATACCTTTCAGCGAAATTTGATGATCAGATTTCAAAAACCTGAAATTGAAAAATGAAAATCTTAAACAGCAAACGGAGCTATCGAAATCTCATGATGATTTGTCTAATTTTGTGCATCAACTTGAGACCAATGTACCGTTTTGCATCGAATTCCCGGACGCTTCGAAAGCCGGACACTCTGAACAATTTCAGCCTTTTCGGAAGTCAAAAACTAAATCAAATGTAAATGTTACTATACCAATCAAATAATACATGAAAATTAAACATTTAACATGTATTTGAATCGTAGTAGGTGACGAAAATTACCAGAAAAACATGAAAAACATAACCGCTTGTCATCGTACGTACTTGTTTTTGCACTGCTAAGCCAGATTCAGTTGAGTTTATTAATCCTTATTATTCTTTTTTTTTTTTTTTTTTTTTTTTTTTTTTTCTTTATTAGTATCATTCCAAACATTACATTCATTTCTTATATCTAGGTGTTCTGTGTTATTAGACAACACTATCATCCTAATTTGGTAAAACAAATTTAAGATTTAATTAACATATTGTTAACAACATATTACATTTCATTTGCCGTAGCAGTTCAGTTTTTTTTTTACAGGTGAGTTGATTTCACGAGCTTATAAGAGAAAAAAAAAAGTTTTTAATATACTTAACCTAACTTAACCTAAACATATAACGCATTAATCGTGGCAATAGAAGATTGTAACGATTTTTGCCTGAAATTATTTATGATTGTATTTGACATTTGTTCCAATGTTTCAACATTGGATATTCTATGTAACTCATTGGTACTATACCAGGGAGGAAGCCTCAGAATCATTTTCAAAATTTTATTTTGAATTCTCTGCAGAGCTTTCTTCCTGGTATTACAACAGCTAGTCCATATTGGTATAGCATACAACATGGCTGGCCTGAAAATTTGTTTGAATATCAAAAGCTTGTTCTTAAGACAAAGTTTTGATTTTCTATTAATAGGGGATAGAGACATTTTACATATTTGTTACATTTGGATTGAATGCCCTCAATGTGATTTTTGAAAGTCAAATTCTTATCTAGCATGAGCCCTAGATACTTAACTTCATCTGACCAATTTATTGGAACCCCTCTCATCGTGACAACATGTCTACTTAAAGGTTTCAAATAAAGAGCTTTTGGTTTATGTGGGAATATTATTAGTTGAGTTTTGGAAGCATTAGGAGAAATCTTCCATTTTTGCAAGTATGAAGAAAAAATATCCAAACTTTTTTGCAATCGACTACAGATGACACGCAGGCTTCGTCCTTTGGCGGAGAGGCCTGTGTCATCCGCAAACAAAGATTTTTGACATCCCTGAGGTAGCTCAGGTAAGTCAGATGTGAAAATATTGTATAATATTGGTCCCAAAATGCTGCCTTGAGGAACACCAGCTCTTACAGGAAGTCTTTCAGATCTGGAGTTCTGATAATTAACCTGAAGTGTACGATTTGACAGATAACTTTGAATTATTCTAACAATGTATGTTGGAAAATTAAAGTTTTTTTAATTTTACGATCAAACCTTCATGCCAAACACTGTCGAATGCTTTTTCTATGTCTAGAAGAGCAAGACCAGTAGAATAGCCTTCAGATTTGTTGGAACGGATCAAATTTGTTACACGTAAAAGTTGATGAGTGGTCGAATGTCCATGGGGGAATCCGAACTGTTTCCATTGGCAAAAATTGAATTTTCGTTGATGTGGGCCATCATTCTGTTCAAAATAACCTTTTCAAAAAGTTTACTGATGGAGGAAAGCAAACTGATTGGACGATAGCTAGAAGCTTCTGCAGGATTTTTGTCTGGTTTTAAAATTGGAACAACCTTAGCATTTTTCCATTTGTCAGGAAAATATGCTAATTGAAAACATTTGTTAAATATATCAACTAAAAATGATAAGCTACTTTCTGGAAGTTTCTTGATGAGGATGTAGAAAATTCCATCATCGCCAGGAGCTTTCATGTTTTTGAATTTTTTAATAATAGTTCTCACTTCTTCCAAATCAGTCTCCCAGGCATTTTCGAAAACGTTCTCTTGATTGAGAATATTTTCGAACTCCTGAGTAACTTCATTTTCAATTGGACTAGTAAGTCCTAAATTAAAATTGTGCGCACTTTCAAACTGTATAGCAAGTTTTTGAGCTTTTTCGCAATTAGTTAGTAATAATTTGTTTTCCTCTTTCAATGCCGGTATTGGCTTCTGAGGTTTTTTCAAGATTTTAGATAATTTCCAAAAGGGCTTAGAGCCAGGGTCCAATTGAGAAATTTTATTTTCAAAATTTTTGTTTCTTAATTGAGCAAAACGTTTCTTGATTTCTTTCTGCAAATCCTGCCATATAATTTTCATAGCAGGATCGCGAGTGCGTTGAAATTGCCTTCTCCTCACGTTTTTAAGACAGATCAAGAGTTTAAGATCATCGTCTATAATCACGGATTCAAATTTTACTTCACATTTTGGAATTGCAATGCTCCGGGCTTCAACAATGGAATTTGTTAAAGTTTCAAGAGCATTGTCAACATCAAGTTTAGTTTCTAAAGAAATGTTAACATCAAGATTAGAGTCAACATACGTTTTATATATATTCCAGTCGGCTCGTAAATAATTGAAAGTGGAGCTGATAGGATTGAGAATCGCTTCTTGGGATATTTGAAATGTAACAGGGACATGATCAGAATCAAAATCAGCATGAGTAATCAGTTGGCTACAAAGATGACTAGAGTCGGTTAAGACCAAATCAATCGTAGATGGATTTCTAGAAGAGGAAAAACATGTGGGGCTATCAGGGTATTGAATTGAGAAATATCCTTATTATTATTATTATTATCTTTATTATCGAGACTTTCAGCCTGTGGCTGGTTCGTCTCCATCATTGTGTGAGAAATATCCTGAAGAGCACTCATCAAATAAAATTCTGCCGTTGGAATTACTTTGAGAATTATTCCATGACCGATGTTTGGCATTAAAGTCACCAATGACAAAAAATTTTGACTTATTGCGAGTCAATTTACGCAAATCAGTTTGGAGCAAATTAACTTGCTGCCCAGAGCATTGAAAAGGCAAATAGGCAGCTATGAAAGTATATTTACCAAACTGTGTTTCAACAGAAACACCTAAAGTTTCAAAAACTTTAGTTTCAAATGACGAAAACAGTTGATGTTTTATACGCCTATGAATGATGATTGCAACTCCCCCACATGCCCCATCAAGTCGATCATTACGATAAACAAAAAAGTAAGGATCTTTTTTTAGTTTGGATCCAGGTTTTAAATAAGTTTCGGTAATAACTGCTATATGCACGTTATTAGCTGTAAGAAAATTAAACAGCTCGTCCTCTTTACCATTCAGAGAGCGAGCATTCCAATTTAAAATATTTAAATTATTATTTGGATCCATTAGAAAAACGTAATCCAATAACAATTTGATTTGTAAATTTTACACCTACTTGGACTGCTTCAGTCATAGTGGTGGCTTTGAACATTGCATCAATCATTAGATTCAATTGTTCAGTTAGAAAATTAAAATCAGAGGCAGACATGTCATGTGATTTCCCATTGGAATTTCCGTTAGACGAAGAAGCGGAGTTACCTGTGGCGGTAGGGGTTTTTCCATTTGATTTGAAACAAGTAGAATGGGTACCCATGGATCGAACAGGGGAGGAGTTCGAATTTCCTGCTACGATATCGGCAAAGGATTTACCGTGGGTAGATACATTCGAAATCGAAAGATTCGAACGGCTACCCGACGGATTAAAATTTGTTTGTGAATAAGCATGATTATGATCTTCCTGATGGGTATGATTCATGATCAAGCGATCGTTAACTGAAAAATAAGCATTGTTCGATACTCTACCAGGCAAATTCCAGAAACGACCGTTATCGTAACGGATATTATCTTTCATCTGCCTGGCACGAGCCTCAATGACCCTTTTGCGTGAAGGACAATTCCAAAAATTGGACTTATGGTTAGCCCCGCAATTACAGCATATGAATTTGGTGGTATCTTCCTTCACTGGACAGACGTCTTTGGCGTGAGAAGAACCTCCGCAAATCATGCATTTAGCATCCATGCGACAATTTTTTGTACCATGACCCCACTTTTGGCACCGACGGCACTGAGTGGGGTTCTGGTAATTTCCTCCAGGTTTCTGGAAATGTTCCCATATCACACGGACATCAAACAAAAGTTTTGCTTTTTCTAAAGCTTTAATATTATTTAGTTCTTTTTTGTTAAAGTGAACTAAATAAAATTCTTGAGAAAGCCCTTTCCGAACAATGCCAGATTGGGTTCTCTTTTTCATAATGATTACTTGGACTGGGGAAAATCCAAGTATATCATTTATTCCATTTTTGATCTCTTCAGGTGATTTATAGTCACTTGAGAGACCTTTCAAGACAACTTTGAACAAACGTTCAGTTTTGTCGTCATAAGTAAAAAATTTGTGCTTCTTCTCTTTGTAACGCTCCGCTTACAACCAACGGACAGAGCGTTGCATTGCTCAGTCCCCAAAATACCGGAATGAAAAGTTTCTTTGAAACCTGCGAACGACTTACGCGCCACTCCAAAAGGAGGTCGTTGGCGGAGTTTATTTCAGGGATGCCCGGCCTGAAACTCTCAATCTGTGGGCGAGTTAATCGAAACGTTTTCCAACCAATATCCTATCTAATCTAATTCAAAAGTATCATTCAAGATCATTTTAGAAAACCTTTATTTAAAATATGTACAAACACAACCTACTCTCATGGAAGCGCATCACGGTGTCTTTTTCATGTAACTTTATAACAAAAAATTCGGCATGTCTCAAATTTTAACCAATGAAAGACAAGACCTTCCTCTTTCATTTGCTTCTAAAATGAAAATAATCCATCGGGGGGTCTAGTGCATTTTTTTTTTTTAGATTTTGTTATGTGTGATATTATTTTAAATGCACCGTGAATTAATAAATTTTGGTGAGGTGAACTGTTGGAACGGATTTAGATGAAAATGTTGCAAAAATCTAGTGTCAATATCTTGTAGATTATATTCTAGATAGCTCCAGACCTAAAAATTTACAGGCCGAGGCCGAAATTTAAATTTTCGGTTGCCTCTCTTTTGCTTTCATCCATTGTTGAAATTTGCATTGCTTTTAAAACTAAGTATGTCAAACAACCTATTTTCAATTTTTATTTAAAACTCAAGAGCAATATTCATCTTTCGAGGTCGGAAGGACAATAAGTCGAAAGATAAAAGGAAGACAAGACAAATGGTCGAAAATGCAAAAGGTCAAAAGGACCAAAGGTTGAAAGTGATTTGCATTAAGGGAAATTAAAAAAAATTGAAAGAAGATTTTTGACATTTCATCCCCTTTTTATTCCTCTTCGAACTTTTGCTTTTTCGATCTTATGTCATAGATTCTAGAAAATTAACAAGTTCATCTTCATCTTTCTGGCATTACGTCCCCACTGGAACAGAGCCTGCTTCTCAGCTAAGTGTTCTTATGAGCACTTCCACAGTTATTAACTGAGAGCTTACTGTGCCAATGACCATTTTTGCATGCGTAAATCGTAGGGCAGGTACGAAGATACTCTATGCCCTGGGAAGTCGAGAAAATTTACAACCCGAAAAGATCCTCGACCGGTGGGATTCGAACCCACGACCCTCAGCTTGACAAGTTCATATTTGTGCCAATGACAGACGCAATATAATATTTCATAAATCCAATATTCTAACCTAATTGCAAAAGCAATGCAATGTTGACACTATTGTCCATGTGTTTGTTGTGAGAATTGACAGAACATTGCTTTTGTTTGCAATGGTTAAACAAACAGAATTGCTGACAAATATTCTCAGATTAGCAGCCAGGCTGAAAATCTCTTAAATAAAGATAAGAATATTAATAATAATGCTGACGAATATACACTTCCTTTTTAAATTGATGGTAGGAAAAGTGCAAATGAATTCATAAAAACATCGAAAGGTTTTATTCATAACAAATCTATCTGTGAAAGATTGATCGTGTGATCGTAATATTTTGCTTAGAGATCTCAATAAGTGCTATAATGTTCAGTTTTAGCATAGTTTTATTAGGGTTGTAAATGAAAATGTTACTCAGTAACTTTACGATTTTGCTAGCTTTATAACGAAATCATACGAAGCTTTAACAAAAATATCAGGTGAATCATAAAAGTCTCCGATTACACCAAAAAAAGAGCCATAAACGGTGATCTTTAGTGCATACAGACTTGTTTGCTATTTACATCCAGCAGATCTCAAGAACTATGTTTCGTATAGCTTTCTTGTGTTCAAAACTTCTAAAAGCGCCAGCTCGAACGACTTTTGATGCTAATCTTCCATCGAAAGACGTTCGAGTTGGCGCTATAATTGAATTAGAAGAGTCATAGGGATTCAAAATCATGAAGTTTGAGCCGTCACATGCCTAGTTTTGGTGCTAAAATTTCGTGGTCCCATATTACGGGTTTTCCGGTGGTCATTTCGGTACCCAGAAGGACCAGAATAACCATCAATTCATTCTTTTGGCAAAATACATTTAAACATAATCAATCGTTATGAGTTGGACACAAGTCATTTGGTTTTTTGGCATCAATCCGAGTAATTTCATCGAATTGTCCAGATTGGGTACCTTCCGGGTCTCCAGGAACCGGTTCTGCATGGACCATACTGGACCGAGTTTTTCAAGGGATGTGCACCGGTAATTGGTTCCTTATTACAGAGAAATTTTATGTCAAAATATCCATCAACCGAATAGTACCAATGTGAATTACATACACAAAACTACGATGAAAACTTTATTTTCGGATGTTCCGGGTTTCCGGAACCGGGTATGAATAATTAAATGATTTGAGAATCTCTATTTAAAGTCCACGTAAATACCAATTCAATATGATGACGGTTCAGATTACTTGTTTAGTTACGAAACTACAGGTTGTCAAAGTAAGGGTATCTAAAGGGACTTTTTTCAGATGTGGCAGGTTCCCGGTGAACACAGTGACGCAATTCCGGATCTCCGGTTGGTTTTCCGAAAATCAACATGTGTACCTTTCATTTCAGCCCAACAGAAATAAATTCGGTCAACACACTGATTTTTCGAGCTCTTTGAGTTTTTGGGTCAAAAACGACCCTAAGTCACAATTTGTAACTTTTATTTATGGAAGCTCCCTAAGGGGCCATTCAAAACTTTTGTCTCCGAAAAAATAAATGTTCCCATAAAAAATACCTAATTGTCAGAAAACGTCAAATTGCAAGGTTATTTTAATCAAAGGTTACAATGATTTGAATTTTGAAATGGGTCGAAAACGACCTAGTAAGGATTTACTAAGGTTAAGTTATATACCAAACTCAGTAAAAAAATTGAAAAAAAAAATTGTTCTAGACCCCCCGACCGATTATTTCCGTTTTGGTCGCAAATGAAAGGGGAAAATCATGGCTTTCTTGTGTCAAAATTTCAGACATGCCGAATTTTTTGTTTTGAAATTGCTCGACGAAACACACCGTGGCATATTTATTTCGTTTTAAAATTTGAAAAACCTATTTATTCGCCACGCGATTCCTTGCATTTAATTCATGGATCATTCCAAAACCTAATTCCTGTCTAGCTAGACCTACTTGAGCTCCTTTCAATTTGTTATTCTAAACAGTGATCACTGACCTTAATTTGAAGACCCTTTACTTTTCATCTGCAACACGGCCGTTAGCAGCTGTCCTCTACGACGAGACGGTGACGAAGTCGGCACCTGCCGCAGGTTGCTGTCCTGACTATTCCGAAAGCTTGCTTTGTTGTAACGCGTGCACAACTCGATATCTCTCGCGGCCCGAGAGGTTAGAATCAGCCGTCGTCTCTCACGCTAGTAACGAGAGGTTAGATTCAGCCGGCGGCCAAGAACAGCTTGATTCGAGCGAATTTTCCAACGGGTGGTGGGTGGTAGGTCGGCAGTCTCGGCTTAAATGTCCGCCCGACACCAGGGAGAGCAGCGGTTGGACTACTTCGGTACGGAAGCCACGTGGATACTCGCCGATACTAATCTGCACCACTTCTCAACTTACTCGCGGTTTCTAACCTTTTCCGCTCTCGAATTAGAGGCAATCGGTGCCCCGACCGGGCTCCCACGTTAATGGGAAAACCTATCAACGTGATTTAGGGTCTTATTACACCAGAGGAAGACATTTGAGACACAATTAGTCTTACCTGGGTCTACGTTTCTTCTACCTAATTATCCACTAGTGCCTTCAACTAACTTTGCACACAAAGAATAATCTTCTGTTCGTAAACATAACAATTAGGTTTACAATTATATAATTATATCACGGCACTTACTTTTCTTTCTAGGTTCTAAAAATCACCATAGAATAACTGCAAAGATAACTTTTTAACTTAAGAATTTTCCGACACCGAACTGTTCACTTCAAGCACTTCTATAAAAGTGATTTGACTTTACAAATGGCTTTTCCTTTCAGGTCCCGTGACCTTGGACCAGCCAATCAAATGAAATTGCGTCGTAATATTTCAAATGTAAAGATTTGTCTGCATTGTTCTTGAGTGATCCAATCACGGCTTGTTACGTCGTGGAAAATTACAGTTTCTATTTTTCCTCTTTCTCTCGCCTACACATTGGGTATACCATTCGAGCAGTTGGGATGGGAACATTGCTGAAAGGTTCGAGTAGCTTAAGCCGTTTGCGATGGTTGTATATTTAAAGGCGAGTTTAATTCATTTAATACTTAGGGTTGTACTCTTATCGTTACATTCGACCATGCCAATTTAATAAAAATTTTGAAATGAAAATTTCAAAATTTTTATTAGGTTTCCATAAAATTGTATATTTTAAATTTACAGCAATCAGAGTTAAATGTAATTAAATCATAATCTGAAGGTTCTTATTATTTACATTCTCAACTCAAAACTTTGTTTTTATAAATTCATATTTCATTAAAGTTACATTATTACGTGGACTAACTTATTCAATTGCGTAGTAAGATCAGCTTTCATTATCATCCCTTCTGTTAAACCATTCCTTGTGACGACCTTTACGGGTGTTCACTTTAATATTCTTACTCACACTCTCACACATCGAAAACATAAATTTCTTACTCCGTACTTCAACGGAAAAAAATCTCAACAATAACTCCGTATACTTACGGAAAATCTCATACTCAAACTTAAACGATCATTACTCCAGTTACAACTGGAAAAAATACTGTGTTTGACTGACGAATTTCATTCATACTCGACTCATTCATACGCAATCTCAATTTTCTGACGCGCCCTACAATTATCCGATGTAATTCAATCTAATGCTACTACGCCTGCGCTTATACTATACTATTCTAACTAATTCTAAGCAAAACGTCTTCGCTTTCCGACGGCTACGCTCATGAGAGTGAAAGTTTCTCTCAGTCTCTTTTTCGCCGAACTGTCAAAGTTTGTTTACTTCTAGTGAAAACCAGTCGTGAAAATGTTTGGATCTACAAAGTTTCGTGAATTATTTACTATTGCTGGAAGGATTTACGCTTTAACTGGATGGAAAAATACCTGGACTGACTACTTGATACCTGATGCTGATAGTACACTACTTCTCAAAGGAAAAACTACAAGAAAAAGAAGGATGGATGGAACCTCTTTGAACCTGAAACTACGTTGCATCTACAATTGAAGAACCGGATTATGGAACAGGAAAGTGTTTCGTTACTTACATACGTTCAAAGCTATTACCCTAAGTGAATCTTAAACCTATCCTAAACTACTATGTACAGTGCTATACACATATAGTTCACGAAGAACTGTAGTGGCTATTGACCTGCCTGTTGGTGTTTTTATTGCTAGTCGAAGAATTTAGTTCTAACTGCAGTTGTTTATGTACATAGCTTTACAATCTACGATACGAAAATCTTTGAATTTTTCTGGGAATTTCGCTACTTGCTCTTTCATCGCGGATGTGTATTCATCTGGCAACAAAGGATCTATAATGTTCACGATTCTTGAGAGTGCGTCCGCGGTAACATTCTCAGAGCCTTTTTTGTATTGTAAATCAATGTCGTATTTGGACAATTTAAGTGTCCAACGCGCTATTCGCGGCGATTTTGATTCGATCGACATAGTTTTGAGAAAAGTTAAACTCATCGCGTCGGTCTTAACTATGAATTTAGTACCTTCAACGAAATGTCTGCACTGTTCTATGCTCAATAAAACTCCTAGACATTCGCGTTCTGTCGCGCTTTATTTTCGCTGTGTACTTGATAGTTTCTTCGAGTAGTAAGCAATTATTTTACGTTCACCTTCCTGATTCTGTGTGAGGACTGCGCCTATAGCTTGATCTGAGCTATCGGTTTCTATCTCAAATGGCAACGAGAAGTTTGGATTGGCGAGAATTGGAGCTGATACTAAGGCTGATTTGAGCTGTTTAAACGAATCGTCCGCTTCTTTAGTCCAAATGAATTTCTTTTTACCCTTTTTTAAGAGATCAGAGATTTTTGCCGTTTTATCAGAATAACTTGGTATAAATCTTCTATAGAATCCTGAAAGACCCAACAGTCTACGTACATCTTTTACGTTCTGTGGCTGAGGATAGTCTAATACTGGTTTGATCTTGGAACTATCAACGGATAAGCCGTGTTCAGAGAGAATGTATCCTAAATACTGTATTTGTTTCTGGCAAAACTTTGATTTGAGAACATTTATTGTTAAGTTAGCGTTACTCAGACGATTTGCTACTATTTTAATAAGCTTTAAATGTTCTTCCAATGAGTTTGAAACTATTACAATATCGTCGAGATATACGTATACAAACGGTTCAAGATCATGGCCTAACACTTTTGTCATTAATCTTGCCATAGTTGCTGGGGCATTACAAAGTCCAAAAGGCATCACGGTGAACCTGTATAAGCCTCTACTAGTTCTGAATGCTGTCTTATTTTTCGAATTGCAGTCTAATGGGACTTGATAGTATGATTCTGAAAGGTCAATTATACTGAAATATCGTGATTTTTGAATACGTTGCAATATGCCTACCATATCAGGGAATGGGAAATCATCCCGCTTAGTGCATGAATTCAGCCTTCGACTATCTAAACATATTCTCCATTTATTGTTCGGTTTTTTTATAGCAAGAATGGGGTTCAAAAAGTCTACTGGACCTTCACATTCTTCAATTACTCCTAATCTTAGCATTCGTTGAATATCTTGCTGTATTCCTTCTTCTTTTTGTAAGGATTGGCGATAGATAGGTAATTTTTTTGGACGTGCGTCAGGCAAAAGTTCTATTTTGTGTTCTAGCACCTGTGTTCGACCTAGGCTGTTATCTTCAGTGATAGGAAGCTCTTGAATTGCTTCGAACAGTTTTTTACGTTCTTCAGGTAGCAATTCATGTTCTGTTTTAATGTCTTCAGGTGTCTCAATTTTTGACTCTGGAATTTCAATTGTTGGAATATTCAAACTTTCATCTTCTACTGTATCTAAACATTTCGTTTCGCCCAATGTGATCTTCGGAGAAACTGAAATTGAAAAGATCTCGCTACTGTTTGAAAAATAATCCTCGGCAAACCCTATTCTGAACATGTCGATTTTTTGTTTTTCAGTACTATCTTTTTGATTTCTGGACAAACTAAATCCAAAAGCGTGAAGAAAATCAACTCCGAGAATTAAATCTTTTGTTAACTCAGGCACTATTACTGTCGGTATCACATGAGTGATTGAGTCCACGGTATACGGGACATTTACATAGCCTAAACATTTGTAAAATGTTCTGTCAGCAGTTGCAACTTTTAAATTTGAGTCATGAATTTTAAGGTTGAGTTTTTCAATTAATGGAACGGAACTAATTACCGATATTCCCGCACCAGTGTCTACAAGAGCTTCAACTTCCGAATCGAGTATTTTGACACTCAAATGTGGGCACCTGGATGGGACAATATTAATTTGAAAAATTTGATTGAAGTATGAGAACGATTCATGTCCTGGAATCTCTGATGGGAGGGATTCAAGAGATCGATTCCTATACCTCTGTCCCTTTACAAGTTTTTTGGCCCTTGTAAAGAAGGGTTGAACGGAGGGTGCTTTTTGGGACACGTGGATGTTGTCTTGCCCGTCATACCACAAACGTGGCAAAAGATTGCCTTTTGTTTAGGACAATCTTTCCAAAAGTGACCATTATCACGACAATTCCAACAAAAAATTTCCGAAGGTGTTTCTGCCTTTTCTAGTTTGGGTCTTGTCTCAGTACTACTCTGGCTTTTTCCTATTCTTGACTTCTGAAGGACGTTAATTTCTTCGAATTCTGAATCAGAGTCGTCTACTTCTTCGAGGTTGAGAACATCAACAGGTTTGCTTCTAGGCGTATACAATGAACTTTCAAGTGCGTCAAATTTGTAACACATGTTGGCAAGGTCTTCGATCGAAGCTATCTGATGTAGTGCTAACCTTCTCTTATAAGACATTTTCATATTATCTACGATTATGTCAAACTTTTCTGCCTCACTCATTTTATTAATTAATCGTTGGGCCAGAGATTCAATATCTGTTAAAACGCGCTAAATAATTCGTTTTGCTTTTGTTTCCTGTTTCGCATTTCCTCTTTTATGAATCTGTCGCGATTTGGGTTATCGTAACGCAAAGTTAAGTAATATACGAGACTATCCCAGTCTACAAACTTTTCAACGTATGTTGTGTACCAAATGCTAGCATCTCCTGAGAATAGCAAGTGAGCATGTTTGATTAGTTCATTCTTATCTATGCCATATGACCTACATAGTATGTCAACATTTCTCAAAAAGCATACTAATGGTACGGAACTGGAGTCACCAAAAAATTTCGGCCATTTTTCTACAATATTGCATGTTTGATAGGGTTGTCTACGCAAGTAATGTTGATCGTTATTTTGATTGACAGATCTATTCAGATTACGCAAAGGACTATTGTATGGCGAGTGTGATTGTGGGACCTGATTCGGTAGAAAACCGAAATCTGTCGATCTCGGTAGCTGTTGATATTGATTGAATGTATCTTCATTGAACCGGTTCAAATTTCCCGTTTGTCTTTCTGTCTGGTGTGCATTCAAGTTCCCAATCGAATTAAATGTCACCTGTGGGTTGAAATTTCTCTTCACTGACTCTGGCATGTGCAAATTGTTTGGTATAACCGATCTAAGCTGATTTTGATTAACAGATCGAAGAATTTCCCTCTCGTCCCTATCATGAAGTTCTACGGTTTTTAATCTTCTGGATAAATCCTCAACTGTCGGTCCTGGATACTGTTGCCTCATTTGCTCATTGAGCTTTTGTTGTACGCAAGCTGTAACATAACTGTCGATTTCTGAAATATGCAGATATTCACGATTCATATTTGGATTCTGAGTTGGAACGAACGAATTTTGAGTTTTACTTTGTTGTTGTGTAACCGTATTTCGAAGTCTTGATGTTATCGGGTTTTTATCTTGTCGTGAAGTAGGATTTCCAGTTAAATCCCTATTTGCTTTTGGACGTGTTCCGGTTTCATGGCCTGTATTATTCTTATCATTAGCCTGAAGTTCCACATTTGTAACCGAATCATTAGAACTTTGTCCTCCTACCGCTCCTAGCTCAAGTGAATCTTCAAAAGACTCCTCGTTTAAGCTTATATCCCGCCTAAAATAAACCCTAAGCATTTCACAAATAATTTCGAGTAGAATTAGTTTGTTGCCTCTGTCCACATCATCAAACTCTTTTGCACGAGCCACGCGTTCAAGGTAGTGATAAAGTCTTGATTCATATGTCGGTTCAGACTTCAGATTGAGATTTATCTCCATCTGCTCCAACATTTCTGGTACAATTTCATATTCTTCACTCAAAGTACGAAAGCTCTCAATTTTAATATTATTTTTAATTTCGCTTCGCATCCTAGCACGCAATTCTCTTTTCTGTGCATCTATGGATCCCGTAACCGGAATTCCTCTAAGAACGAGTTCATACGTTAACTCCTCATATTCAAGGTCATCTAAATTGATTCTAAGATAGTTATCCATGGTTCGTATTTACAGTAATTATTTATATACACTTATTATAAAAAATCAAATATAAGAAAGCAAAAAAAATAAGGTTAATTAAGCTCTCAATCTTTCACTCCAAATTACAACTAAATACTCAATCAATCGAATTCAACTCAAACTAAATGTAAATCGTACTCAACTTATCTTAATCCGTACTCACTCACTCTCATTCATTCAATTTCACTCAATTAAAATTATTGCAAACTGATCTTACACAAACTGAATAGTCTTATTCTATAATAATTCAAGCTGTTGGGCGCCAAAATGTAACGCTCCGCTTACAACCAACGGACAGAGCGTTGCATTGCTCAGTCCCCAAAATACCGGAATGAAAAGTTTCTTTGAAACCTGCGAACGACTTACGCGCCACTCCAAAAGGAGGTCGTTGGCGGAGTTTATTTCAGGGATGCCCGGCCTGAAACTCTCAATCTGTGGGCGAGTTAATCGAAACGTTTTCCAACCAATATCCTATCTAATCTAATTCAAAAGTATCATTCAATATCATTTTAGAAAACCTTTATTTAAAATATGTACAAACACAACCTACTCTCATGGAAGCGCATATTTATTTCGTTTTAAAATTTGAAAAACCTATTTATTCGCCACGCGATTCCTTGCATTTAATTCATGGATCATTCCAAAACCTAATTCCTGTCTAGCTAGACCTACTTGAGCTCCTTTCAATTTGTTATTCTAAACAGTGATCACTGACCTTAATTTGAAGACCCTTTACTTTTCATCTGCAACACGGCCGTTAGCAGCTGTCCTCTACGACGAGACGGGTGACGAAGTCGGCACCTGCCGCAGGTTGCTGTCCTGACTATTCCGAAAGCTTGCTTTGTTGTAACGCGTGCACAACTCGATATCTCTCGCGGCCCGAGAGGTTAGAATCAGCCGTCGTCTCTCACGCTAGTAACGAGAGGTTAGATTCAGCCGGCGGCCAAGAACAGCTTGATTCGAGCGAATTTTCCAACGGGTGGTGGGTGGTAGGTCGGCAGTCTCGGCTTAAATGTCCGCCCGACACCAGGGAGAGCAGCGGTTGGACTACTTCGGTACGGAAGCCACGTGGATACTCGCCGATACTAATCTGCACCACTTCTCAACTTACTCGCGGTTTCTAACCTTTTCCGCTCTCGAATTAGAGGCAATCGGTGCCCCGACCGGGCTCCCACGTTAATGGGAAAACCTATCAACGTGATTTAGGGTCTTATTACACCAGAGGAAGACATTTGAGACACAATTAGTCTTACCTGGGTCTACGTTTCTTCTACCTAATTATCCACTAGTGCCTTCAACTAACTTTGCACACAAAGAATAATCTTCTGTTCGTAAACATAACAATTAGGTTTACAATTATATAATTATATCACGGCACTTACTTTTCTTTCTAGGTTCTAAAAATCACCATAGAATAACTGTAAAGATAACTTTTTAACTTAAGAATTTTCCGACACCGAACTGTTCACTTCAAGCACTTCTATAAAAGTGATTTGACTTTACAAATGGCTTTTCCTTTCAGGTCCCGTGACCTTGGACCAGCCAATCAAATGAAATTGCGTCGTAATATTTCAAATGTAAAGATTTGTCTGCATTGTTCTTGAGTGATCCAATCACGGCTTGTTACGTCGTGGAAAATTACAGTTTCTATTTTTCCTCTTTCTCTCGCCTACACATTGGGTATACCATTCGAGCAGTTGGGATGGGAACATTGTTGAAAGATTCGAGTAGCTTAAGCCGTTTGCGATGGTTGTATATTTAAAGGCGAGTTTAATTCATTTAATACTTAGGGTTGTACTCTTATCGTTACATCTTCAAGATGTCTGAGAAGAAGTTCACGATCTTTAAGAGTTTCCGGCGAAACGCGACAGTCTCCTTTCTTTGCGATTTGGAAGGAAACCTTGATTCCCCTACTGGAGTTCAAGATCTCCTGTCTAAATCCCGCAAATTCGGAACAACTGACCACGATAGGCGGCACTCTTTGCTTCCTCACTTGAATCAAAGAGCCTGGGCTAGAGGCTGCTTCGATTTGGTGTTCGGAAAATTTGTCTAGAGCATCGAACTGATTGCTCATTTCGATACAATTATTCATTTCACCCTTGGAAGAAACTTCGCATTCCGGGGAAGCGTCCTTTCTTCCATTCTTGCCACGTGTAGTGACAGTTTTAAAACCCACTTTTTTGGAAGGAAGTAGTGAATTTAGAGATTCACCCTTCCTTTTGTTAGTTGTTGATACCATGTTTAGTTAATAAACGAGAAAGACGTGACCTTCGAGAGGTTTTTTCCCTAGACGGTGTCCAAGAAGGATTACCACCGCTAGCTTTCGCCAACGGGTCCAACGAAAAATCGAAGGCACGGGTCCAAACAAGGATCGTAAAGGGATCAATAGTAGAAAAAATAGTACTGAAAAGTACTGTTTTAGTAGCACTGAAAAATACCGTTTTTAATTTTAGCACTGAAAAGTACTGTTTTTGTAGCACTGAAAAGTACTGTTATATTGCTTTAGGTAGTTTTTAAGAAAACTTCCAAGAGCAGAGAGAATTCGTGTACGCACAGCACGAAGGTACGATGCGCACTGAATCCTTATTGTTCAAAGTTTAACAGCTCATACACGTTGTTTTATGTTTTAAACAGTTGGTATTGTATTCGAGTAAGTAAGACATGTAGTGGAAATCTTTTGAAAATAGAAAACATACGTGTTATAAATATAAATTTCAGGTGTCCGGATTTCGAGGCATAATTATGATATGATTCAAATGCCGGACGCTCATGTTTCAAACTTTTGGTAAGTAAGAATAAACAAGATTTGGATACTACCGTTGACTAATTATATGCCTATTATAGACGCCTGATATATTTCCCATTGCTTGGTGGTTTCGAACAACGTGAGAGTGCCTAATATTGAAGAAAAGCTAATCAAAGATACGTCACTGAACTTTGTAGCAGAACATATGTAGCTACATGATTAACGATGGGAGTGTTTTCCAGTCTTAAAAATCACTTTGTAACGTGAAGATGAACTGTAAAGGACTAAAAAACGCATTTACAGCGGGGCACTTGGAACCTACTATAAAGTGGTCATGGCAGCCGGTGATGCTGGAAATGCTTCGGAAAGCATAACCTTTAAAAATCATGAAGTTTGATGCCCATATTGATATGGTTCCGGATATGTTCCTAATTGACCACTTCCCCCAGGGTACTTGGAACCTTCTATAGTGTAGTCTGTGCATCTAATGGTTCTGAATATGCTGCAGGAATCATCATTTTTAAGGTTAGTGTCCGCTTGGATATAGCTCCGTATAACATTAACATTAGCTCCGTATAATATTATTGGAAATACAAACATGACTGACCATGCTTTCAAGAACCAGTTTTACGGAAATGGTCATATTTCTGAAGATTTCCAACCAATCTTAATGCGTCCGGTGGCATTCAACTTCCTATTAGTTCTAGTTTCTAGGAAAATTGCAAACATCTATCGAACTTTACACCGCACAAAAATACAAGCGACAGAAAAAATGACATTTGGACATGACCTCAGAAAATCCGGAACATCTCCGGTGTCCAGTGGCAAATATGCATGGCCCAGAAAGTTCCTAAAACTGGACCAAATTTGCCGTTGACTGCTTCCAGATGCATCCAATTTCATCCATTTTTCATAAAGTTATAAGCATTTGAATTTGGGCAAAATTTTGCCTATCTCAATCATTTTGCCTATCCCCTGTATATGATGAAATGAAATGATAATGTATTTTTAAAATATATATCGTCCCCTTAATGCTACAACTAGATAACTCGAAAATCAAAATTTTGGGATGTGCCACTTTGAAAATATGACCGTTTTACAAGGTGACGGTTAATCGCAGAGGATATGGTTGAAAAATAAACTTTAACTTGTGTATTTTGAATCACACGCTTATGAGCTGTAGGTATTTTACAAATCTAATTAATAAAAATGTTTTGGCATATTGAAGTCAAAAATTTCAAATTTCGAGTTATCTAGTTGTAGTATCAAGGGGACGATATGAGAATAAAAATAATAAACTAATAAACTCATGCAATCTTGCATCCTGAGAAGAAAAATTGCCAACTAACTTGCATCTTGTCACCTTTATTCACAGAAGAGAGAATCTATGAAGAGAAATCGATCATGCGACTTAAGCCCTTATTGTAGCACACGCTTTGTAGTATTATTTTTTTGAGTCTTACATAGATATCAACAGCACAAATACCATGTGATGGAAGGCTTGAAATTTGCCTTTTTTAAATTGCACACTTCCATGTTCTCCATAGAGTTTAGATTTAATTCGGAGTTGAAACTACCGAAAAAGAGATTGCTGATGGATACTAAATTTCCAATATCAACGGATATGTTAATTTATCACACATATTTGGTAACTGGTAACACAATTGTGAATATTACAGTAATCAATCAAGAATTTCATAGCTAATTAAATTTTAAATAACAAACAAAGAAGTCTAAGCAAAACAAAAAAAAATATTTTCAAACAAGAATAAACTTCATGATACTTTATTTTCATGTAATTTTTCACAAATATACTGTTTCAAAAGATATTTAATGGTAATATCCAAGTGTCCGGAATTCGAAGCAAAAGCATCCGGATTTCGAAACACTCTACAAAGAGTGTCCGGATTTCGAAGCATAACTCTCAATTTTAATATTTTAAGCTATTTATTCCAAATTTAAAGCTTCTTTTACTTAACTAAGAGACGAAAATCATATTTATTTCGATAATAAGCTCAAAAAAAAATCATAAGATACCAAATTTATAAATAAATCCACTTTTAAATGCTCCAATGTGCTTAAGTGTCCGGATTTCGAAGCAAAACGGTAGATAAGTCGGATCGTAGGTTGGTTTCAAACAATGCAGTGTTGCTAGGGCTACCCAATCTGGAGAATGAAAACACTTTGCAGTTGGTCGAAAAAACATTTGCGCGTATTGGGGAAAATTTGCCACCAGATTCCATCGTGTCTGCCACAAGACTTTGTATAAGCAATAAACCAACCCATCCGAGTTGCATTTAGGAACTCAAATTCAAAGGAAATTGTAATGAGCCGTAAAAAGGAAGTAGGGAAAATTTTGTCAACTAACATTGATCAGTCACTATAGAATTGCTTCGAAAAATGCGTGAATATCAATATCAGCTGAAGGTTAGGTTTGTATGGCCAGGGAGAGGTGGAGTTATTTTAGTTAAAAAAGATGAGAATGCAAAACCCGATTTGATTAGAACTAGGGAGGATTTAAATATGTTGATTAATCGATACTCTGCAATTTTATTTTATTTTTAAATTGTTCGTATTTTGAAGATTTTGTAGTTTTAAATAAATGTAAAAATGTCTCAATCATTAAAATATTTTCACAGTCACATTGATGATATTAATAATTCTAGTGAAAGAGTCTGTCCTAAAAAATACGTGTTCCACAGTGTTGCTTGATCATTTTGTGGTTCCAATTGATATTATTATCATTGGAGAGTCTTGGATTAAGAATGATAATACAGCTATGTACAATATAAAGGGTTATAACAGTATATTTTAATGTAGAGAAAGTTCTAATGGGGGTTTAATTGTCTATATAAAAAAGAATTCTGAGTATAAGCTTGTTGAGAATGAATTTAATGGAAATTTTCATCACATCAATGTTGAATTAATGTTATCTGGAAGTGTGATAGATGTTCAAAGCGTACACCGTCCACCATCGTTTGATTTTAATATGTTCTGTGATCGTTTGGAAAGTTGGATGAATAAAAATAGTACCAGCCGTCCTTGCTTAGTTTTCGGAGATGTCAATGTTCCAGTTCAAACCATAATGTTGTTCTACAATATAAATATTTGTTACAATCATATGCTTTTGTATGTTCAAATGCTTTTGACACAAGACCAGTGGGCGCAAATATTTTAGACCATGTTTTGTGTAAACTGGCTGATGCTCATCGATTAAGTAACCACACAATTTGTCCCTGTGTAAGTGTTCTTGCAAAAACGGAGTAAAAAAACTGCGAGCGGTCAATCATGCTCATACTTATGCAGTTAAGGCTGACAGCGGCGACATTCTACTCCCTTAGATGGGTCGGGTGACACTGGCCCGAAACGGCGAGTGGGCTAATGGCGCAGACTGCCTCCGTCCCGTAAAAAAACGGTTTTGTAGGCCTTTCCAAAACTGTTGCAGTCGCCTGGTTGTTCAAACTGGGCGGGAGTATTGTTGAGTAATGTATTCAATATTGGTACAGTTAACTCTCCCTTACTCGATATTGAAGGGACCATCGAGTTAGGGAAGTATCGAGTTACAGAACACAAAATTAGTGCAATTGCTATCCAAGGGACCATCGAGTTGGCCATGAAAACCAACTTTTACTATGGTTCTCTAACTCGATATCGAGATACCGAATATCGAGTAAGGGAGAGTTAACTGTAGATGAATTGATCAAATTCATAGGAAGTCGCTGAAGTGCGTTTTGTTCAATAACATGTTACTCAAACGTAGCATGTGTGGAACAACACCACGCGAAAGTTTATAAATATTTGACACATCGGAATTTGGTGCCGATGTTGTTTAACCTAGTTTTGGTAAACTATGAACCAGGAACTTTCGGTCTTTTCTTGATTGCTATGTTTACGTTTGAAGTGTATGATTGAATAAAGACGAGTTCAACTTCGGACATCAATGAAGAAGGTTCACCTTCCGTGACCATCTTCAGAACTAAAGCAAAGTGTTATAATTACAAAGTGATGCATCACCGGTATCCATTCGTAGTCCTTCTCCACCTTTAGGCAAAACCACGATAGTATGCTAACTTGCGCCGACCCGGATCTGAACATGATACCCCATAGTGGACCATGTCAACCCTAGCATAGATAACCATGGGATCATAAAGGCGACTATTCCAGTGGAGATAGATAGCGGCGCTTGGGGGAACCATAAAAGATGATTCATAAAGACAAACAACTAGCGAAATGTGAAGGAGATGCTCCTGGACCCATCAGTAACCTTAGGCCAAAATTCCCGCCAAGAAAGGAAGCGATCAACATCCACTTAAGTGAGAACAGTGTGGGGAAAAGCCTAGACAGTGTTACGACGGCAAGCATTGACCGTTCCAGTGCAACATGTGAGAGATTGATGGTCCGGCACTAATCGAGGCCATGGATCCCAATAGGGAGTACCTCCTGAAATGCAGGCTGCCGAGCAACTCTATGCCATCCTCGAGATTGTTAAGAGCAAATCAATATCAGCATGGACTTGGAAACTTGAAATTGTGACAATCATAGACTACGGGAACGGGACTACCATAGACTATGGGAAAACCAAGGCAAGGTAGAAGGCCAAAAATATACTACGTCGTGCGAGAATGAAGTGTTCTCTTTTACAGGCAACGCGAATATATCAGCTGATATTATTCGATACGCGATTCAAAAAAGGGGACCTTACGAGGCTTCCATTATGCATATCATACCTGATTCGACTCCGTGCAATATTAAGGTGTTTTTTGTACTTCAGTTCTAATTTCAACAAAACTTGATTATAGGATGCGGTTTTCTAGCTGGGTTCTTACTTCGTCCGGATACAAAATTCGATTGAGATTTTACATAGTTATCCGAGGTCCTTGTAGCCTTCCCTCTCCAAATATCACTATCCTTTTTCTTGGTCCATTTGCCTCTTTCACTTTTCAATTTGATCCATTTGCTTGCATGTGGCAGCTCAATTTGCTGTTCAGCAGGGCATATGAGGGGTACGAGTTCGTTGCAGTGCGTTTTTTAGCAAATTGTATTCTTGATGCTTCTTAATCTAGTACTACATTTGATTATTTATTTATTATTTATTTAATTCACTAATAGGTGTTCAAGACCGAATTGCGACCGAGGCAGAGATTGGATGAAATCAATAGCCAAAATCTTAAAAGGTTTGGTTGCTGAACGTGCGTTATCCATAATTGCATGCTGTGAAGTTATGGTACGCTTACATTCTTCGCCAAATTCGACACCGTTCAACATATTTTTCTACCGAGCGGTTATTTTAGGCCGAAAATACCTCGTTCGGAATATGTCGAGAAAATTCTCATGTCTGACATGAAACGATTCATAGTGCTCAATAAATCAAGGAAATCAAATGTTGCCTTGAAGCAGTAGTCAATGCGGATGCGGACATATTCAGAACCGCAATGCAACGTTTCATAGCTCAAGGAATCCTCCCGAATGTATGGAAGCGACAGAAATTGGTGCTACTACCAAAGGCGGGGAAACTACCAGGTGACCCGTCGGCGTATATCTGTCTACTAGATACGACGGGCAAGTTATTGGAGAGGTTGATCCTCAACAGGCTAATTGTATATACGGAAGGTGCGGACGGCCTGTCCAACAACCAGTTTAGATTCTGTAAAGGTAAATCTACTCTGGATGCTATCGAGCCGGTCGTTCAGACAGCCGAGGTGGCAATCGAGCATAAAATTAGCGGCATCCGTTACTGCACCGTTGTCACTCTGGATGTGAAGAATAGCGCAAGTTGGGAAGCGACAGCTCACTCACATCATCGCCTCAAAGTACTGGTGCAGTTGTCTAAGCTTGTTTGGTAGGTAGGATTCTACTATTTGACTCAGAGGAGGGGCAGCATAGCGTTAGAATTACCTCAAGGTTCAATCCTAGGTTCAATTTTATGGAATGCGATGTACGATCAAGTAATGAGGCTGTCCCTTTTGACGGGTGAAGTCTAGGTAACTAGGACTGGCTCGTCACAATACTGAGGTGGTGGCGATCAACAACCGCAAATCCGAGCAACGGGCACTTATCTCGGTAGGTGATTGCACCGTAGAGTCCAAGCGATCCCTTAGGCATCTTGCGGTAATGATCGATGACAAGCTCAGCATCGCTAGCTACGTCGAATATGCCTGTGAAAGGACATCTTAGGCTAAAGCGGTGCTTTCGAGAGTGATGTCTAACAGCTGTGCTGTAATCAACAGCAAACGCAAGCTCCTGGCAAGCTTTTCGCTATCCATACTAAGGTACGGCGGACCAATCTGGTCAATAGCGTTTACAACGAGCAGAAACCTGAAACGGTTGGAAAGCACTATAAGATCATGTGCTTAAGAGTAGCAAGTGCATACCGAATGGATCTAAAGAGGCCGTGCGCATCACGGGATAACGCCAGTCGGGCTAAAGGAAGATGGATCGGCTAATACCAAATGCGTCAGATTGGTATAGAAGAAACATGGCAAGTGTAATGACGCAGCTTCTGTCAGAACACGGTTGCTATAGGCAGTACCTGCACAGGTTCGGGAGATCAGAATATCCTCCGCGACCCAATTGTGCTGATGTGGAGGAAACAACGGAGCATGTCGTGTTCGATTGCCCCTGTTTCATTGTTGTGAGAGGTCGCATGCTCGCTACATTTGGAGGGGACACGTTCCTCGACAATATAATAGAGAGAATGTGTGCGGATGCAGAGTGCTCCAATGCAGTAACTAGGGCTGTCACTCACATTATGTTAGAATTGCAGCGCCTATGGCGCGCCGACCAAGAGTTGACTGCAGAGGATTAACCCTGCCGAAACTTCCCCTGTAACATTGTTTAAGTTGGCTATGAGAAGCAGTTTGCCTAGGCTACTTCTGCTACATGTGGTAAGTGCTATTTGCACTGGCCCCTCTCGGAAGAAATACCGTTAGGTGGTTCCGGAGAGATAAGGGTCTGAAGCCTGTGCAGATAAGGGTAATGTCTGTGCACTCTGTACACTACTTGAGCAATTCAACAAGAATTACTCAAGTACAGTGCATGTGCTGGTTTTAGTGGGTTACCTTCTCAGGCCTTTGTTTGCAGATTTTCTCCTTGTAAAAAAGGAGGTTTGTTTTGGGATATTTTGTTACTGTAGCTTAGGTCACAAGCCGTAGGTTATTATAGCTTGTAACGGAATTAAAGGAAATATAAGTTCCTTATAAATATGAACCAAGATTGGATTTGTTAAAAAGTGTACGTCATTGCTGGCCATACATCCAGATCCTAGAAACTCTGCTTGCACTCGCCACATTCATCTGCGAAGGAACTCTTGTACCAAAACGGGAAAAGAACTCCTGGTGCTAGTGTGCTCCTTCTGACAAAGAAGATTTATGTGCATCGTTTGTTCCTATCTCCAAGCCCCAAGAACGGAGCAGAAAGCGTGCAGCTGAACATTCACAACATCGAACGTTCAACATATTCGTCGAATTAAATCGAAAGAAAAGAAACACTACATTGTATCTTGATCCGTTTATAACTCCTCTAACGACATTCTGCAGCAATCAAAAAGAATGAGCGGCTGCTCGGCACTCGAGCAAACTAAATTTGATAAATGATTGCTCAGTGTTCGGTTCTAAATTATGTTGTTTTCAAGACCGAGTTCATCCCGGCTTGAATGGGATTTTATCTCGAACCAGAATGTGCACACAATTTAGGATCGCCTTGGGAGAAATTGAATTTAATGCTGTTCGACACAGTCACTGGACATGGCCAAGATGTGCACATTGTAATAATGAAAGATGCGAACGGAAGCTCGGATTTATCTCCTTGCAGTTCGATCATCGTGTTTGCACAAAGTGCCTCGTGGAATGGTGTATGTATGTTCTTTATAAATCTAAGAAAATACGAAAAGAAAGGATAATTTTCCTAGAATTGCTGCAAATTTCAAATGGAATTACAATTGATGAGTGAAAATTCCAATCTTATCGTTCATCCCCGATTTCATGATAAAATAAGAACAACACATTATGAATTTGAAACATAGACGGATTCAACCTTTCAAATAGTGATCCACATTATCTATAAGTACAATCGTAGAATCATTCCAAAATTACCATCAAGAGGCACTTCACTCTACTAATACACCCCACTAAAAGTTCAAACAGCCTGTTGGCCGTAAACTTTGTTAATTTGAAACGCGCCTCAAATTGAATCTGAATGAGTGCTTATCCCATTTTTTCGGTCGCTTCGGCAGGATTTTACGATCGATAATTAATTTCAATTCTACCATTAATCACTAGCTGTAAATTTCCGACGGGTCTCCCGTTACGCAGCATTTCATTAGCCGGGCAGCGTTCCCTTTTTGTGACTGAAGGTGTCGCCTTCGTCACCGGGATCCCATCCTGAGGAGAAGCGGTTTGGCCACCTGCTTTTCAAACGAATCGATGAAATGGTTTTTTACTTTGTAATTTTGCATCCCAGACAGTGACTTGTTTTAAAGATTTTCTCGCTGTTGAGTTTTTCGTGGGAAACAGAATTGTCATTTTAAAAATGACATAAAAACATTTATTTTTTATTTTTAGTTATTTCTCAGCATCGGTAGAATTTTGTCTTGAAGAAATTAAAAAGTAAACGATTTTTATTTGAAAAATATTTAGATTTAATTTGGATTGGATTTGGATTGGATTTGGATTGGATTTGATTGGATTTGGATTGGATTTGGATTGGATTTGGATTGGATTTGGATTGGATTTGGATTGGATTTGGATTGGATTTGGATTGGATTTGGATTGGATTTGGATTGGATTTGGATTGGATTTGGATTGGATTTGGATTGGATTTGGATTGGATTTGGATTGGATTTGGATTGGATTTGATTGGATTTGGATTGGATTTGGATTGGATTTGGATTGGATTTGGATTGGATTTGGATTGGATTTGGATTGGATTTGGATTGGATTTGGATTGGATTTGGATTGGATTTGGATTGGATTTGGATTGGATTTGGATTGGATTTGGATTGGATTTGGATTGGATTTGGATTGGATTTGGATTGGATTTGGATTGGATTTGGATTGGATTTGGATTGGATTGGATTGGATTTGGATTGGATTTGGATTGGATTTGGATTGGATTTGGATTGGATTTGGATTGGATTTGGATTGGATTTGGATTGGATTTGGATTGGATTTGGATTGGATTTGGATTGGATTTGGATTGGATTTGGATTGGATTTGGATTGGATTTGGATTGGATTTGGATTGGATTTGGATTGGATTTGGATTGGATTTGGATTGGATTTGGATTGGATTTGGATTGGATTTGGATTGGATTTGGATTGGATTTGGATTGGGATTTGGATTGGATTTGGATTGGATTTGGATTGGATTGGATTGGATTTGGATTGGATTTGGATTGGATTTGGATTGGATTTGGATTGGATTTGGATTGGATTTGGATTGGATTTGGATTGGATTTGGATTGGATTTGGATTTGGATTTGGATTGGATTTGAGATTGGATTTGATGGATTTGGATTGGATTTGGATTGGATTTGGATTGGATTTGGATTGGATTTGGATGGATTTGGATTGGATTTGGATTGGATTTTGGATTGGATTTGGATTGGATTTGATTGGATTTGATTGGATTTGGATTGGATTTGGATTGGATTTGGTGGAATTGGATGGATTTGGATTGGATTTGGATTGGATTTGGATTGGATTTGGATTGGATTTGGATTGGATTTGGATTGGATTTGGATTGGATTTGGATTGGATTTGGATTGGATTTGGATTGGATTTGGATGGATTGGATTGGATTTGGATTGGATTGGATTGGATTTGGATTGGATTTGATTGGATTTGGATTGGATTTTGGATTGGATTTGGATTGGATTTGGATTGGATTTGGATTGGATTTGATGGATTTGGATTGGATTTGGATTGGATTTGGATTGGATTTGGATTGGATTTGGATTGGATTTGGATTGGTTGATTGGATTGGTTTGGAATTGGATTTGGATTGGATTTGGATTGGATTTGGATTGGATTTGGATTGATTTGGATTGATTTGGATTGGATTTGGATTGGATTTGGATTGGATTTGGATTGGATTTGGATTGGATTTTGGATTGGATTGGATTGGATTGGATTGATTGGATTTGATTGATTTTGGATTGGATTTTGGATTGGATTTGGATTGGATTTGGATTGGATTGGATTGGATTGGATTGGATTTGGATTGGATTTGGATTGGATTTGGATTGGATTTGGATTGGATTTGGATTGGATTTGGATTGGATTTGGATTGGATTTGGATTGGATTTGGGATTGGATTTTGGATGGATTGGGATTTGGATTGGATTGGATTTGGATTGGATTTGGATTGGATTTGGATTGGATTTGGATTTGGATTTGGATTGGATTTTGGATTGGATTGGATTTGGATTGGATTTGGATTGGATTTGGATTGGGATTTGGAATTGGATTTGGATTGGATTTGGATTGGATTTGGATTGGATTTGGATTGGATTTGGATTGGATTTGGATTGGATTTGGATTGGATTTGGATTGGATTTGGATTGGATTTGGATTGGATTTGGATTGGATTTGGATTGGATTGGATTGGATTTGGATTGGATTTGGATTGGATTTGGGATTGGATTGGATTTGGATTGGATTTGGATTGGATTTGGATTGGATTTGGATTGGATTTGGATTGGATTTGGATTGGATTTGGATTGGATTTGGATTGGATTTGGATTGGATTTGGATTGGATTTGGATTGGATTTGGATTGGATTTGGATTGGATTTGGATTGGATTTGGATTGGATTTGGATGGATTTGATTGGATTGGATTGGATTTGGATTGGATTTGGATGGATTTGGATTGGATTTGGATTGGATTTGGATTGGATTTGATTGGATTTGGATTGGATTTGGATTGGATTTGGATTGGATTTGGATTGGATTGGATTGGATTGGATTTGGATTGGATTTGGATTGGGATTTGGATTGGATTTGGATTGGATTTGGATTGGATTTGGATTGGATTTGGATTGGATTTGATGGATTGGATGGATTTGGATTGGATTTGGATTGGATTTGGATTGGATTTGGATTGGATTTGGATTGGATTTGGATTGGATTTGGATTGGATTTGGATTGGATTGGATTTGGATTGGATTTTGGATTGGATTTGGATTGGATTTGGATTGGATTTGGATTGGATTTTGGATTGGATTTGGATTTGGATTTGGATTGGATTTGGATTGGATTTGGATTGGATTTGGATTGGATTTGGATTGGATTTGGATTGGATTTGGATTGGATTTGGGATTGGATTTGGATTGGATTTGGATTGGATTTGGATTGGATTTGGATTGGATTTGGATTGGATTGGATTGGATTTGGATTGGATTTGGATTGGATTTGGATTGGATTTGGATTGGATTGGATTGGATTTGGATTGGATTTGGATTGGATTTGGATTGGATTATGGATTGGGATTTTGGATTCGGATTTGGATTGGATTTTGGATGGATTTTGGATTGGATTTGGATTGGATTTGGATTGGGATTTGGGGATTGGATTTGGATTGGATTTGGATTGGATTTTGGATTGGATTTGGATTGGAATTCGGATTGGAAATTGGATTTGGATCGTATTAGGGATTCGAATCTGATTTCGATTTGGATATTCGAATTTAATGGGTCTTTTGGTTCCAATGATATTCCTATACTTCAGTGAAGTCTTCCAATAAACTTTGTTATTTTTATACAGACATAAAGCTGGCTAGCATAATTCTCTTCTAAAAATAGATTTTATAAAAAGTTTGTAAAAACATCAAATTTGCGAAGTTGTGTTTGATCTTTCGACCTTGACGCTTAGCTCCTGCGGGGCTGGGCGATGAGGGCAGGATCATGTCACGCGTTGGTCGAGTGAAAGTGAAAAAGTGGCGTGATCCGTTAGTTGTGTTTGATCCTTTGACCTTGACGCTAGCTCCTGCGGGGGCCGGCGATGAGGGCAGGATCAAACATGTCGCGCATCGTTCGAGTAAAGTGAAAAAGTGCCGCGTTCGATTAGTCCTTTTTGATCTTTCGACGTTGACCAAGCGTTTGGATTTTGGACAGTGCGTCAAGCTGTTTTCACTCTCGGGTCACTCTCTGAGTGCTTTTATATAGCCGAGCAAACAAGTGAAGCTGAAAGTGGATTGTTGCTGCTCAAGGATGACGGATCAATTGGTGAGCTCGTTTCATGCCACTATTTCTAATCTATAAAATATGTATGACTGCACCTTAAATCGTTACAAACGGTGAGACGTAAATATGATTTTTCAACAAACTATGAATGGTTCGTCACTGTGAGTGTCGACATAAATTCTGATTCATAAATTATTTATGTCTAATTTTTTTTTCAAACACCTTCTTCCTAAAAACCTTTTTTATTGTAATTAAAAAAAAAACTTTGAATGGTTCGACACTACAAGTGTAGACTTGCGAAAGGTTCACTTTATTCAACAAACTTTGAAAAGGTTCGTCACTTCAAGTGTCGGCATAATTTTTCTCTACATTAATATTGTTCATATCAAATAAAAATATTATATTTACATATAAGCATGTTTATATCTCACAAATAATTATTTATCATGGTCTAATCGCTTATCAAAGTGAATCCTGTGACGGAATAGCAACCATTGATATGTGTAGTCAGTCTAAGCTAAGCTAGCTAAGTTTGTAAAACATCAAATTTGCCTAAAATCAAAACTAGTCTTAGTAAAAAGTAGTTTTCTCGCAATTTTTCTACATTATGCTTAAAAAATATCTTGTTCAACAATATAGGGTGTCCCAGAAAGAATGGGCACGACTTTGATAATGAAAATCATAGTACTTTTCCAAACGATCAAATATTTTTATGTTTTGTATTTTTCTATAGGCTATTTCAACCAGCAGTTGCATGTTCCGGAGGGACGCGCGACGGAGTGCGTGGTCTTTTGAGTCGGTTGCATGATCCGGATGGACGGGATATGGAATCAAAACCAATCGTGTTCGGTTCGTGATGATCAAGTGCGAAAAGCTTCGCGTTCAGCCGAGGATGAAGTACTGGTGAGATCGTTTCATGCTCATAATTCATTTTTATTGTTGCAAAGCTACTTTTATTTTATTTTCGAATAAGATATGAATGGTTCGTCACTACAAGTGTCGACTTTTTCGTGTTTAATTTAAATTGAATATACCTTTATGTTTTCGTCATTGCTAAAAATAACCTTTGAATAGTGCGATATTATGAATGTCGACTTTTTTATAATTTCTCTCAAAATATTTTTACTGCGATAAAAATGCAAAACTAGTTTTAAGTGAAGGTCGTACTTTCCCACCTTATCCATGAATCGCATCACCGATCAAAGGTGACTCCCAGATCTTTTTCCTCCCTCACTAACCACACCTGTCCCGTGATGTTTGTGGAGATGCAGAGTATTCTCGTCTTTTGAAGCAACGATCATTACACAATTACGTTCCTTCCCCTTCCTAACTGACTGTATGGACTTGGCCGGCGCCGTTATTGATCAATAATATGAGAGCTGCTAAAATTGCACTTCTAGAATATGCGGAAAATCCCATCCCTTATTCATTTGGATCAAAGTGCAATTCTTACCGGTTCGGATCAATCACGGAGTAGCAAACATTGATATGTACAGTCGGTCTATGCTATGCTATGCTTTTCTATAGGTTATTTCAACCAGCATCTGTGATAAATTTGTTTGATTTAATAATCGTTTACATTGAAAATTTTGATTTTAGCAAATCAATTCTCATTTGGTCAACATAGACCCAACATTTCGTTTTTGTTGAAAATAACTAGTAAAATATGTTTCTATCAAAATATTTCGCGGTGAATAGTTCAAGTAGATTGTATCAAGGATGTTTTAGCTCTTCAGGTATTTTAAATAGTAATTAAAATAATACATATCAGATTTAAGAATGGGTCATCCCTATTCTGTTGTATAGACAACTTAAATTTTGAATTATTCATGTTTTACGTTAATATACAAACCATAATTTTATTGCTGTAAACCAGCAAATTTTTGCTGATTTTTTTTTGTGCTGTAAATTCAGCAATCGATCCAGCAAAATGAAATTTGCTGAATCTTTCAGCAAAGCGAATTCGCATAAAACTGATAGCTGTTTTGTTGACCGTCCAGCAAATTGTTTTTCATTTTGCTGGTTGATCAGTAATTGGGAATTTGCAAATTTGTGCTGCTTTCCAGCAATTGAAAATTTAACCAGTTAGTAAAAATAGTTGATTTTTATGACCCTCGCAAATTGTAAGACAATAAGTTTTTACATATTTACTACACTTTGATTTCAATAAAACAATCTAACATTTAAACAAATAAAAGAAAACTCATATTGTGCGCTTTTAAGGAAGGTGGTAGAGCCGATTAATCTTTTGCCTTTCCAATTTTGTCGCCATCCTATAATAAAATCACAAATTAAAATTAAGCAATAATTACATGTTTTGTACTTACTGGATATTACTCAGAGTTGGATTATCCATCGGAAAACACAAAAATTTTGAAAAAACACAAATAATTAAATATTGACTTCATCGAAAGCTCAAGGCAGTCAGATCTCACGCGTGAAAACAATTCTGATTTGTTTGCAAAGTTTATCGTTTGACAGATCGAACAGATTGCTGGTTATCAGTAAAAACATGATTACTGATGTAAGTTCAGCAATTTTGTTTACTGATTTGCGGCAATTTTTAAAATCCGTCAAATAAATTACTGGAAATCAGCAAATCTGAAAGCGTTGACAATTATCCAGCAAGTGATATTGCTGAATTTCAGCAAACAAATGAAAAAGTGCTGTATATCAGCAAAACTATGCATTGCTGAAACATGGATAGGAAATTTGGTGTGTTAGGATTTGTGTTTGACCATTTTCAAATCGACCACGGCTGGAATCGAGTTTTTAGTTCCAATACAAATTTTACATGCTAAAGTTTGAAAATATGATTTGAATTAGTGACAGTCTGATCAATTATCATGTCGTCGCTGATAAATATATTTCTCTAGATTTTTATTATACGCATTTTTTGACACAGAACAAATTTTGTATACAAAATCGCTCAAAAATAACGCGATTTGTGTAAGACTGATAAGAGATGCTTCAAAGAAATGTTGCGTAGTCTACACAATAATAATTAAATTATTCATTCAAAAATCTCAATCTACTCTTATTGGTTACAGTAATCAAATGCGTAAAAATCAGATTTATGTCTTCACTAGTCTTGAAATGGCAGTATGGTGAAGTCGTGCTCAAACTTTCTGGGACACCCAATAACTCCATGAATATTCGACAGACCTAAAATCGTTTTATATACTTTAAAGCTTATTCAATTGTTTGTTTAAATTCTGTATGCAACACATTAGTTTAATAAATGCGGTAACCTTAGTATTTAATAAAAAGCTGAAAAAACATAATTATGTTATGGTTATTTTGTCTTTTTTTTTCTGCCTGTTGTGCGTTATAATAAAGCTGAAATTATAAACTTCAATTTAATGATAAATCCGTAATTCCTGGCATTTTAGAAAGCAATCAATAGGTACACAAAGCGGCACTGAGAGTGCTGTTTTATTGCTTTAGATGGTATTTAGATGGTTAATTATTCGGTACATCTTATACTCTTGTCGGTTTTCCATAAGCTAGACATTTTCCAAGCTTAATGGAAAAGCTCATGCAGTATTACTGAAACCATGGGGATGGTGCTCCGCTTTCATGATGTAGGCCAAATAATTGTTGAAGACGACTTCCAGCTGAGTGCTCAGACTTTGGGTGATTATCTTTGGCAGCTTAAGTGGAACAAACGTAAAGCAACAAGCGGAAAATTTCACTTACCTACTCTTCTATTTGAGTCAAAATTGCAAGGATTGAACATTGAAGATGATTACAAATTTTCGATAGTACCAGAGGAACGAGAGGTTTTCAAGTTTTAGAGAAACTGTTCGATCTCACACCGACAACGGCATCATCATAGCAGCACCCAAGCCAAGCGCAAATTGAACCATTCAATTTTTGCCCATTGTTTGGTTCTTTTGCTTCATCGCATCGTCAGCCCAACGCAACGATAGGCAGCATCCAGTGCACTGCTGTGCGCACGGTTTAAATTGTTCGTCTCCGTACTGTGTCACCTATAAAAGGCGACAGTATTTTTGTATGCTCTGTATATAGTTTCTTTCTCTCCCCACCGAGTAGGCACGCTGCCTCTCGGTGGCAATAAAGTTCCAATTAGTAAAGTTTGAAATCGAGTTGTTCTTCGTCGTCGTCCCCGTCATCCTCACCACACAACACCAATCAAACATTGGTGCCGTGACCAGGATTCGCGGCCCATTCCATCCCCGGTCAAACATTGGTGCCGTGACCAGGATTCGCGGCCCATTTCATCCCCGGTCAAACATTGGTGCCGTGACCAGGATTGGCCGCCAAGGAGCGACCACGGATCGACCAAACCCAGGAGTGATCGCACTGCCAGCGATCACGAACCGACAGTGCAACGGGATCCAAGACGACGACATAGACAAACAGACCTACAACTTCCTCCTTCCGGACCGGCGTGTCCACTTACCGGTTAAACGGAAAATCCTCCGGACCAGCGTGCCAAGCCATGGAACACAGAAACCTGTCCCGGACCGGCGTGTCCATCCTCCTAAAAGGTGTGGTGGCCTTCCGAGCCAGCGTGCCCTCCATCTAGATTCGTGCGTTTGCATTCCATACAGACGCAATTACATACAATCCAATCATCCAAATACTGGCACATCCAAGCCAAATCATCAATCCTCCGGACCGGCGCGTCCACATTTCGGACCATGATGGCATCATGTCCGACGGCCCATCCATCATTCCAAGCGATCGAGTCAACCGGCAAATTCCATCCACCGGCGTGTGGATCTTCCGAAGCTACGTGCTTCATTTCCGGCTCGATCATCGGCAGTATCCGTTGGCGCTCAGGAATTCCGACCTTCCACTCGGCGTAGTCAGGTCATGCTTGTCGTCCGTCAAGCAGGAATCTCCTACCAGCCAGCATCCCAGCATCCATCCACGAACCAACCGCAATAATCAAATCCCGTACCAACAACGATCATCTCCCATACTACCTACAACGAGTAAGCAGACGACATCCACGGCATCCATCCATCGATCAGAGGCAGACAAATAGAAAACGAAATTTCAATTTCGTTTTGAGGCGCCGGGATGTTTGCGCTCACACCGCAGTCGGCATCATCGCTAGCGTGTGCAGAAGTTGAACCATTCAACGCACTGCCCATTGTTCGATTCCCAACGACGATGAATAGAATCGTCAATCGTCAGCCCAACGCTGCGATAGGCACCATCCAGTGCACTGCTGTGCGCATGGTTTAAATTGTTCGTCTCCGTACTGTGTCACCTATAAAAGGCGATAGTATTTTTGTATGCTCTATACAGTTTCTCTCTCCCCACCGAGTAGGCACGCTGCCTCTCGGTGGCAATAAAGTTCCAATTAGTAAAGTTTGAAATCGAGTTGTTCTTCGTCGTCGTCCCCGTCATCCTCACCACACAACGTAGGGCTCCATCTCCAATCAAACAGAAACTTATGCAGTATACTAAACACAATCAAGAGAATTTGATAAATTTTCAAATATCTTTTCTGCACATTCAAAAAAAAAATGAAAATTCTTCTCACTGTGAAAAAAAAACTAAATGACAGAAATAATGCTGGTTGTTCAAGGCACAAGACGTAATGCTTCACCCCTCGAAACCGTGTCGCACGAAAATTAGCCAATATTTCACGGTACATTTCCCGCGAGAAAAGCCGGGCACCACATCAGCCTAACCACGACTTCATCGCGCTTGTCACGGGCGGAAGGCTATTAATTAAATAGATTTAATTTTTTACGTGGTATTATTCAATTTTGCTCTGCCGTATAAATTGAAGGCTCATGAAACGAGCTTCGCCAGCCTGGCCTGGGAGTGTGTATTTCACCACGAAAACTTTTCGCAGAGAACTAATGACGAAAGTGCTTTTCGGGAAATATTCGACGTCAGCGCCACACGCAAAACAGCAAGGCCTTGATTCCGCTTTGCGACTTTATTATACCTACTTTCTTCAAACGATACGCGTTGGGCACCAGATGAAAAATCACATTCGTCGACATGACTCGTGATCAAAAGTTTCCCATGGATACCACCAACTGACGACAGTGACAAGTCGGAGACCATATTCTAGCAAGTCGCATTGCTAACGAAGTGCGAGATAGTGAAATTTCATTAAATTATCTTTCTTTGTACGAAATGAATTTGTGGATTTCAATGCAGATAGACCATTTGCAAGAATACAGTATTTTGGCATAATTTGTGAGTAATATGCGAATGTCCTTTGATAAGTTTTTTTCTGCATCAGTGCGCATCGTACCTTCGTACTGTGCGTACGTGAGTATTTTAAAAACTACCTAAAGCAATAAAAGCAGTACTTTTCAGTGCTTCATTTTCAGTGCAAAAATTAAAAACGGTACTTTTCAGTGCTATTAAAACAGTACTTTTCAGCACTATTTTTTTTCCACTATTGATCCCTTTACAATCCTGTTTTGGATCCGTGTCTTCGATGTTTCGTTGGACCCGTTGGCGAAAACTAGCGGTGGTAATCCTTCTTGGACACCGTCTTGGGAAAAAAAAACCTCTCGAAGGTCACGTCTTCTTTCGTTTATTCACTAAACATGGTTGCAACAACAAACATAAGGAAGGGTGAATCTCTGAATTCACAACTTCCTTAAAAAAAAGTGGGATTTAAAACTGTCACTAAACGTGGCAAGAATGTAAAAAAGGACGCTTCCCAGGAATGCGAACTTTCTTCCAAGGGTGAAATGAATAATAATGATAATTGTATCGCAATGAGCAATCAATTCGATGCTCTAGACAAATTTTCCAAACACCAAATCGAAGCAGGCATTTTAATTCAAGTGAGGAAGCAAAGAGTACCGCTTAACGTGGTCAGTTGTTTGTAAAGGGCTTTCTCAAGAATATTATTTGGTTCACTTTAACAAAAGGGATCTAAATAATATTAAAGCTTTAGAGAAAGCTAGACTTATGTTCGATGTCCGTGTGACATGTGAAACCTGGAGGAAATTACCAATCCCACTCAGTGCCGTCGGTGCCAAAAGTGGGGTCATAGTACAAAAAATTGCCGCATGGATACTAAATGCATAATTTGCGAAGGTTCTTCTCACGCTAAGGACGTCTGTCCAGTGAAGGAAGATACCACCAAGTTTATATGCGAATTGCGGGTGCAATAATAAGTCCATATTTTGGGATTGCCCTTCGCGAAGAAGAGTCGTCGATGCTCGTACCAGGCAGATGAAAGATAATATCCGTTACGATAACGGATCCGGAATTTGCTTGATGAAAAAAAAACCCTGCCACCACAGCTAACATCAGGGGATGGACCTGGTGTAGTGGTTAGAACACTCGCCTCTCACGCCGAGGATCGAATCCCATCCCCGAGATAGTCACCAAAATTTCAGTGACGACTTCCTTCGGAAGGGAAGTAAAGCCGTTGGTCCCGAGATGAACTAGCCCAGAACTAAAAATCTCGTTAATAAAGATAGAAAAAAAAAACAGGTAACATCTACTCCGCCTCTTAGTCTACCGAAAATTCTAACGGAAAATCATCAAATGTACCCACTTTAAGTGATATGTCTGAGTGTAGAACTAGCCCTCGTGTGTTAAAATACACTCAAATAAAGATTTAAAAAAAAAAAAAAGTGATATGTCTGCCTCTGACTTTATTTTTCTAACTGAACAATCTTATCTAATGAATAAATGAAGCAGTCCAAGTAGGTGTAAAATTCACTAATCAAATTGTTATTGGATTACGTTTTTCTAATGGATCCAATAAATAATAATTTAAATTGGAATGCACGCTCTTTGAATGTAAAAGTGGACGAGCTGTTTATTTTTCTTACAGCTATTAACATGCATATAGCAGTTATTACTGAAACATATTTGAAACCTGGATCCAAACTAAAAACACATCCTAACTTTTTGTTTAATGTACCGCGGGGCAAGTGAGTAAATGGGGTAAGTGAAACTAATTGGTATATTTAACTGAATATGTGAAGTAACGTTTTAAACTCATGCGTAAACCTTTGAGGCCATTGAGAACATTACGATAGGTAAGAGGTTTCCGAGATTTTCAGCCATTATTGCATAATAGAGCGAACAATTGTTAACCTGTCAATTATTACTCCGTACCAAGTTGGCGGCGTGCAATCTTATTTTAATATTTTCAGCGGAAAAAAGATGCGGAAAATAATTTTCTGTACCACTTCTAAGTTTTCCCCTCTGACAGTTTTAAACTGCAATAAAAGAAAGTTTCAGAATTAATTCGACATAGAATCAAAAAATACTAAATTAAAACACCGTAAATTTTCTAATCACGTGGGACAAGTGAAAAGTTTCTTATTAGAGATTGAATTCGTGTTTTCTCTTTAGGTAGCTATAAGTATATAAGGTTCGCAATTATCATAGAACATCAGAACGTGCTGATAATTAAAGAGACACTATGCTAAAAGTGTTAAAAGCTATTACCATGGAACTTCTCTAAAAAAAGGTTGGCAAATATTACGATATTAATATGTTTACTTTGGACAGCCGATTAAAAGAAAGACGTTGATTGAAAAGTTCCAATATAAGAGAACGCACGTAAATCTCGTGGAATGTCTATGTAAAGCTAGTTCAAAATATAAAAAATGGTGTATAGGCGTATCCACATAAAAAAATTTCTAAATACTTTATTTAAGGATTGCGTTTCATTTCTCCCGAAGAGTTATCCGACGTCATATCCGATTTTCTCAACAAATAACGGTGTAAATTCTTGAGGCTAAATCCATTACCCACTTGCCCCACGGTACCTTATCGTAATGATCGACTTGATGGGGCATGCGGGGGAATTGCAATCATCATTCATAGGCGTTGAAACACGCCTTGGTTAATATACTTTCATAGCTGCCTATTTGCCTTTTCAGTGCTCTGGACTGCAAGTAAGTTTGCTCCAAACTGACTTGCAAAAATCGACTCGCAAAAAGTCAATTTTTTTTGTCATTAGTGACTTTAATGCCAAACATCGGTCATGGAATAATTTTCAAAGTAATTCCAACGACAGAATTTTATTTGATGAGTGCTCTTCAGGATATTTCTCTATTCAATACCTTGATAGCCCTACATGTTTATCCTCTTCTAGAAATCCATCTACGATTGATTTGGTCTTAACCGACTCTAGTCATCTTTGCACGGGGGATGCGTACCGTGCAAAAAAAGTTTTCAGTTCAAAATTTCAAATACCATGCAAAAAAAGTAACACCATTTCTCGACGTTTCATGCAGAAATAAGGTTTTGGCGGAAAAAAAATGTATGGAAACCGTGTAAAATAATCCTTGCAAAAACAGAATCGGGTGTACTCATGATGATTTTGATTCTGATCATGTGCCTGTTACATTTCAAATATCCCATGAAGCGATTCTCAATCCTATCAGCTCCACTTTCAATTATTTTTAAGCAGACTGGAATATATATGGAACATATATTGACTCTAATCTTGATGTTAACATTTCTTTAGAAACTAAACTTGATACTGACAATGCTCTTGAAACTTTAACAAATTCCATTGTTGATGCCAGGAGCATTGCAATTCCAAAATGTGAAGTAAAATTTGAATCCGTGATTATAGACGATGAGCTTAAACTCTTGATCCGTCTTAAAAACGTGAGAAGAAGCCAATTCCAACGAACTCACTATGAAAATTATATGGCAGGATTTGCAGAAACAATTAATAAACAAAAATTTTGAAAATAAATTTTCTCAATTGGACCCTGGCTCTAAGCCCTTTTGAAAATTATCTAGAATTAAAAAAAAAACCTCAGAAGCCAATACTGGCATTGAAAGAGGAAACAAATTATTACTAACTAATTGCGAAAAAGCTCAAAAACTTGCTATACAGTTTGAAAGCGCGCACAATTTTAATTTAGGATTTACTAGTCCAATTGAAAATCAAGTTACTCAGGACTTCAAAAATATTCTCAATCAAGGGAATGATTTCAACAATTCCTGGGAGACTGATTTGGAAGAAGTGAGAACTATTATTAAAAATTATACATATGAATGCTCCTGGCGATGATGGAATGTTCTACATCCTTATAAAGAAACTTCCAGAAAGTAGCTTATCATTCTTAGTTGATATATTTAACAAATGTTTTCAATTAGCATATTTTCCTGACAAATGGAAAAAATACCAAGGTTGTACCAATTTTAAAGCCGAACAAAAATCCTGCAGAAGCTTCTAGCTATCGTCCAATCAGTTTGCTTTCCTCCATCAGTAAACTATTTGAATGGGTCATTTTGAACAGAATGATGGACCACATCAACGAAGATTCAATTTTTGCCAATGAACAGTTCGGATTCCACCATGGACATTCGATCACTCATCAACTTTTACGTGTAACAAATTTGATCCGTTCCAACAAATCTGAAGGCTATTCTACTGGTCTTGCTCTTCTAGACATAGAAAAAGCATTCGACAGTGTTTGACATGAAGGTTTGATCGTAAAATTAAAAAACTTTAATTTCCCAACATACATTGTTAGAATAATTCAAGGTCATCTATCAAATTATCAGAACCCAAAGGCTGAAAGACTTTCTGTAAGAGCTGGTGTTCCTCAAGGCAGCATTTTGGAACCAATATTATACAATATTTTCACGTCTGACTTACCTGAGTTACCTCAGGGATGTCGAAAATCTTTGTTTGCTGATGATACAGTCGTCTCCGCCAAAAGACGAAGCCTGCGTGTCATCTGTAGTAGATTTCAAAAAAGTTTGGATTTTTTTGCTTCCTACTTAAAAATGAAAAATTTTTCCTAATGCTTCCAAAACTCAACTAACAATATTCCAACATAAACCAAAAGCTCTTTATTTAAAACTTCCAGGTAGGCATGTTAGGCATGGCGATCAGAGGAGTTCCAATAAATTGGTCAGATGAAGAAAAGTATTTAAGGGCTCATGCTAGAAAAAAAAAATAACTTCCAAAAATCACATTGAGGGCATTCAAGCCAAATGTAACGCACATGTCTATATCCCCTTATCAACATAAAATCAAAACTTTGCCATCCAAACAAGATTTTTATTTTCAAACAAATTTTCAGGCGAGCCAATAGCTATTGTAATGCCAGGAAGAAAGCTCTGCAGAGAATTCAAAATAAAATTTTGAAAATGTTTCTGAAGTTTCCTCCCTGGTAAAATACTAATGAGTTTTATAGAATATCCAATGTTGAAATATTGAAACAAATATTGAATAAAAAAAATCTGAACTGCTTCGGTAATTGCAAGAAAATGTTAATAAAAGCTTAATTTAGTTTTACCAAATTAGGATGATAGTGTTTTCTGACACAGAACACCTAGATAAACTAAGAAATTAATGTAATATTTAGAAAGACACTAAAAAAAAGAGAAAAAAAAACCTTGCTGAAAATTGTGTTGATAGTATTCAGTTAAATTGATCATTATTGAAGACTGGCATAAAGCATAATGATGTTTAGAATCTCCCTATTATTCATTTTAAGGCAAGTTAAACACGCGACACCAAGGACGAATTGGAGACAAACACAACAAAAAACGGATGAACATGCCAATCATCCATGCATAGCTATATATTTATTGGTTTCCCCGCCGCAGTTTTCCGTTAACAAGTGGGAAATTGAGCTGAGGTTACTTCTTGGAACGTTCTATGTAGGATGGACAACACAGACTGATACGGCACGAAGTCGTCAGCCCGGCAACTGCCTATATTTAAGTGAAAAGGACATCAGATGGTGCGGAAGCTGTGCATTTGTAGCTGGCGGTAAATCTGGTGCCCTCAATCTGTTTGATCACAGCCGTGTGGCGTACAACAATAATGGTCGTCTGTCTCGCTAGTCGAGAACGTCATCGTTGACGCGCCTTAAATGAAGTAGAAAATCGATGTCAAACTTTTCGTATTGTTCTAGGCTGGGCTTGAGAATGTGTTTTGCGGTTTTGGCCAATCGGTAATTAATCACAATCACAAGAACGGCTCAATCACCGAGACGGATGACTTGCTTGATGGAATACTCAAAATGGAGATTTCACAGATTGATGGCTTTGTGTGTAAAATTTGCAAATGATTGAAAAAGCAATCATTTTCGTAAAATATGATGCAAAGGAACATTGAAGCAGCATGAGCATAAACATTTTGTTGTGCTTGGATGCAAGTCATTATCTAATCTGAGAATACTGAAATAAACATAAGAAGCAACGAGAATTGATTTATAGTGTAACAAGATTGAAATTAATAATGCTAACTAGCTGTGCCAGGTAAACTTCGTTTAAGCACAATAAAAAATGGCCCTTTTAACTTGACTTTTTAAAAGATCCTATCTAAAATTTGAAGATTTTCTTCCCTCTTGTTCTCTTTCGATTATAAAAATGCAATACAAATACTTTTGGGAAGGTTTTCACTAGAGATTGAAAAAAATGTCGTTGATCAGCGTTTCATAAAAAAAACGTATCAGAAGAGTCATTGAGTAAAGATAAAGTAAACAAAGAGCTACACACTCGATATTTGGCTTTTAGGGAGAGATCATAAGCATCGTCGAAGAAAAACCAGCAAACGAATGGCAAAATAACGATTCAAGATAATCGGTGAAGCTACAGCGTGGTTTGGATACTCTCTAAATCGATCATTTATGAATTCAAGTTTTGACTCCAGATGGCAACACTGCTCTATTGTGATCAAAAAAGCCTCTTATATAGGTGTTGATTCTATAACAATACCCAGGATACCATTCAAATAACATGTAGATGAAAAACAGTGTACCGAAATCCGTACTGCACGGATTATTTCAAGTTTTTTTTTTGTTTCGAATGAAGGGCGAATGGTCTATGAAGTATTGAAATCTGAAGATGATGTAACCTGATGAATATACTGAATAAATAAATGTAACCAAGTCTAAAATAAACTAGATAACCCACGCCAAACTTGGTGGTTTGATGAGTCTAATTCTTATCATTACACCGTTCGACAAAAAAAAATTTTTTTTTGATGGATCAGGGATGCGTCTATATGGGTCTTGAAGTGCAAGAAAACTATAGAAAGAGGCCGTTTTCAAATGATTTGCAGCACTCGAACAGTGTTATCCAAGTAACTTTGTCCAGACTGACTTTGCCTAGTAAAGCATTGAGACCTCCTTTTGAAGCTAACTAGTCCTAAATGTATGTTTGTCCACTGTCCAACAGCTTTAACTGTTCCTCTACTGTGGCCTCTTACTGTGCGGTGAACGGGTAGTCCTATCGCATCTGGGTGCTGGTTTATCGTCGTTCGGAACCCATAGTGATCGAAGTTTACTTCAGCAGTACTACCAACGTCCAGAACTGCCAACTTTGTCACTGACCGAACCAGGACTCCTGCATTGGCTGTCATAACTTCCGCACCCGACCATCGCTTCCCGGAAACACGCGTAGTACCCGACCTCTTAGCTAGCCATTTCGGAGCCGGTACTTCACAACAACCATCAGATCTCCAGCTTGAACAGGCTTGCAGCCCTTGAAGCACTTTGTACGCTTAGTGATCGTAGGCAGATACTCTTTGATCCAACGTGTCCAGAACTTATCCAACAGTTGGCTACAGAGGTCCCAGTTGCAGCGTGCCATCGTCCTCCCTAGCCGGCAGATTGACTTCGCTGGTGTTCAGCATCAAGAAGCAGTTCGTTGCGAGCGCCTCTTTCTCCCCTAAATCGATTGGCAAGTATGTAAGTGGCCTAGAGTAAACTATAGATTCTGCCTCAATCTCATCGTCCGGCTTGCCTCTAGTTTATAAGACCTCCTTTTTTGACCCCGGAACCTTACCGCTCGGTTTCAGAAGGAAACCGGCCTACAGCCCAAGCCTGCTGGTCTAGAGCCAACGGCAGCCTATATGAGTGGGTACTCATGGCCTCTTCTGGTTCCGGGTCTCAGGGTGTTGTGTGCACCGGGGGAGTTTTCGGAGTGCATGAACCTAAATTCAACCCAGGTACTTACGGCCAACCGGTTTATTGGGCGTTGTAAATAGCCCTGGGATTCACTGGCCAGGGAATTCCCGACGATTACGAGGGGATGGCTTTGATGGAGGATCTCAACGGCGACAGAATGGGTGGCTCCGATGATGAACGGTGTGGCGGCGAAGATGGGAAGCGTGAACAGCTTCAGCGGCACCGTTAGGGCCCTGGATGGCATGAAGAAGGGTCGATCGTTTCCCGAAGGTGGTAATGACAGCGCTCAGGACTTGATTAGCCTTAACGTGGAATTCCGCACGAGGTCCCCGTTCTCGGGATGATAGAGCACCTCTCAGCAAATGTATGCTACGTAGATGACGGCCGTAGCTCTCAGTTTGCGGGTCTAGTCGGCTGGAACGTTTTTTGCGACCCCGAGGATGATCGACTGTTCGATAAAAATCGGACGCTAATACTTGGCACAGCGTTCTTCCTTGACACACGTGAGTGGTTATTATCACTCCGAGTTTGTTGTTTGGGCTTAGAAACTTTGTGCTCAATTGCCTGTTGGTTATTGACTGACTCTTCAATTTCATCCGATCGCGCAATTTCCCTCCACAATTAACCGAATACTCGCTCGTGCCTCTATTTCCACCCACACCCAGCTATTGTTCAGTGGAGGCGATCACCCACCACACCCATGCACCCAGTTTTGCTCTTCATACGCATCACGCCCAGGCGGGAAGTATGAATTGACCGTTAGGGTTTCGCTTTAACTTTACAGTATATTCCCTAATTTCCTAGCACTCATAATTAATTGAAAGCAAATGTTACCCGCCGGTAACAAGTTGAAAGTAATGCCAGCGCGCTTTTGATCGACCGGACCATGCGCTCCCAGACCCCCCATATGCGGCGCGGAAGGAGGGTTGAAAACCCATTGCGTATCCGTATTGGTGCTTGCTAGGTTGGTGTTGATTTGTCTTAGTTCCATCTTTAAATCCCGGTTAGCACCCACAAAGTTTGTCCCTCGGTCGCTGAATATTGCCCGCGAGGCCTCTCTCCGTGCGATAAAGCGCCTAATCACCATTTTGCAGGACTCCGTTGTCAGATTGTGGACCACTTCGAGATTCACTGCATGTATGGTCAAACAGGTGAAAAGGGCGACCCAACGTTTCACCTCGCCGCGTGAAACCGAGGACCCGCTCGTTCGCAACCAATCTGTCGACGAACACCTCGAATAGCTTGGATGCTTCGTTCCGCCACAGGAACAGTGAGCTAGCTGATTGGTCTTCCGGTCGAATCAGAATCCGGGGGAACATCTTGCAGATATCAGCACTAATGGCCACCTCGAACTGACGAAAGGAAGCCAGAACAGCTTGAAGCAGTGCAAAAAAATCTGGTACAGCTAGAAGGGCGGAGTTGAACGATTGGCTTTGAACCTTAGTAGCTGCGTCCCACATTAGTCGCACCATGTTCGGCTTCTTTGGGTTCGTTACGACGTTCAAAGGGTATTCACGTTGTCGTATAGTTCGGGTGAACGAATAGAAATGTGGAATAACGGATGCACGGATCGTACAGCATCGGAGTACGTGCTTCTATAGACCGCCCAGCCAAGCCTTGTTTTGGGATGGGATTGGGCTACCTTTGACTCCTTCTCTACTCTTCCGTGTAGCCATCAAGAACGAGTTATCCAAGCCGATAAGAATCGTTGGAACAGCGTGGTGTAGCTTTGAACTGGTAAGCCTTGCAGATGCGGGAACTCTCTGGAAAGTTCAATGAAGTCCAATGATTGTACCGGGAGGTTGAGGCTCTTTACAGTGCACTTCTTTCAAATCAAACCTCGTGGTGTTCGTTCCTGAAATCTGCAACTGTATCAGCTGAGATTCGTCTTCCATTGATTCAATTCCACTAGTCCACAGTAGACAGAGTGGATGAACGTCGCCAGTCACTCCAGGTTCTTCAGCTACCTTCGATTCCATAAGTGTTCGAGATGTACCATCGTCGAGGAAGGCAATGGTGCAGATAGTTTTGCCATTCCAGTGTAGTGATACCGAAAGTATCCGAAAAAGAACGGGCTGCTTGAAATGGCGATGAACTGTTACCTACCGTGCTTTTAGTTCTTGGAAGTTCACTCGCTCGGAGTAGCTTGTGGATGGAGGAACAGTGTAACAAAAAAGTTAATAAAATTGTTTATTTTGTTCATTCTTTCTTAACAGTAAAACCGCGTTTGTGATTCCCGAGAGAAACCTGTTTCCACTGTTAAGCTAGTCTGCCGACACAGACGACACAGGTTACGCTCTTCAACGAGTCTCCAGCGAACACCGAGGGTCATCTTTTAGAAGACATGGCAGTCCTTGATTTTGTGGCCGTCCTTCTGACAGGCAACACAGGACTTCGGCAATGGCATTAAACCTGCATGACATCTCATCGTCTAACATACGAATTGTACGTCTTTCAGTGGTTTCAGATCCAATTGCGTTTAACCTATACTTTCGCGAACAGTGTAGTCAGCTATCAAATACGTTTTTTGTGCTTCAGACGACTTTGATTAGTAGATGTTATCCTCTCCAACATCATTAAACATTTAGGCTTACCATTTTATTGCGATACCAATACTACGATTTATTTGAATCTTATGAAGCAGTGTTGCCATATAACGACAGAAATATGAATCAAATATCTCTAATTTGATAACCGTGTTAGAATATTAATTAATTACTAAAATCTGTCGTCAATCCGAATTTCGGTGATTAAGAAGTGAGCGTAAACCGTACCGTCGCAAAAGGAACGGTCGTAAAAAGAGGCTAGAGTATATTCCAAAATGTCATTCTTATTAAGCTATATCTACAGTGCCCAAAACGGAAACAATGGCACCGACCCGAATCATGCCCCTCCCAAGTGGAAACAAGGAAACACAGCCGTATTTATCTGGTTTGCCTCAATCTGCGATGCGAAATGGCCCATGGATTGTCCCTTTTGCCACTCAGCGCGCCGCACGTTTTCTGGATGGCTATTACAATGCAATCAACCTAAACGGCGATGGACTAAAAGCGCTTTCGATATCATACCACTGTTATTCACATCCATCCTATGAATGGGCCCTGGCCCTACCATCGATGGCTGTGCACAGTGGCGGGCCACCATACAAAAGTCGGTCAAAACCTCCAAAAATATCCGAATAGGCAGAAATTTCGACCATTTGCTTATTTTGGTATGCTGATTCCATTTTTAGCGTAATCTTTTACGTATCATGTGTATGTCCTGCCAAATAACTAAAATTAACGATTCAATCTCAAATTCTATTTATTTTTCTTTGCTTAATTAACATTATATCCAACAGAACATTCATTTTTTACATCTAGGTGTTCTGTGTTAGAAAACACTGTCATCATAATTTGATTGAACTAAACAAAGCTTTTAATGATATTTTGTTAACAACATATTACAGTTTATTTGTCGTAACAGTACATAATTTTACAGGTGAGTTGATTTCTCCTGATTAGAAGAGAAAAACACTTTCAATTAACTTAACTTGAATATATAACATATTGACTGGGCAATAGAAAATTTAGATGTTCCTCTAAAATAATCAATGAATTTATTCGATATTTTTTCCAATGTCTCATTAGTACTATACAAGAGGGGGGGGGGGGTGTGCTTCAGAATCATTTTCAAAATTTTATTTTGAATGTTCTGCAGAGCTTTCTTCCTGGTAATACATATTGGTACACCATGTAACATAGCTGGTCTGAAAATTTGTTTGAAGATCAAAAGTTTGTGATTAAGACAGTTTTTTGATTTGCTATTGATAAGTGGATACAGACATTCTATATAATTATAGCATTAGGCTTGAATGCCCTCAATGTGATTTTTGGAAGTTAAATTTTGTTCTAGCATGAACCCTAGATACTTAACTTAATCTTCAAAAAATTCCCGACAACTAAACTTTCGTTCAATTATATTGAAATTTTATTTGTTATTAGTTTATGAACTTGAAACAAACAACAACTATTTTGAATATGATTCGATATAAATTTATGATGTTTTATCCGGCTTTTCGGCACTTTGGGCCGGTGTGGCAGATGGATAGAAGAGGGGGAGACTTTCCAAAAGGGCGAGCAACAGCATTGGCAAGTGCTAGTGAGCTCAATTAGGGCGGCTTTTCGGCGGAGAATTAGGCTGAATTGAAAGCCCCCGATGACGATGGAGGATGGAAAAATAGCTAATGACAGTCTGGTATTATGGTATTTGCAGAATTACAACAGCCAAGAGAAATTGCGTACCTGTCCACGGTTAGGATGTGGTCGTCTCTCACTCGTACCCATGACACCGACTTGTTCCCCAGCTGTTTCACCTGTGGAGATAGAAGAATGTTTGAAAATCAGAGCAGGTGGCGAAAAAAATGGAGGATGGAGAGGTGATCTCTGTTCCGGGGCGAGTTTTCGGTCATGCGCATTTGGTCTTCCTTTTCGGATTGCAGAGAACGTCACCTAGGAAAGATGAATTCCAAGAGAAAACAACACTACGGCAATCAAACCGTTTCGATTATTCTATTTTTTTAAGGTCATGTTATATATTTAATTTGTATATTTCCACTTTGTTTTTCTAATTCATAATTTTGAGATACGTTTAAAAATTACGTTAGTACAAAAAAAAAGAAGGAACAATTTTAAATATGTTGTCATAAGGTAGGAGCTTGTGATGTCTTTTCCTAAGCGAAACATATCTAATGTATATTACTCAATGTAACACTACGTTTGACATTTCCTTCGAAAAGTAAGAGAGAGGTTCTAGTCTATCAAATCAAAAGCTCAACAGAGTCTGCTTAGGATGTGGCGGAGGTTCAACTGCGCACTCTGCTGAATCTCTACAATAATAAATACCTGCAAGCAGTGTTGATAGACTCACACTCAAATCTCAATCAATACGCTCTTCCGTGAGAGCAAACTCATTAGAGATCTTCTTCGCAAATCTCACGCTTGAGATTTTGATGCAAAATCAACTCAATCAACTCAAACCGTAAAAAAATGATTCAGTCGCAAAACCAGGCAAAAACTCGTGAAATCCGAATGTTGTTGTTTACGTTAGAAAGGATTACTATAATTTTACCAGACTAACAAGAAATTATTGCCATGTGTGAGATACGAGACAATGAGTCAAAAAGGTGAGCCAACTCATCCATGATTTTTTGACTGCTGAATTGCGTGATTGAAATTGAGTTTTTCACTACACTGCGTGCACGTAGCTCTGAATAATAGACCTGCCACCTATAGCGCCTAAGCTTAACAATGGAACCGGCACATGAAGATCATACGCAGCACAATCCTGATTATGGCATACTCGTTATAGCGCGGAACAACGGATTACTGATTGGATATGACCAACAGATGTGGCTGGCAGTGAAGTCTATAGTTCTCTGAGAGAGGAAGAGTGACAACAGGAGGAGGATGAATCGTGTCAATTCTAGCATGGCGTCCCTACTCGCAGAGACAACCATGGACTCACAAGAAGTGACTATGTCCAACGAGTGGAGGTCGTGTGGCGAAAAGAGTGGGCAGAAGCCGGAAGGTGCAGATATTACCAGAGACACCAATGACCACCACAGCTAGCATCAGCAGAAGCAATGTACTGTATGAATTAGTCAAAGTCATATACAATGTTCACACTAGAATCACGCAGCTGGTCATAAGTATTAAATTCACAATAACATTACAGAACGTGGATAAAACAAAAAACTTACCGTTATAGCGGAAACAGTCGAGAATACACTATTCATGATTAGATCAGCAGTCGTAGGAGTCGCCTGAAGGTGATCCACCAGATACTCAATCGGTGAAGGAGGGGTGCACCATGCTCATGATAAATAACAGACGTACTGGCGCATAATGAAAGTCAAGAAAGAAAATAGGACAACACAAAAGGAGAGGAATGAAAAAGGAAAGTACAGAAAGAGAAAGAAAGGCGACATTCACCTTGTGAGAGGTTCAAGGATGATGCCTTTGTCGTCGAGGCAAGGGACAAGATGACCTACGTGGCGTCTTCATGACAGTAAGAGAGAACCTAGTGCTAAATAAACTGAACGAAAACGTGGTATGGACCAGGTGCACTCAGAAAGAAGAGACGTTTTACGATCTCAAGAAAGATCCATCTATCATGAGTACAACCTACTGAGAGCTCCATGTGAAGTCAATGTGTAACGAGCAAATAAAGCTCTGTATAAAAAAACCGTTATTGGGTGCAAAAATGAGAACGAGATCATATCCAAAGTTTTGAGGATTGCAAGACCCTCCAAACTCAATCCAGTTAAGAAGAGCATAGGAAGGTTCGCAAGCAAAGATCCGATTACCGGTAGAGACTGCAAAAAAAAAACAGGCAGATTGTGTTTCTTCAACGAAACAAATGAAGAGATCTTTGAATGCATTAACTTCAGCCACCAGGCTAGTAAATGTTAGAGATGGTCGGGTTTCACATTTTTCAAACCCGAACCCGACCCGTACCCGACTTATTTTATTTTTTCAAACCCGGACCCGACCCGAAACCGAGACAAAAATTGAAAAGCAAACCCGGGCCCGACCCGAACCCGAAAAATGTTGGCTGTTCAAACCCGAACCCGACCCGAAACCCGAAAAAAATTCAAAGAAAAACCCGAATAGAACCCGAGTTAGTTAAGATGATATTTTTATCATTTCTGATGCATAGGGATACTTTAAGGTTGTTACTCTGTTCACAATTTTCACCAAACCCGACCCAAACCGGACAAAACCCGACTTTTTTAAGCCCGAACCCGACCCGTACCCGATAATTTTGTAGCCTTCAAACCCGACCCGAACCCGAACCCGAAAAAATTTAAATTTCCAAACCCGAACCCGTCGGGTTAGTCGGGTTAGTCGGGTCCGAACTCTGTCGAAGAAGGAACGAAAAATGCACTTGCTACGAACTCCATGAAGCAACCATAATGTTTGCTCAGTCAAGTGGAGAATGGTATCAATCATACGAGGAGCAGCATCAATTCCCCATTTAAAAAAGACAAATGCAGGTTAACAATAATAAATATTACCAAGATAAACCCAAATCAATGCAACAGCCACTAGCAACTTCTATAATTGCACAACCGTGTTGAATTCCTCACGAAAACAGCAATTGGATGGCATACAGGCAAGCAATTGGATGACGGCAATTAAAGTCATGAGCCGAGAATGCTCATTAGAATATTGTAAAATTAGAGTAATTCGTGATCCGCATTCAGCGTGTTGCAAGCGCAACCGTGGCTTGGCAATCACCCGATTGCCCGTCGTTCCCGTTGTTCCCGTCGATGCTCAGCAGAGTTGTTTGGAAAATATTCTTCGCTGCTCCGATGAGGGAAATTGCCCTTTGTTGAGTGCGAAAGTAAGTCGCGAGTGAAAAACGTAGACGAAAGTAAGCCGCGAGTGAGAAACATTTCGCGAAACGTGAGTGCAAAAGTTATTGGAAAAATTGTTCCGAGAGTGAATCGTCGCCGCGGAAAGAGTAACCGAAGTGATAATCGATCCACTTTACCAGTGAGTAAAGTTGTCACGTGTGCAACTTGTTGAACGTGTCGAAACACGTTCGTATCTGTCGTCGTCGTGCGGAATCGAAACGACACACCAACGAAAACCGACCAGAAGGAGAGGATGGCGGAGCTTAGATCGCTTGTTCACTTACGCGGACAGGTGAAAGCGAAAGTGACGCGCATTCGTAAATCCGTCGAAGAAGCATCCGGAGCAGGAGCAGTGCAGTTGGATTTGATCCAGCTGAAGCTGTACCAGCGGAATTTGAAAACCCACTACAGTTTTTTTTTCCTTTTTTTATTGAGGGATTTTCTACATTTTTGCACCCATTTGCATTTTTGCAAATGGAATATTGTGAGTTGCATCGCCAAATTGTGACTCTCACGCCCGCCGAAAAGCTGATCGAACAGGATGAAGCCTACATCGTGTTCGAAGCCCAGCACAACAAAACTTGCATATTGGTTGAGACGCTGTTCCAGTCCATGACCGACACCACCGACATGAGACTGCAGCGAAGAAGCCAGCATAAAGATGCACCCCGCATCATCGTCCAACAGCAACCGCTGAAAGCACCCATCCCCTCGTTCGATGGGAAAGCAGAGAACTGGCCACGCTTCAAGGCCATGTTTCAGCTCTACCACCTTGATCGAGCTTTGATCGGTAGTGCAACGAGAATCATCGATGATTGCACCATGCAATCCAACAACTACGCCCACCGGGGACGGACCTGGTGTAGTGGTTAGAACACACGCCTCTCACGGGACCTGGGATCGAATCCCATCCCCGAGATAGTCACTAAAATTTCAGTGACGACTTCCTTCGGAAGGGAAGTAAAGCCGTTGGTCCCGAGATGAACTAGGCCAGGGCTAAAAATCTCGTTAATAAAGATAGAAAAAAAAAAAAAAAAAAAAAAAAAAACTACGCCCACGCATGGAAGCTGCTGGAAGAACGATTCGAAGACAAGCGCTTCATCGTAGATACTCACATCTTGGGTATGCTAGAACTCAAGAAGATGTCCCGACCCAGTGCAAAGGAGCTCCGTGAACTGATCGACGATGTAACCCGGCACATCGACGGTCTGACCCTGATGGAGGAGCAAATGCTTGGAATGTCCGAGCGTTTCGTCATGAACCTGGTTGCGACAGCGCTGGACAACCGAACCCGCCAACTGTTGTCACCGAGAAAGCAGAACCGACCTGCCAAGTGTGTGGCAGTGGAAGTCGCCCGATCTTCAAGTGCGACGCCCTCCGCAAGATGTCCGTTCCACAACGAGAAGCCAAGGTAAGAGAGTTCAAGTATTGCTTTAATTGTTTGCGAACGGGTCATAGGAGAAGTGCGTGTAAATCCCTATTCAACTGTTTTAAAATGTGAAGGTCGACACCACACCCTTCTCCACCCTAACGAATGTAATGTGTCTCCGCCCAAATCCAGATCCAATGATTCGGATTCCGAAATCAAATCTCATTCAATACACTCCACTTCTGCCGTCTATCCCGCCAAGAATGTTCACCATATGTGCAACAGTCTCTTGATGACCGCAATGGTTCAAGTTTTCAATGCCAATGGTGAGCTTCAGCCTTGTCGAGTCTTCCTCGATAGTGGTTCCTAATCAATCATAGTTTCACACAAACTTGTTCAAACCCTGAAACTCCCTCGGCTCGCAACAAAGGTTGAAATTGTTGGAGCCAACAAACAAAACTCATCCCTGTCAGAAGTAGCGAAGCTTAGAATTCAATCTCGTTATTCCCACTACAGTGTGCATTTAGAGTGTCTTGTTGCCGATCAAGTCATTGGCCCAATACCGTCAGCTCCCATCGATAGCAAATCATGGGACATTCCACCCGGATTTGCCCTTGCCGATCCAAATTTCCACATTCCCGGTAAAATCGATCTCCTCATTGGCATTCAGTACTTCTTCAAGCTGATGATGCCAGGACAAATCAAACTCTCCGACGATCTTCCTATCCTCCAAGAAACCCGTCTTGGATAGGTGGTCGCTGGAGCAGTTAATTCTGCTCGTCCTAAGCCAGACAAGTACACGGTTGGTGTACAGTAGAGTCATGCAAATTTTGAAATTTTAGCTCCCCTATGCTTAAACGATTTCAATTATGGTAAATAGCATCCTACCAAAATTTGAAGTGATTCGAAAGAAATTTGACTGAGCACACGCCATTTGAAGTTTATATGGAGATTACTATGGAAAACGCTAACTTTTTGTATTCAGCCCCCTATCTTGCCGTAATAATATTTTATGGAAAAGTGAACAATTTCTACTCATATGAAATTCTTTCAGCTACAACTTTGCCGAAGACCACATTTCGATTGGACGTCAGGATAAATTGCTATTCATAATCATAAAGTGGGTTTGCATTTTGCGTGCTTAACCAACTGCTCGGCAGGCAACAGTGCACACTGGTCCAGGAAGCTAATTTAGGCGGACATGAGGTTTTCGTCAAGATTTATTGATTTTAGAGCTATAGTTACTTCTGAGAATATGTTCAGAATTTTAAGTACTACAAAATGTACGGATCAAAAATTTTTTTACGGTGATCGCAAGAGTGACGTATACGCCAACTTTTTTTATTTTAACGAATCGTAAGTTGGTATGTTCAGCAAAGTTGTAGCAAATGATCAGAGAAACAACTTTGCCGAACAAACTTTTTCTCAGTTTTGCTTTTGTTTCTTATGGTTTACATGTTATTTGAGTTTTTCATCTTAAAATTAGCTATTTTGTATGCCTTGTGTCTCAACTATGAGCACCTCAAAAAAATATATCTTTCCACCAAATGATTTTGCAGTCTTTCAAGTACCTGTGAGCAAAATTAGGAGAAGATGATATTTTTCTATCTCATTTAAAATCAATTTTACTAGTAGAAGATTTGAGATAAATCCATATTTATTGAATATTCATACATGTTCAACTCACAAAAGTCATGGCTACCTAAGCATATCAAACCAAATGTAACACGTGTATTTATATAGTAATATAAAGCACATCAGAAGATTCTGGGAAAATCATGCCACAGAATTCGATCGGACTGTAAATTTTGTATATGTATTTTATACGGCTTATGTTGAATTCCAACCCGGTGATCTTGCTTAGGAATAGATTAAATACTAGTAGAGGAAAAGACGTTGAATTTCTTGCAGAAGCTTCCAAGTTAATCGAAAACAACTGAAAAACGATGTACTTTATATTTATATATAAATACACGTGTTACATTTGGTTTGATATGCTTAGGTAGCCATGACTTTTGTGAATTTAACATGTATGAATATTCAATAAATATGGATTTATCTCATATCGTCTATTAGTAAAATCGATTTTAAACGAAATAGAAAAATATCATCTTCTCCAAATTTTGCTCACAGGTACTTGAAAGACTGCAAAATCATTTGGTGGAAAGATATATTTTTTTGAGGTGCTCATAGTTGAAATACAAGGCATACAAAATAGCTAATTTTAAGATGAAAAACTCAAATAACATGAAAACCATAAGAAATACAACTTTGGTATGTTCAGCAAAGTTGTAGCAAATGATGAGTATGAAAACTTTGTAGAACATAGTAGGCCGATAAAACTAAAAAATAAAACACATAAGAGCAAAAAACGATTTTTTATTAAAAATACTTAATTATCTTGGCTCTTGAGCAAAATCGAGAAAAAGTTTGTTGGGCAAAGTTGTTTCTATGATCATTTGCTACAACTTTGCTGAACATACCAACTTACGATTCGTTAAAATAAAAAAAGTTGGCGTATACGTCACTCTTGCGATCACCGTAAACAAATTTTGATCCGTACATTTTGTAGTACTGAAAATTCTGAACATATTCTCAGAAGAAACTATGACTCTAAAATCAATAAATCTTGACGAAAACCTCATGTCCGCCTAAATTAGCTTCCTGGACCAGTGTGCAGTGGTGCTCCTGGCGGGTAGAATAGATCAAAGTAATCCAGGCTACTATGTTCTACAGCAAAAAAGCAGTGTTGCTCTGAAAGTAATTGAACGATCATCTCAGCATGATTTAGACTTTGTTATCAATGATAACAAATTATCCTTACATCCCATCAAAATGTGGTCTTCGGCAAAGTTGTAGCTGGGAAGATTTCGCATAAGATGAGTGTTTTCACTTTTCCATAGATTATTAAGACGAGCAGTTAGAGGACTGAACACAAAAGGTTTGCCTTTTCCATAGTAATTTCCATATAAACTTCAAATAGCGTGTGCACAACCAAATTTCTTCCGAATCACTTCAAATTTTGGGAGGATAATTTTCATCATAATTGACATCGTTTAAGCATAGGGGAGCAAAAATTTCAAAATTTGCATCAGTCTAGAGTACAGTCGTTAACCGGTCAAGTAAATCCCTCCTGTCGGAACTGTCCGCCCCATCGTACAGTGTATAGTCTCTCCCTCGATCCACCTGATATTCCGTCTTTCCCAAAACGATCGATCTCTCGAGGTATCGAGATACCCCTGTATCTCTCCAGGTATACAGGGCACCCATTTGTTTCCCAAAACCTCGAAGATACCCAAAACATGAAAAGATCCGTCAGTCCACAAACCCACAAAGTTGTCAGTTACCAATCCAAGTGAATGAACCCTTAAAACCCATACAGTCTGAAATTCCTCAAACCACAAATGCTGAAAACCCTCTATACGATCTTCTGCTAGAATCCCGACAGTCTTTGGTGCCTTCACGTGTTTTCCCCACATACTCAAACCGTAAGTCTAGTTCGTCCACACTACTTGTAAACCAGAATCGAACTGTTACAAACAAACCCACTGTAATCAATCCAGGTAAACTCAGTCCACTCTTCGTTAACGCCAATCCGTCAGATACCCAGCCCGTAATAAATCCAAAAATCACTGTAAAACCAAAGTCCTCAAATCCGCCGGTTTCACATTTTTCGCTGGCGGGAGAATGTTCACGCACAAAGCGAACGGTATGCAACGTTTCAACCCTGGTTTGTGCAATCTTCGTTTTCACCGTTTTGTTGATCCTCTCTATGTAATCCCTTTCCCTCCTATTCCCATTCATGTAAACCAACCATATATCTAACCTCGAGTCGCCGCGAGTATTTCGGCTACCACCACTAACAAACACCCTTTCCTTCCTGAACCACACACACACACACACACACTACTTCACGCAACCCGACCGACTAGCTTGAGCTCTCCATCATCACTCCACCCGATGCATTTCCAACTGTCTTGCGCTGATTGGTTGACGCTTTTTTTCCAGTCATCATTCAGCGAGTAGAATTAAGAAGAAACCATCCATTATATATAATGCGCACCCATTCTTGAATTTGATTCATTCAGTATTTAGCCGTTAGCGCAATAAACCGTCGTAGTTCGAAAACCGATACAAAAGTGTTTCCCTCACCGAAAGCAGCCAAACCTAGTAGTCCTTTTCAGGACTGTTGTTGAGAAATCATATTCACAGTCTGAGCTATCGACACCCCAGGCATTCCTTCAGGAGAAGGAATTGGCCGCCGAAACAGGGATCCTTCATCCGAAAGGATTGCCCTCGTCATCTATTGTCCGTGATCAGACAATACCCTTTGCGCAGTCTGTTCCATATCCAGAAGATGCGTGCAGAGCACTAGATTGGAAACCGACATGGAAGAGCAAATGGTTACGTTTCAGCTGACCAGGACCGCGTTCAAACGAGAGATAGCGATGAGCAAATCAAACTACTATAAAGACAACGCGTATTGAGTAGTGAACTGGCAAACTCGCGTGCCAGGCCTCGTGCTGGCGTGCTCATAAATAGCGCTATCGTTGCTACACTCATTTCTGAGTTAACAACCAGAGATGTATTTACTGTCACAATTGATATAGGAAATACGTCTTTCGTTTTGTGCTGTATTAACCACATGATGAACCATCCCCAAAGGATGATTTCAAACGACTTGTACACTGCCTATGAAAAGGCCTTCTGCTGATTGTGGGCAGTGATGCTGATACTCATCACATCATCTGGAGCAACTCAGACATCAATTTGAGAAGATCCCGTCGAATGGGATGCTTAAGTAGTTCAAATCTTGGATTACTTATTAAAGGAAATCGCCCAACCTTCATGGCATCTGCTAGAGAAGAAGTGTGAGACATAGGATGCTCTGCTCGAACAGAAAAAATCACCAGTTGACGAATTGGCATGTATTGGATGATGAATCATTATCTGATCATCGCTTCATCTTCTATGAACATATGAATGTAACTGCGCAGACTTTGCATTTTGAGCTCATTTCTCTTGGAAGTTGCCAGAAGAAAAAAAAAACGAAACATGCATTCGGCACGATTAGCTTACCTTGCACGGTAGATATGCATGTGTTCCTATCTGTGTGGTAACGTTACTAACTCCAGTCCCGTCTAGGTATGGTCCAGCGAAAAACGATCCACCAGAATTGAGCTTACTTAGCGCTAAAGACGTGCTGATGTCGCCTGTGACGTAATCTGTAATTATATTTAAACAAAAAAAAAACAGGGTAATGAGGTCAATATTGTTTATGTGGATTGTGGTAATGGATGCGAATAACATTATGGAGCGTCAAGATAAACGAGTTCGAAGACAACAAATGCAGATTCATGAGTTAGTCTTATTTTAAACCTTTTTCAAAGATGTATACATACACAAATTCGAACAATTAAACAAACATTGAAAACGACTTTTAAAACAATTTAAAGTCGTTTTAAAGACACTTTAAAGAAATAACATATCAACTAAAAAGACTTTGCCTATACACTTAGATATTAGATGTACTGAAACTATCGAATAAGTTCATACCAATCGTACAACTGTTATTGTAGTCATTTTGAACTGTAATTGATTTGCTTGATTTGATCAATCACTCAACACGCCCAAGGGTTAATTGTCATTTGCGTTGGAGAATCGAGTGTCTGACATATCTGTTCCATCTACGAAGAGTCGACAGGTTGGCTGGTTCAGTGGATGCCTGTCTGCTATAAGCTCTGTCAATTATGCTTATCAGCTTGATAAACTATATTCTTTGATAATCCTCTTTTCAATCTTGCTGACAGTCGCTTCTCATCACGATACATCAGACGTCAAGAAGGAGGGAGAGAGACAGACATCTCGAGAACATATAGGCGTTCACTTTTTGCTATGTGATGATGTGATACAAGCGCTGCGAGACTTCCAGAACCAGTGAAACGAACCGACATCAGTTGGCATACTTGTGCGGGATAGGCTTGATGAAATGTTTCTCATGGAGTTTCAACAGCCAATTCTACTGCCTATGCTGCCGTGAATCGTAAGTCAGTCCCATCTGTAAAAAGTAGGCATTGAGAAAATGGGGTGTGAAGTTTCCAAACTCGTTTTCCATACGAATATTTTAAAAACTCCAGAGGATTGAAACATGTTCAAATCTTGATGAAACTTTCACAAATTGCTTTTCACTATGATATCTTTCAGAGAAAAATATAAAAATGATCAGAATACGGTTCATTTTTGTGTTACACGGTGCGGAAATCTGTAGAAGGACTGATATGCAATAACTTTTCATTTCATCATTTCATCATTCACTTTTTCCGAACAAATCTTATTATCTCATTAGAGCAGCTGAAAGAGCATTGGAAGATATGTTAAAAACTGAACTCAACTCAATTTTGACGAAAATGGAGATGGGACTGACTTCCGATTCACGGCAGTATGTGAGGCATAGGAAGTTCACAAGGTTTTATTCGTGAGTTGTGTATATCGGTGGCAAAGGAGTGTATGGAGTGAGAATTCATGACACGGCAAAAAAGAAACCATATAAATTGATATGAAAAGCGCAACTGGTTGGTGCCTCAGAATTGATGACATTGCAGAGAAGTTGATTTAGTAGCGCCATCTTATCCAGAAGTGGCCCATAGAAGCAGAGATGGGTAAAGGTTATACCATTATGTTTGTCGATTAAAATTGATCTATGTCGAAATCCATACTCTATTGTCATTCTAGCACTAAAGTGAACTACGCCTTTTATTTGTGTTGAGCATAATGTCGTTGGCATTTGCACCGCAGTGTAATTCTTTTGACATGAGGTTTAGATGTATAAAAGTGGTAACCGAAATAATATATTGGATGTCAGAACTCTGATAAGTTACATAATATTTTCTGTTCAATTTTCTCATTAGTATCATTTTAAGCATTGTAATGTCATGAGCCTATGCATGCTATAAAACGTTTGACTTTTACTGTCAGCCCTGTTTTCAAGTTTCCCGTGAGAGAGAGCGAGACAGCACCAACACACGGCGCACAGTAAAAGTCATGAAAACAAAAGAATTTATGGCACGTACAGAGGCTCATGCAGTAATACATCAGCTGACTTCCACTATTCATTAATTTATTGCTACGACTATCATGATACTTACAACATGGTCGATCGGTAACAAATAATCATGGGGACGCATGGTTTTTATAGGAAGCAGATTTTCATGCTTTCATTTTGATCTGTTTGTTCAAACAAGTTAAAATGGCATACATCATGTGATTTCTATCATATACACTTCAAAAGGGCGTAACTCAAAATTCTGACTAAGGATTTTTTTTCAAATTCGGGACAGAGGTGCAGAATAACGTCAGGAATCAACTGCCGACTGCCGTTTGGATGGTATATTTTATTTGATAATAACGGTAAATGGAACACCGTGATGGGCACCTTACAAAGCAATCTGGATATCTCGAATAGAAGCTGTACCGCGTAAATTCGTCAGGTGTGCGTTGCGCGGGTTGCCTTGGTCTGACCCTTTGCATCTTCCGCCGTATGAACACCGCTGTGCTTTACTGGGTATCGAACCTTTGGAAAAGAGACGATGAATCGGCCAAGCTGTTTTTTGCGCTGAGGTTGACAGCCCAGAATTGTTTGGACAAATGAACCTTTACGCTCCACACCGCCCATTAAGGTCCCGACAAGTTTTGCGACAATCTCCAAGACGGACGCTCTACGGAAGCACTTGTCCGATTAATAGTATAAGCCGACGACTGCAGGAGAATTTTAATTTGTTTGATTTTAATAGTTCTGTATTGACGTTTAGAAATCGTATGCGTAATCTTCCTTTGCATAAAGTTACCGATTCTGTCTTGTCAAAGCTCCATAATTATTAATTTATTCATTAAGACCACTAGTTGTCAGATTAAGTAAAAAATACAAATACAAATACAAATACATTTTTATCTAACATGAGCCCTAGATACTTAATTTCATCTGACCAATTTATTGGAACCCCTCTCAACGTGACAACATGTCTACTTGAAGGTTTGAAATAAAGAGCTTTTGGTTTATATGATAATACTATTAGTTGAGTTTTGGAAGCATCAGGAGAAATCTTCTATTTTGCAAGTATGAAGAAAAATATCCAAACTTTTTTGCAATCGACTACAGATGACACTTAGACTTCATCCTTTGTCGGAGTGGCCTGTGTCATCCTCTGGTAAGTCAGACCAGCTTTTACAGGAAGTCTTTCATACTTGGAGTTCTGAAGTGTACGATTTGACAGATAACTTTGAATAATTCTAACAATGTATGTTGGAAAATTGAAGTTTTGGAATTAAACGATCAAGCCTTCATACCAAACACTGTCGAATGCTTTTCCTATGTCTAGAAGAACAAGACCAGCCTTCAAATTTGTTGGAACGGATCAAATTTGGTACACGTAAAAGTTGATGAGTGGTCGAATGTCCATGGCGCAAACACTCACGCTGATTTTGATTCTGATCATGTCACTGTTAAATTTCAAATATTCTATGAAGCGATTCTCAATCCTATTAGCTCCACTTTCAATTACTATCGAGCCGACTGGAATATATATGAAACATACATCAATAGTTATCTTGATGTTCACATTTCTTTGCAAACGAAACTTGGTATTGACCATTGTCTCGAAACTTAAACCAATCTCATTGTTGAAGCAAGCGTCATTGAAATACAAAAACATGAAGTAAAATTCGAATCTGTAATTATAGACGATGATCTTTAACTATTGATCCGTCTTAAAAACGTGAGGAGAAGACAATACCAAAGCACTTGCGATCGTGCCATGGAAATTATATGGCTGGTTCTGCAAAAAGAAATTAAAAAACTCAATTTTCAATCAAGATGCTGAAAAATGAGCATTTTTTCAGAAGGAAGTTGTGAATTCAGTGATTTACCCTTCCTTTTGCTCGTGGTTGCAACCACGATTCAAACGTTTTTTTCATCTTCTGTAGAGCTTTTTAACCACTGCTCGAAAGTGTACGAGATAAGTCATTTCGATCAATGTTATACCGTTGATCAATGATGCCCCATTGTACGGTACTAATATCGTTCCCCTCTATCCCAACTAACTGCAAGAACGTGGCCAGTACCATTATATTATGTTACAGCGAGCCCTGCAGAGAGTTTAAACGAGAGGTTTCTTTTTCATATATTTTTCTTATTTGTTTTGATAAATCTTTAAGAAGTTTTAAAAACCATAGCATAGAGATTTGAATGTTTTTTTTTCAATCAAATATTGCTCAACAATTTAAGCATTTGCTCAGTAGTTCGAATTTCTGAGATTCTTTCTAGAGGTTTGCTTGGAGAAATCCTGAAAGAAACTCCAAGAAATAAACTGAAAAATATTTTGAAGGAAAAATATTTTGACGCAATGCTTAGATATGTACCTTAATAATTTTTAAAAGGTTTTGCTTTTACAAATTAGTAAAATGTCTGTTTATGCCCGTAAATTACTCTACGAGAACGCATTCTGTCCATAACTAAAGTCGTGCCCATACTTTCTGTGATACCCTATATTCATTTATGAATGTAAATATTGAACTAAAGAAAAATAACAAAAATAAGCTAAACATGACGCCCGTATAACCAGGATTTAAAATATCAACACGTTGTGACTTCCCTAGATGCACATTATAGATTCTTAGATGAAATCTTAATTTGTGTCCAGATGCTGTAAACAATTTAAAATGCAAATCAGTTCAGTCACTTCCAAGAAAAAAATATAGGACCCACCATTATGGTACTGCTTTTATAAAACCACAATCTACCTATTTGTGCTAAAATAGTATGATTTATGCACTGAGAGAACCTAAACGAACATTTAACAACGTGCTAGGCTTTGCCTTTATAAATACCATCCCAAAGAAAAAAAATTGTTATGCTAGACCGGAGTTGCATTCCAATCGTCCCATTAGAATTGAATGCCTCTCATCATACATAACTGAAAGAGAAGTTAACTTTATCGACGAATAAGTATCTATTCTGGGCAAAGCGAACAACTCAACATCTGGCTTTTCGCTCAGGACTACTTCTTTGTGTTTCTGAAAAAAAAAAAAGATTTTCTACCCCATCCACCCACAATATGTTTTCACAACATTTTTCGTATTTGAGCACTTGAAATGTGAGTCGTTTTTGACCGTGATACACGTTATGCACAATCGGAATCGAAATCCTCTTTCGAAGATTGTGTACTGTAAAACGGGGTTACTTTGATAGTTTTGATTTATAAGATGAGTAGTAGTATTTCAATTATCTATTGAAGTTCAAAGATTTCTTAACGATTCATTTTGAAACATTTTATATACACTCCCGTGCATAAGTTTGGGTTCACCCCCTATAAAACATGCAAAAGTGTTCTGTCCATATCTTTGTGATTACATGTCCAATTGAAACTCTCTAAGCCGCATTCGAAAGGCAAAGAGTTATTCTTAATTCGTATGTATTTATCCAAAAACATTTTTTGAACTTTGTGTACTAAATTTTTACTTAAAGTTGTGACATTTTTCAAAAAACACACTGAAAAATCATATCAAATTTCCTCAGCATTGGGTCGACCAAAATTTTAAATCAAAATGTCATTAGGATCGTAATCTTATATTCTTTGAAGAAACCCCACGAAATTTTGGCGGAAAAATCTGGAAAGTATTCAAAATCAATGAAACAGTCAGTCAAGTCATCGTGCAAAAGTTTGGGTTCACCTGAACTTACTTAAATCTGTGAAATCTCATACCAATCATGTACGCGCCATTATTCGCGCTCAAAAAAGCTTTAAACTATTAAAATCAATAAACTATCATACTGAGGGGTGAACCCAAACTTTTGCACGATGACTTGACTGACTGTTTCATTGATTTTAAATACTTTCCAGATTTTTCCGCCAAAATTTCGTGGAGTCTCTTCAAAGAATATAAGATTACGATCCTAATGACACTTTGATTTAAAATTTCGGTCGACCCAATGCTGAGGAAATTAGATATGATTTTTCAGTGTGTTTTTTGAAAAATGTAATAACTTTAAGTTAAAATTTAGTATACAAAATTCAAAAAACGCTTTTGGAAAAATACATACGAAGTAAGAATAACTCTTTGCCTTTCGAATGCTGATAAAAGAGTTTTAATTGGACGTGTAATCACAGAGATATGGACAGAACACTTTTGTATGTTTTTGAGGGGGTGAACCCAAACTTTTGCACGGGAGTGTATAAACAAAAGTTGATTTTAGGTTTTTGGGTAACTATGAAAAGGGGTATGTGAACACATGGAAATCCATTATTAAACTATTGTATGGCATCATTACAGTTGAAACTGACTTGTAGAGCATTAGTAGAGAACACAAGTTAGAAATTAATGTATTGAAGTTCAGAATTTATAGAGCTATAAGTCTATTGGAATTCGTCCAAAATTATATTTCTGAATCGCTTCTAATTGTTTCTCATGTTTAGGCATTGAATGACAATTCAATCGTTTTTGGTGTATGAAAAAGTATATTTTGAATAAAGTGGAATAAATTAACCAGCATTTCAAAGCTACCCCGTTTTACAGTACCGCATATTCCACAAGAAGGGTTGAGCGAAAAGCCACAACCGATGTTAAATCTCCCGGGGTTGCGGTTCAAATGGAAACTCAGTTCAGCCCATCGAAATACGGCAGCAGCAGCATCACGAAAATCCCGTCGTCTTCCTTGAGAGCATCTCGTTTGTAAAATCAGCATTTGCCCAAGTCGATGAAAGTGAGCGAATGGGGTAATCTCCAATCCATCGAACCAGCGATAAATGGCGGAAGTTACAACAGTTCACGGAAGGACCACAGATGATGTACGAAAACCGATTGAGGATGGGCTTTTCTTGCCCGTCTTGCTGGATGCTCCTCCACTCAGGCGGAGGAAATCCCCAACTGTTTGGGAATCGAGTTCCACACCCTATTTGATTTTATTGATTGAGGACTGGAGTGGCAAAAAATGTCCAAATTTGTTGTTGAAGGATAGAATGGGAGGGGTTTTATTCATAGAATTTTAAAATATATTTTGAGTGAAAGTGATGTATGGCTTAAATTGAGCTTTTCATGTATGCGAAAAGATCTCAGATTCTCGTACGAGGAAAATTGAACGCAAAGTTTATATATTAGATTTTGTTACAGTACATATTTAATGTTTAATGTGTTATTAATTCAATTACACAGCATAACAGAAAAATAAGTTTTTGCGTGTCTCAAGGATCAATATTATTCTTCAAGCATGAAGATAACAATCTAAACTTTTATGTAGAATGAAGGATGAATATACCAATAATGACAATAAGTAAAAAAAAATTTTTTTGAATTACTCTACAAGAAAACAACTTTCAAAATACAGTGAAACCTCCATGAGTCGATATTGAAGGAACCGTCGACTCATGGAAATATCGAGTCATGGAACATAAATCCTTTGGAAAGCTGCTTCTTGGGACCATCATAGTAACCATGAAATTTTGTTTTTAATATGGTTCCATGAGTTCCACTGAATTAGGATGATAGTGTTGTCTTACACAGAATACATAGATATGAGAAATGAACATACATTTTTGAAATAAAACAAATAAAAGATTTGAAATAAATATACAGTCTATGCTCAAAAGCAATTGGTGCCAGTAGTTTTTTTTTTTCTAAAAATACTATGCTTGTAATAATTTAAATTCCAAATTAAATAAAAAAAAATACTGATTAGTTTTACCCCATATTACGGAATTTTATTTTTGCTATTTAGAAACCATGTCAACATGTACAGCTTTTCTCCAAACTTTCTGTTGAGAAATACATAGTTGCAGAGTTTCTTGCGCATTCTTATGATTCACTTTGGCATGAGGGGTTTTTCTCGACCGAATAATCTGGAACCTCGCAATAAGAAGTAGAGTAAGGTGGGGCAAAAGTTCGACCTTAGTGGAATAATTATTTTTCCAGAAAAACTATAATCGTTGAAAAGAATTAAATACCACACAGTGAATCATCAATATATTGGCTACAATTTTGCTGAACAATCTCATGTCGAAATATTTATTCATTTTTAGATATTCTATTCTAGAAAACTAGTGAATTGTGACGACTTTTAGTGTGAACATCAATAAAACTTTCCTCATTAAAACCGGTACGCTACAATTGTTTTAAAATGCATTGTGTTGTTTCTAATTAGAATAACTGAATATGTACCTTTGTAAACTGCCGATGCACAAGACTGGTGGCAGTAAAACCTAGAAAAGCATACTTGATCGGCACACATTTGTTCCGGTCAATGCCAAGGGAAATGTGTTACACTTGAGCGGAGATAGTTTGATCCTTTTTCCAAGAAGAAACAGGTTTTGTTACCAGCCCACTCCGAGCTACACTTCGAAATTGGACGGGAAAAAATCACCCAGCTCTGTTTTGTGCTACATTAATTAGACTGAGGCTATACTTTTGTGTCGGGCTTGAAATCCGATAACAATGACTAAATTGAATTTGTCTTGCCTTGGGAGTGGGAAGCTGTCTATTTCTTTTGGTTATTCAAACTTGCCCAAAGCGATTACACCCACAATGTATTACTATCCACCATCACGATAAGAACACAACCTCTAATCGGACACATTGAAAGTGACAAATGAGTTTCCTGTTGTTCCGCAGTTTCTTCCATCACCGGTCATAAAGGAACGCTCACGCTGGGAAGGAAAACGAATCAACGTTCAGTCTGTAGCAGTAAATGCGGAAATTAGATAAGTGCCTAAGGTTCACACCTCTGACACCAATCACCTTTATGTGAGAATACAAACGACCTATTTGCTGTAGTGCTTCTTCTTCATGTTCTTCTACACCATATCAGATGATGGCTGTCAAGTAACCCCAAGTTTCCTCTTTTATTCATCGTCGACGTCGGCATTGTGTCGTATCGAGAACCTTTCGAGGTGGTAATGTGTGTGTGCGAATACGAGGGCTATCTTCATCGAACGCCCACACAATAGACGCAAATCGGGATGCACGAAAGGCAGACTCGCTTTGAATATCCCGCTGAACGAACATGCGATCCTTCAGTCACTGTGGTAGACATGTTTTTTTTTCTGGGAATGTGCAATTTAGAGAAAATTGTTATTTCAAATTTGAGAATACATGGAGAAGTAATGTTAAAGAGTCTGATTGACTTGCTCAAATAAAATATGCAGTGGGTTGAAAATAATACAAAAATATTAGTTTTAACTTATACTAACATCTTGCATAGATAGAGTATAATTAACAACAACTCGATACTCCGAATATCGATATCAAGTTATGAAACAAAAGTACAAGCTTCTTTGCACGGATGCCCGATAGCCCTTTAAAATGCAGTTGCATTTTTTAAGTCCTTAATCAGTATCATTTCAAGCATTACATCTATTTCTTATATCTATGAGCTCTAGGCAACACTATCATCCTAATTTGATAAAATTAAATTATGCTCTTATTAACATTTTGTTAACAGCACATATATTTTATTTTATTTATTTTTCATTTAGGCTGATACAAATATTAATTTTCTTTTATGTCACCCCACCCCCCCCCCTTCGAAAATCCGAAAATTTTGAAGGGGAGAAAAAAAAAAGATTCATCATTTTTTTGACATCAGTTAGGTTTTTTCAATTAAGTAAAAATACAAGTAAAATAATGATCCAGAGGATTATTATAAACAGTTTAACAACTATAATTAAAAATAAAAATTTCGAAAAAATAATTTTTTTTTTCATTTTTATTTTTTTGTTCCTTATTTATTATTATCCCCCCCCTCGTACCTTCTAAAAGGTCTCGGACATAAAAGAAATTTAATATTTGTATCAGCTTTATTTATTACAAATAAATAAATTTAAATTTAGCAATCGGAATTCAACTTTTAAATTATTTTTAATATTATGGGTTGATACCGGCGGGTAACATTTGCTTACAATGACTTATAACTGCTTGGAAATTAGGGAGTAGATTTCTAAAGTTAAAACGAAACCCATACGATCAATTCATACTACACGCCTGGGCGTGGTGCGTATGAAGAGCAAAACTGGGTGCATGAATGTAGTGGGTGATAGCTGGGTATGGACGGAAATAGAGGCACGAGCGTGTGTTCGGATGATTATGGTAAGAAACTGCACAATCGGATAAAACTGGAGAGTCAGTCGATAACCAACAGGCAATTGAGCACAAATTTGGAGTGATAATAACCACCCCAAGATGCCGATGCGATGAAAAAAAAATTTGTTCGTCAAATCTGAGCATAGAGCTTGATTGCTGAGGTCATTATTCACCTCTGGACCAATTTGAAAAAAAAAATCACTAGGAGGAATCTCAAAAATTTTTGATTCTAAGTTTTTAACTCAAAAATTCACTATTATCCATATTAAAATTACGTAATAGCAGTGAAAAAAACTACTAGTATATAATTGTTGCCATTGTTATGAAATACTTACTACTGACTATACTTGCCAGAGTGGTTAAAGTATGTATTTACATGGCTCAAACCAGAAAACTAAACCTAATGGAGTGAAATCTCAGAAACAAATTTCAATAAACAATTGTTGTTACGTCCGATAAACGTGAAATATACATTGTTTAATATTATTAATTTGCAAGTTATTTTTCCACTTTCTCACTAAGTGACTAGCCCACCAAAGTCTGCCGTATTGATTTTGCTTAATAAAATTTGCTTCTTTGTACATCAGTAGTAGTATCTCCTGATTTTTATGTCTAGATTTCCACCGAGTATTGCCTTCGGCACTTTACGTAAAAAATAATCTGTTAAACATTATCAGCCACAACATGTTTATAACTACACGGGAACCATGATTGTTATGCGTCACAACTGTTCAAAGATTAACAAAGTCTTTTACAACTTCAAACAAATCCCCAATAAGAACTACTTGAGTATCAACATAAACAGGACTTCCACTCTCTATACCCGTAACCATTTACTTCGTTTTAATAGAATTCGTCGTCAATCTGTTTATCGATTTCTAGGTCGCGGTCGACTCAGTTACGAAAATCTAGCTGCGGCAGGTAATACCAAAGACCTAAAAAGAATACTTAAAGCTAATTAAGCTGTAAAATACAATAAATTACAAGAATTGTAGACGAGTAAAATTAAGTGGAATGAAAAGGAGATGTGTTTCCGAATTTACTGTTCAATATTACATTTTGTCGTGGGGCCCAGATAGCCGTAGCGGTAAACACACAGCTATTCAGCATGACCATGCTGAGGGTCGTGGGCTCGATTCCCGCTGGTCGAGGATCTTTTCGCAAAGGAAATTTTCTCGATTCCCAGGGCATAGAGTATCTTCGTAACCGCCACACGATATACACATGCAAAAACGGTCAATCGGCGAAGAAAGCTCTCAGTTATTAACTGTGGAAGTGCTCATAAGAACACTAATCTGAAAAGCAGGCTTTGTCCCTGTTGGGACTTAACGCCAGAAATAAGAAGAAGATTGCGTTTTGTCGTATATACTCATTGATTTTGCAGTCGTTGACTTTATTAGAATCGATCGAAGTGCAGTTGAGCAGAGTTTTACTATTTTAAAAATGGACAACTAGGATAAGCTTATAATGCCATTTACTCTACCCAAACATATAAGACTCCCTCGGGAACCCCGGAAAAGAAATAGTGGCTACCAACCACTCCCGGAGAACTAGTTCAGTAACATGAGACCCCTGAACTGTGTCGCAGGGTCGGCATGTTACTGGGTAATCAGAGCGGCTTCGCGAAAAAAGTATGAAAACTCGGGAAATTTCACATTCCTTAAACATTTATTGGCCCTTGTGTAGTGTGTGGGTGTGGGTTTGACATTAACAATTGCACTGCACTTTAACCGATCTTATGTCTTTACACACGGACGCCTGAATAAATTCTGTCCAATTTTCTGTTTTATAAAATGGCAGCGCCCATCAATTCAATCTTTCTTTTCGATCCATTCTACCATTTTTTTTATCCCTTTTAGGTAAGTTATCCAAATACCCTTCAGTAACGTCATGGTTTTGATTACAGCGGTACTAATTTTCTCACTTCCGTGTAACATACTGTATTTTCATCTAAAAACGTGAATTTTCACAACAACATAAACTCATACGCACATGAAAATCTAAAAACTGGAACCAACCGGTTACAAAAGTGTTTCGAAAACTAAATCAGTTTTCGATAATAATGCAAAGAGAGCAATTAAGAATGCAAGCATACCCAAATTAAATAAACATCATTGTCAATTTGCCTTGGATAAGACGCTGATTCTTGGCTCTCTTATAGCACATTTATTTGAGAATGGGAGCGAATACTATTAAGCGAATAAAATAGGCCAACTTCAGTAAGCTGGTCATTTAAATGAGAATGCCGGAAGAAGAAGTTGCATCAATCAGGAGGAGGTTTGTGGTCCCGTGAAGACATCCGCGTATGTTAATTCTTATAATGATGTTATCGTACCGGAGCATCCACCTCATTCCAGATTTGAAAAAAAAAGAGCATGGACGAGTACAGTTTTCCCTGGAAGCTCACAAGACTAATAAGAGCAACGATGTACGGTGTGCAGAATAGCGGAAACATTTCGGGCGAGCATTCCAGTTCGTTTGAATCCCGCCGGTGACTTTGACAGGGTGATGGACTTTCGTGCCTGTTGTTCAACATCGCGCTAGAAAATGTCATGCGAAGAGCCGGGTTTAATTTTCACGAGATCTACCCAATTTGTTTGCTTCGCGGATTTGTAACGGAAGCAGATCTGTACACCCACATGAAACGTGAAGCGACAAAAGCCGGTTTGGTGGTGAATGCGTCAAAACAAGGGGCCCAGATAGCCGTAGTGGTAAACGCGCAGCTGTTCAGCAAGACCAAGCTGAGGATCGTGGGTTCGAAGCCCAGTGGGGACGTAACGCCAGAAAGAAGAAGAAGCGTCAAAAACAAAGTACATGCTGATAGGCGGAACCGAGGGCGACACGTTAGTTAAAAAATTTTGATTGCTATGTTGGTCGTCTCAAATAGCTAACTAAAGAAATCTTATACCGTGAGCCTATATGTGTATCCCCTTTGCCTATACTCAAAGGAGTTCTTGAATATCCTTAAGTAGACGTTGAACTCAAAGCTTGACAGAATAATATCTGTTAAACTCAAAGTTTGGAAAAAGTTAATTATATGAGCCTGTATGGACATCATTCTCTATGTTCTGAAAATCCACTCGTAATAATTGTTGATCCTATAACCTGTGCTGTATAATTATCTATTGTTGAACAGAGTTGACAGAATATTTTTTATTAGGCTAATTGGGTATAAATACTGTACATTAGTCTTCGATGGATAACTTGTTACGCTCGTAGGTTATTCCGTTACCTTCTTCTTCTTCTTCTTCTTTCTGGCGTTTCGTCCCTATTAAGACAGAGCCTGCTTCTCAGCTTAGTGTTCTTATGAGCACTTCCACAGTTATTAACTGAGAGCTTACTATGCCAATGACCATTTTTGCATGCGTATATCGTGTGGCAGGTACGAAGATACTCTATGCCCTGGGAAGTCGAGAAAATTTCCAACTCGAAAAGATCCTCGACCGGTGGGATTCGAACCCACGACCCTCAGCTTGGTCTTGCTGAATAGCTGCGCGTTTACCGCTACGGCTATCTGGGCCCCTATAACCGCTGAAATGTTGATACAATTGAACACAATGAGTCCAAATGATTATCAACGTTGTTCATAAACCTTCGAAATTATGTTATTGGTTACGCTCGAACATATGAAGGCATCTACTCAAAGAAGTTCTCGTACGACATGGCAGAATTTTCATAAGGCTATATGGGTATGAGTAATGCTCATAAACTTCAGGATTTCACTGATGAGACTTTTTGATCTGAAGACCTGTACTCTGAGGAATTTATGTATAATCTTGAAAGCCGCTGAACTCAAAACAAGGCAGAACTTGTATGAGCTATACATTACATTTACATTACAAGAATTTAGTCCTACATTTTTTTAGTAATCACACCTTTGAAAAATGTTAATGGAGTACGCCCAAAAGATTACCAGTGATATAGCATAGAATTCAGTAATTGATCTCTCCCAAGTCTTAAAGGACTCGCAAACAAAATTGCAGAATAAAATCCCTGGATGAATTCTGTTGTGGTCTTATAGCTCTTTGAGCAATATTCCCTAAACCGGTTTCCTCCAAAGTTCATAGAAGAATTTCTCAAAAAAGTTCACCTGGTATATTTAGAACTGAATTTAGGAATTCTTTTTTTTGTTTCAAATTTTTCAAATTCCAGAGCAACGTTTTCCAACTCTCCATTTATTCTTGTAGGGAATCAATGAACTATGAACTTAAGATATTCTTTCATGAACTACTCTACAAAATAATCAAAGAAATGCTACTAACGCAATCAAGATTTTTTGAAATATAGAAAAATGAAATATATATCTTGAACTGGTATTCCACTCAAACCATCCAAAACAGTTATTTTTCAAGATGTTCAGCAGATTTGTGTTTAAGTTTATGAACACAAATCGTGAGAACATTTTTTATTATAAAATAGAGCATTTGACTCCTTCGCTACTCTTTGATTATCGTTTGAATCCACAACAGCTATAGCTTGTGAAAGTTATACGATGTCCATTCGATTTTGGCAACACGGAAATGCATATACGAAAAATGGATTATGATTCAGAAACTAGTTCTGTTGATCTGTTATAGTCAACATGGAAGTTTTTGTCATGTTGCGACAGCCACTGAACCTATTTAAAATACTGGATTGCAGCATCTACAAGTACCGTAAAACGGTGTGAACTTGATCACTTTTTTGCAAATCTGTTCTATGATTCCTAGAAGGATGCATGTTTTATCATCCAAATATTTTTTTAACCTGCACTAGGATGCATGTTTATCGAATTAAACAAACAAAATTTTTACGAAATGTTATAATTATAATAAAAATGTTTATTAGAAATCAAAAACTGGATTTTTTGATTCCGGAGTAAAGTTGATCAATTATTGCAACAGGTATCTTACAATAAGGAGATATGCTTTTTATTTTGTTATTTATTGCTAAACCCGACACAAGTCTCAAAAATCTTACAACTCGTTGATAAATCTGTCTAGTTGGGAATTTAATGTTTTGAATTACATAATATATCACATTAAACGCCTTAAAGTGTGCATTTTTTGAATTAAAGGAGCATTTTTTTCTCTGAAAATCAATTTTTAATCTCAAAACAAATTTGAAACTGGGATAACAGAACATATCTGGAACGTATGAAACAGTTTATTTAAATGGTGTCTTTATATAGCCTTGGCAAAAATCGATTGTTTGAGTAGAACCCTTCAACAATCCAGCGAGCATTTCCAGTATGTTTTTCCATGGTATAATTATCTTAAATGGCGAACCGAATTGAGAAACATCAAGAGCAGCTATCAGGAAAGGCGATATCACAGAAATAGTGATAACCGAAAACTGATCATAACAGTTTATAGGGAAAGACGGAGTAAGAGCGCCCGCCGAGGTAAGACGGACCACCTTCAGTTTGGCATGAAAATGGCGGTTTCCTCGAAAGTTCACTAAACACTTTCCATAAACACAAGATTTTTCGAAACACTTAGGGTGATATTTACATTGTTTTTTTCATAATAAATATCGAAAAGAAAGTATCTGCTAGTCGATATTGAATTTGATCTAATATTAACAGATGCTCTCTTAAGGATTTTTGAAGGGTTTTTTTGTGAAAACATAACAAATTACCCATCCATGCTTTAGCAGAAATGTGATGTATGCTTCAGTGAAGTGACATATGAATTGTAAATATTTAGCTTTAAAATAAAGCCATAGCTGTGAAAATTGCGCAAGAGGGGTAAATCCGACCACTGATGATGGGGTAAGACCGCCACCCCTAATTTATACCAAATAAAACGTCTTAAACATTTTAAATGTTATAACTACCGTTTTGTCTCATATTCCGAACACTTAAGGCCAACAGTAACTTCAAAAGCATCTGTTAGGCATAAATTAACTGATATTTGTGAAAATTTTTATTTCTTCGCAAAGTCTAACCATTAGCTGTTTAGTGTACTGATAAAAATGTTTATTTAAACTTTTTTAGTATTGTTTTTACGTAAAAGTGTGAAACAACATTTTGACTCAAATGCCGAACACTGCGTTCATTTTGTCTCAAATTCCGAACACCTTGATTCAAATTCCAAACAGCACGAATAAATCGTATTCAAATAAAAAATTTCGCAAATAAATTTATCTGAGCTAGTTTACGTGGTCTCGAGCTAGTAAATCATCACTACTCCCGATGTATAAGATTGTTTGGAAGACGTTAAAATTGAGTTGCAATTGACTGCTATTTCCTGGTAATTTGTTGACATATTTCAGCGAAACATTTCAACTAAGTCGCCATACAAAAACCGAGTGTTCGGAATATGAGTCTGTTCGGAATTTGAGACAAAACGATACGTTGTACATTACTATTCAAGTAGAATGAAACCAAATTTTATAAAAATACAAACCAAATCCGCAAATATTTCCAAAAAAATGGGTGTCACAAGGTGATGATAAGCATATGTCTAAGTTTTTTTTATAAATTAACCTTAAAAGTGATCCAATATCCTCGGTAAGCAATGTAGAGTTTATAGAACATTATACTTTTTAGAATCACAGGAAACTGCTACATTTTTTCGCAAAATTGTGTAGAAAAATCGTGGTGGTCGCTTTTACCCCGTCGCTAAAAATAATCGTGATAAGTCATCACTTTTTTAAGCTTCAAGAAATTTTTTTTTTTGCAAATACAACACCTTTGATATTTTTTGATTATGCCTAATGCTTCGAAAATAGACATGCTGCGTTGAAAAAGTGTTTGTTGATTCGTCATTTTGACATATGAATTAAACTGCTTAGGCGTCTTACCCCGTCGACCCCTACATATGGTTACGGGAATGATCAACTTCTCCCCACTGATCAACTACACCCTGAATTACGGTACTCCAGATTTCTTTATCCTGCAAAATGCCATCTTACAGTGAAGCTAAGCTAAGGAGCTATGAATCTAATTCAACATGATTGCTAATAATCCCTGGAGAGTATGAAAAACATTATGCAACCTGTTTGCAACGAATCAAAACATAACTGTAGGTTCGCTGAATTCAAGGTACTATATGTTTGCAATAACTTCGCGCCCAATTTCCCGTGCAAAAAAGGTCTACCGTCACCCAAAACTTTCCGTCCCTTGGAAAAACGCTTCGTTATTTATGGACGTAACCATATTACATTTCAAACTCCAGGGAAATGAGTACCGACAAAGCAATTTTCTTTTCCTTTCACACGTCAACCGAGCGAGCTTGACAGGAGCCCAACACGAGGAAGCCTAGCAAACAACAGCAGCTACCGTCCGTCCGAAAATACGCCGTCACCTCATTTCCAACTTTTCACTTCACTTTAACACCTCGCTCGCTTTGTGTTGCTGACAGCGTTTACTGATATTGTACTGATAGCGTTCACGACATCTTCAAAGGAAAACCAATTTTCAGGAAGCTAAATTAAACCCACTTTGTACACGCTCGTACGTTCATATACACCTACTCACCTATATAAAATATCTAACCACACATGTGAGGTTTATGCATAACCCACAGGAGACTTCCGCCGACCGTAGATGGAAATGTTTGTCTTGTATATGATTTGGTTTCAGCGCTGGGCTTGATATCGGGTAGGTGGAAATGATGTCAGTTTTTCTTGTCAATATTGGGATGAAGCGTTCAAAGTAAATCGAATTAGGAATAAATTTAATGTACGTCGATAAACTTGAAATGTAGAATTTGTATGCTGACTTCGATACGTCATAACACAACAGTAAAGTAATAATTTTGAACGCCTTTTTTTTAAACATTAAATTGTTTCGTTACATCTTGGTTAGAGTCCACGGCTACAAAGCTATGCTGAAGGTGTCTGGGTTCGATTCCCGGCCGGTCCAGAATCTTTTCGTAATGGGAATTTCCTTGACTTCCCTGGGCATAGAGTATAATCGTACCTGCCACACGATATGCGAATGCGAATATGGCAACTTTGGCAAAGAAAGCTCTCAGTTAATAGCTGTGGAAATGCTCATAAAAACACAAAAGCTGAGAAGCAAGCTCTGTCCCAGTGAGGGCGTAATGCCAAGAAGAAGAAAAAGGCCCAAAATAATGATTTTTTGTCAAGCTTTTTATAACTAGTTGAGCTTTTTGTGGTGAGTGTATAAACTTCCGCGTACGCTTTCTTATTCCCTCAATATGTTTACCCAGTAACATTGGATGTCTTTGTTTCAGACTTAATCTAGCAAAATAATTTGCACTTCCCAACATTTAGTAGTGAGAGTATTCCCGTTGCTGAAACTAGAGTAGCCAACTGTAAATCGGAGCACTTCATCTCCTCTCGAACACTTGCAACATTCAAGAGGGCACATACAAACTGTGGAGTACTCACCTATAGAGATTATTCCTACACTTCATCTTCATCATACATCCTTCTATGTAATTGAGTTATCAGCAGAATTTCCGCTAACTCAGTGGCGCAACCAAGGGGGGGTTTTGGGGGTCAAAACCCCCCCCAGAGCCGAAAAATTATAAGGTTTCCAAGTATATTTTTGAAATTCAACACTACACATCATACAACTACAGAGCAGTAACTTAGTTTGGTTCGTATGAACACTGTTAATGTCAGTAGTTTTTACAGATTTATTCTTCAAAGTTGTTGTTTTTTTTTCTTAAACTCTTCATGGAGTTTGATAAAAATAAAATTATCTGGTAATTACTGCTATAAAAAGCTAATGAATAACAAAAAATTCAGGCCTTTTTTCATCAAACTGAAAGCGTTGAGTCAGCAGTTTGAACAACCTTCAGATATATTGGAATCTTTTCATTGATACAGTATCTTAAATATCAAAATTCTTACAGTTGCCTCAGCATTTTGCCAAAGTTTGCGATCTCCAGAGCATATGAATTCCTTGATTTTTAAAGATTAGAGAGAAAAACAATTCTGCGAATGCTATTGAACTTAGCTCCCGGTTGAAGCATTCGCCACCAATAGGAATTTCAACAATGTTGTGATTTTGTAGGTATGAATCAATAATTACATTCTATTTTTTAAGTAAATCGTAAAAAATACATAGGGTGTTATTTTAAATTTTTGGATTTGTCCATTAAAAATATGAATGCATTGGCGTCCCACTAAACTAGTTAAACAATCGTATTATGTACTAAGTCTTTCAAAAACAAAATTTAATTGTAGCATTGAAAATTTTAGGGTGTTATCACACATTTGCAAATAAAATATTCACAATGAAAGCAGAACTCATTTTTGACTTTTTTTACTCGATTTTCTAGATGTGACAATTCGTCTTCTTCTGGCAGTTTAGTTTTGCAATCTTGATTAACTTTTCACCTTCTACAACAATAGGGGCAATGATTTGTATTGCAAATTGCTGCACTTAATAATCAAAGTCATTTATATTGTTGAAAAATTTCAAAATATAGCGGTTGAATAGCATCACACGCATGTATTGCAATTGCCTAATTTATTTTACTATGCAAAAAAAACTTACTTAAATTCATCAATTCGATTTTTTGTCAGAAAATATCTTCTCAAAGAGTATTTTGAAATTCACAAAACCCCCCCTAGAGCCAAATCCTGGTTGCGCTACTGCGCTAACTACAAAGAGAAACGTAAACGTCTGCTTTTGTCAGATCATACTGATACCAGACACTCACTTTAGAAGCCAAAAGCAATCACCTGGCACGGACGAAACTTTGCAGCATGGAGGTAGTTTTGTTGACCAAAATCAGCTTCAGAAGACAGCTCTCCATTATCTATCGGCATTTTTGTGATGTTCCGTCTATCCCTGGCTGCATTATGACACAATCTCGATCCAGACGTTTAGAAGCGAAGTAGTGTACTGCTTATCAGTGGATGCAGTCTATCCAGTGCCAGTACTGAAGGCGCACAAAGTATCGGCGAGGAAAATGATTAAATTATTTGAGGCCGATTTGATACTGTAGCCGAGTCAATACTATTACCGTTGTTAATAGTTTCTCCATTGAGGCTCTTCACCGGCTCAGGTGGAATGCGCTCGTGGTTCTCATCAAACTGGAGATCGACTATCACAGCATAAGATGACAAGGCGGTTAAACAGATTACGAGGAAATTGAGTTAACGTTGATCACCTGCAGCCTTGGATAAAGGCTTTGAAAAGAGTGTTTGAGAATGGTCTCATTCAGGTTTGTTTAAATCAAAATGTACATGTCATTTAAGAAAAAAAAAATATTATGTTGCAACCCCATTGGAACATATTTTTTTCTGCTGATATTTTTACTAAATCATAATTTATTTACAACTGCGATTCGGCTTATTATGAAGGTAATATTTTCAAAAACTTATTATGCAACGATAGATACAGCTTCAAAACATTCCGAACACTTTAAAATGCTCTACTGTAAATGTAAAACAGTTTCATTTGATTCATGTGTAAATGCCCTTCTTCTCTTCTTTTTGGCATTACGTTCTCATCATGACAGAGCCTGCTTCTAGGCTAAGTGTTCTTTGGGTACTTCCACAGTTATTAACTGAAAGTTTTATTTGCCATTTCCATACCAAAGTGGCCGTTTTCGCATTCGTACATCGTGTGGCCAGAGTTGCCACATTAAAATCTGTTTTTTTCCCCTAGAGTTATCTGTATCCTGGAGCAAAATATCTGTATTTTAAATCTGTATCAGGGGCTGTCCATTAACCACGTGGACAGTTTTTTGAGATTCCAGACCACCCCACTCCCACGTGGTCATTTGTCCACACAAAAATTTTAAAATTTGTATGAACCATGGTCTTTGATCCCCCCCCCCTCCTCTCATGAATGACCACGTAATATATGGACGAACCCTCACTGAAAACTGGAAGAGTCATAAGAACTTTACATAAAATGTAAGGAAATATCAATCATTATCAACTACAATGCAGAACTGTTACATCTCAGCTTAAATTTTTAAGGTTTTTGCTCATAATTAATCTTATAAATCTGTATAATTTTGGCTGAATTCTGATCTATAAATAGAATTATCGTTATTGAAGGGGGTAGATTAAGCGCATGATGGACCTTTATTCAGCCTTCCATAAAGCATCAATTAAGCTTAAGGCTGAATAAAATCGCCAGAATCAGATGTTTAACAGCTGAACAATAGTGTATGTAGGCTATGTACAGCTTTTGTTCAAACAAAGGCTGAATAGAATTAGTTATAAAAGCGTTTGAACAGCTTCAAATTGTTACCTGGGTACTTATCAGCATAGTTTAAAAAACTACCAATGCCCAAAAGTTATTTTTTGATGTTTTAGAAAAGTATTGTATTTTTCCATATAAGAGAAACGAAAAGTTTTGTATGGAGACTGCAAGCAAGTTAAAAAAATCGAATTAATTTAAATTTTATCGTGCAATTTCAACCAAAACATATGTGAAATGAAAGTTCAAGTCCTATTTTGGGTGTTTGCATTATTGGATCACAAAAGTAGTTTGATAAATCATACTTTAAATTTCATGTAAACATCAATTAAATCAGTGTGTTATACAACTTTGACGACCTGTAGCTAAAAATTGTAACGTACAGGAACATTTCTGAGAACGACATTATATTCAGCAATCCCAAATCTGCTGAAGACACATAATTTATTCCATGATACACGCAAAACTGTCATATTTGTTACGCTGTGTTATCAACAGTTACTTAGAATAATATAGATAATTGAGCTTTTCCTCGAAGAAAGTTTAGCATTAAAAAGAAAAAGTAGTGTGGGACGATCCAAATATGACGTCTATCGCTTTTCTGGATTTGAAGACCCCCCTCCCTCCTCAGTCACGCTTTTTCCAATACCTTATACACGCACTGTCACATATTTGTAGACCCCCCCCCCCTTCCCCTAACAAAGGACATCATTTTTGAATGATCTTTGAATGGTCCATCAATTAACCCGTTAACGCCCAAGGTATCTCACAATTGGAATTCAGCTCCGTTTTTGTTATTCATAGTCGTATTCTCATACCGTGATGAATCAAAATCCGGACGGTACCAATTTCCGGACACTCTAACAATATTCATTAATTATAGGAGAATTAAATGTTATTCTGCCAGTTTTTAATCATATCAACTATTTATGATACTACTGGCCATTTTACTGTTTGTTTTCATCTAGTTAACATTGCCAAATAATTGATAAAATGAAAACAAGTTACGCTACTCCGGTTGGACGTCATTTCTTGGCAGCGCAAGTTTATTCGTTACAAGTGTTGACAAACGCACGTCGAATATTTATCCGTGAATAACATGATTAACTTTCTTTATAAGTGAAGTTATTTCAACTCAAATAGACTTAAAACGATAGTTTTACTATTTGCAAACATGACAGTCGTGGCATATACTGTTAATGTGTATCGCGGGGTGTGAAAGGAGAGTGTCCGGGATTCTAGCCAAATGTCTCAAATCCGGACATTACATTAACTCCCCTTGTTAAATTGAAGTGAACGGAATATTTAAAAAGTGATACTAAAGGAAAGCTAGTGAAACAACTGCAGAAGACATCATGAATGAGAATAAAACGATTTATGGGGAAAACTGAGTGATGTTTTTGTAACTACCGTTGAACTCAGAGGCAGTGCAGCGCAGGAAATTCAAGTACAAACTTCACTCATCATTCTTCTATTTGAAACACTGTGAGTCGCATAAATACTTCGAGTTATATAATACATGGTATGTCATTGAAATTTAACATAATTTTCTTAAATTTTAAGTAAATAAATCAATTTAATATTGAATGTCCGGATTTTGATTCACAAGTGTCCGGATTCAAAGACAACACTTACTGCAAGTGTCCGGATTTAAGGACAAGATGTGCTTCATTATTTTATCGATTTTCGTTATAATATCGTTATTTTTAAAGAAAAATTTATCACTCCTATCAAGATCTGGTATAAGGCTATTCGTTATGCAATAGAACTTTAACTGTTTACGCGTAATGCTAATTGAAAATGGTATTTAAACATTTGTCGGTGCTTAGGTGTCCGGGTATTGATGCATCACGGTATATGAAACCTTATTTCACCAAAAAAAAATCAAGTCTATGGTGGGGATCCAAAAAAATTCTTGAAAGTGTGTCGTCCATATCTAGTTATTCTATAAGTTTATTTTCGAGATTAATCAAAAATATTTTCATGCTTTTCGACCCATTACAATGTAAACAAGTTGATAAAACTGCAGGTCAGGGGTTGTTTCGTAAATTACGTCCCGTAAGAAGAGAAAGGAGGGGGTTACAAGAAACGTGCCTACCCATATACAAATTGAAATCCATACAAAAAGTGTGATATACAGGAAAATTGAGGAGGACGAATATGTCAAAACTTTGCGTGACGTAATTCATGGACGTACCCTGATAAAGAAATTGCAACATTTAGAATAAAAAAAATAGAGGCGAAAGATGCATGCCAGAACTGGATCATTTAGTGACTTCAATTCAATTTTCTGCTCTACCACGTAAGTAAGATACAGACATACATACATTTCCATACATGCACATGTACAATTATGCACACATACACCCTTTATACCATAAACAAAATAAAATCTTTCGTCAAATATTTTGATTATAAAAAAAAACCTACAGATGTTTCACAATCGTCTTCAAAAATATTCTATAAAACTTGCCAGCTGATAATGAAAACATAACTATATTTTTGCTGGGTCAAGTTATTAGTATACAATGTGGCTGTGATCTGACAGCTATCGAAATATATATTTGGCAATATCAGAATTTCGTTAGTGCTAATCAAAAGTTAGTCCTTCAGTCCATTGACAGTCAAATATTGCACTCCAACTATCACATGCTTTACAGACGTGAATATTTGAAGCCAACATTATTCGTCTATAACGTTGAAGTTACTGCATCACTGATGCATATGGTCTTATCCACCGATAGAACCGAATCCACGCGGTCCAAGATTTTTGACACTAGAATGGGCCAGAATACCTGGGGAGCATACGGAAGCGTGTCCGCTCGAATGTCAAAATTCTTGGACCGAGTGAGTTCAGCAAGGGAGGCTCTGTACTGCTACCTCAACGTAACGCTGGTTCTAAAGAGCGAACAACCATACAAACGTACGACCAAAATATGGTGAAGGCAATTTTCTCGAACATTCATTTTATGAATTTAGTAGAAATTTCTGATTAAATTGGCAACAACGCACTGCAGTAGCGCGTAGTATATAACTGCTTGCAAACAATATCTTTCAAGCGCATTTACTACCTGTAATTTTGCGAATAATTATTTTTACTTTTCCACGTTAAGCCATAAAACTGGTTCTGGACTTAGGTTGGCGGCTATTCAATTTTACTCTCATTTGACAGCCGCCCTTCACCCTTGGAGTTCAGTTCATGAATATATTAGTCAATTTGTCGGTTTTTTCGTTCTTCATTCCATTCAAAAGATCATCTTTTTCATTCGACGGCTAGAAAACTTGTGTTTTCTTCTTTTCGCCTTCAATAAATGGTGTCAAGGTTCATCTGAAAATGTAAGGAGCATTGCATCCGAAATAAGCGATTGTTGCTCGACTCGATAGTAAGTATCCATTGTTTTGATCTAGACAGACCAATTTCTTATTGGTTGTTTCCTTGATGTTTCGCTCATAAAAGCAATTCCCATCTAATAAGTTTTTTTTTGCGAAAATATCTCCTTTAGTTGATCATTGTTTTCAAAGATACCAAATTGTTCATCACTGGACTTCGATATAGGCGAATAAAATATTTGCAGACTAGCGCCATCATGAGAATGACTTCCGAGCTAAGAAGGTTTCAGGCGAATAGCTTTGTTTGGATTTAATCAGTGGACTGATATATAAGCGAATAAAATGTGTGCCCAGTAGTGCCATTTAGGTGATTTCCGAAGTAATAAGTTTCCAGGCAAAAAGGTCTCATTTAGTTCTTCAACTTTGTCAAAGACACTAACTTTCCAATCACTGGATTGAGATATAAACAAATAAAATGTTTGTCTACTAGCGCCACCTTAGGAGAATTTTTCAAACTACTATGTTTCTGGGCGAATAGATCCCATTTAGTTGAACACTTTTGTCGAAGACACCAATTTCGAATCTCATCGTTGGACTGGGATATAAAAAAAATTGACCACTAGCGCCACCTTGTGAGTGTTTTCCGAACTAATAAGGTTCTAGGCGAATAGGATTCATTAATAGGGTAACGATCGTTTATTTCGTTAATAATCGCTAACAGTTGGCGCTAACGGCAAAAAGTACAGGCTCACTGACGGCATCTTGGGAGTGTTTTCCGAATTCATAAAGTTCTATGCAAATAGGTATCATTTAGTTGTTCAACTTTGTCGAAGACACCAATTTTGTATCTCATCGCTGGACTAAGATATAAGCAAATAAAGTTTTGGCTAACTAGCGCCATCTTGGGAGTGTTTTCCGAATTTATAAGGTTCTATGCAAATAAGTATTATTAAGTTGTTCAACTTTGTCGAAGACACCAATTTTGAATCTCATCGCTGGACTGAGATATAAACGAAGCAAATATTTGTACGTCGGAAAGTTGTTTCATATGTTGCTTATATATGCAACATTTGTTGGCGTCTGTACGCCACCTGGTGAGTTAATTCTGAATTAAAATAGTTACCAAGTGGAAGTCAGCAGTCCTGTGATCAACTTTGCAGAAGACAGTTTTCTCGTAAACCTCTTTATTTTCAAGATATTTGCACTACAAGTACTGTCCTATTTATAGGACGCTAGGCGTTCGGGGCTTCTGTCCTATTTTTAGGACGCTGGGCGGATATGGGTTAAGTCGCTTGCCCTTGTGATCGAGAGCAATGCAATATGGATCAGTCAGGTCCGGTTTGCGTAGCGCACACAAGAGTAATTTTGGGTCATCATGGCCAAAATTATTTTCTCCCCTATATGATCTTCTCATGCCTCAATATTGACTAAACACGGTTAATTTCGAACCGTTTCAGGACACATATACACGTATCAGTGAGTATGTGTATGGCAAAAAAATGTCGTTGAAGACAAATAGTTTTTGGGCTCATATGTGATGACCAATCTTTTGAATATTCTTGCAACAAATGATTTTGAATACAACTCAATTTTTTTGAATGTTTGCTTAATTTATTCTCTTTTTTTTTTTAATACATTGCAATATTGCATTTGGAATTCATAAAATCAATTTTCTTCTTAATACAATAATTCAATTGACTTATCTTATATTGTTTTATTTGAAACGCTTTTTCCATGTCTTAAGCAAAATTGTAACAAAAAAAAAACACGGATTATTTTGATTTTCGATGTTTTATAAATGTGAACCGCATCAACAAAACTAGGATTCAGCCTAAATTAATAAATATTAATGAGAAAGTAGACTGAATATACTTAATTATTCCTAGATTTGTTCATTATTAACTCCTATGAAATCATGATATTTATTGATAAATTCATCCCATTTTTCAACAACTTTCAAGTTCATTCAACATTCTTTAGATACCCGTCATTTCTAGAGGTTGGGAGCATAAAACTCGATGAACAGGACTTTTATGTATATAGTACTGTCATTTTCCCAAATAAGGGCGTGAATAAAAGTTGTTGTCTTGGATATTGTTGGATCGTGCGTTGTGTAGTTATTTTTTGCGTTAAAGTTCAAGATTCATGTACGATGCGATATTGACACATATCCCAAAACAGCCTGAAAGTTTGTGAGGATGCTTAAAATATATCTCCAAACCAGATTGCATCATCAAAACTCGTAGCTCATTTTGATCATTTAAATTAATTTCTGCTAGACATTAGAAAACTCCTTTCATAATTGCATACATTCAGGTGTTTTCCACGAAATCTAATTAAAATATATGTTTTTATTATTTACATATATATATTGCATCTTTTAAAATTTAGAAAGCGTATTCGTATTCAGGAAGCCTGAATTCAGTTAACTCACAATAATCGCATTGACAAGTGATTAATTTCACCCCACAATGAAGTCCCCTAGTTTTTATTATGTTAGAGAAGATGTTAAGCACTAAAATAATATTTTTAAGAGAATTTCTATACATTAGCCGGTGAGGTTTACCGTTGTACTTATTGTCCTGCATTTTGTTGTTTTTAATTGTCAACAGTAAATAGTACAAATAAAAACCGTGAAAATGATCCATTTTACCCGAAATTACGGTATTCTTGACTTCAAACTCTCCCATATTTAAATGACATAGCTCAAAAGACTTTTCAGTTTGTTTTAAAAGTTTGCAAAATCATTGTTCCAATGATATTTGACGTCTTCTCAATGTAGCCACAACATGCGGCATACTCTTAGCTATGTTTAAAAAATTAAGCCGGGTCAAAAGTCTCATTTTTTTCAAATTCGTAATTATGGCCACAAGATTGTTTAAGTTACTCCTCTGTGCAGCGCGGAGAAAAAGTGGCGTTATGGCATCAGTACCATCAGTTGTAACGCTTGCTCTTGTGGGAGCGAACGATTGGACCGAAAGCACACTCGTTTGACATGCAATGCGTATTCGAGTAATATCGTGCATCCGATCAGGCGTGATAATACCATGGATTCCACCTTATCTCACTAAACCAATGCCCTTCCCATGACAACTGTGGAGATGCAGATGTATGTTCGGTCTCTGGTAACAATGGTTGTCTAACTAATATTCCTTCCCTACCCCGATGACCGCATTGGGCGTGGCCGGCACCGTTGTTGGCTTTCAAACTTTGAACTCTCGATTTGTACACAGAAGCAGAAGATGTTTACGATTACTTAAAAGATAAGTTTTATAATTTGAAGTGTAAATTTGTAACAAAGTGGAAGGAAGCTTATGATATTAATATTTTATTGAAATGTTGCATAATATTCTGATAGTAATCAACTGTCGAGCGCAATGTTAGAACCTTTAGCTTCACTTGCTGAAGAAGCTGCCGAATGCAGCATAAACTTTTGAACTAAGTAAGGACTCACCATACAAGAAAACGATCCATAGTGGCCAACTTGCATGACGTTTTCCTTCGCGGTTTGCATGAGTCAGATTTATTTTTAAGTTCCATCTGGGGTAACAAAACGAGAACAAAAAAAAAGTTTCGGTGGGTTACCCTGAAGTAGTGCGAAATTTTATGATATTCAAGGATTCCAGATGCGATTGATCTGGTGACACCTTAGATGATCTGATGGACGTCGTTGATGAAATTGACGCAAATTTTGTGGATGAGAAGTTAACTCAGATAAATAATAGTGTTGTATTGTTTCTCTGAAAAATAAAAAAGGAAAATAATAAATAAAAACAATGGAAGGAAGAACAAAAAGAAGGAGATAAACATATTAATATGTCCAGATTTTCTTAAGATTGCCTCCTCTCACTTCTTATGTTTTTTTATCGATTTTATAAAAATAAAATGAAATGATTATTATGACCATTACCTGTCCAACAGACCCCCCCCATCCTTACCCACACCCTTTTACTAAGCATACCGAAAACTCTACATGAAATGAAAAGAAACACATTCATTTTGTATAAAACGTTGAAATTTTGCAAGGGGGTAGTTTTAATGGGGATGTCCCGTGATACTCATATTTTACAAATTTTGATCATACCTTGCTGAAAACAAATGAATAAACGCTTTTTAAAAAAAAAAAAAAAAAAAAAAAAAAAAAAGACACCTACACGTTAATGCTTCCAGTGGACGGTTATGTCCCTGGAGAACCAAATATCCGATTGAGCTGAAAACTTAATCGATCGGTCACTCACTGGTGGTGACCAATCGATTGAATTTTCAGCTCAAACGGATGTTTGGTTCTCCAGATCCGTGCTCTTGAAAATTTGAGGTTTAGTTTCGATTCATCTTCACCTTAAAACTAAGAAATATTTTTTACCGCCTTGTTGTATACACTAACGTAGCGTTCCGATTTCGTGCAATTTTTCTCCACAGGGTTTGAATATGGCGTTTTTACCTATCTTCAATAGTCGAATGATATTAAAATATTTAAAAAAATGTGTGAAGTGTTTATTGATGTTTGAATATTGTATAAAAAATCAGAATGCATTATAATAATTAACATTTCATCAACTTTGTCACATAATGTACTAATACAGCCATTCCATGAAAAACCGATCTAGTGGGTCACCGAATTCCGTGAAAATTTGCTATTTTGTTCCTTATCCGAAAAAAGGATACACGTATTTTTGGATTTTTTGATTAGGGTGACCATTTCCGAAATAGGATGACCAGAAAAATCGCGATTTTGCAAAATATTTATTTAAAAAAATTTAACTTTTGAACCGTTTGACCGATTTTCAATCTTTTTGGACGAAATGAAGGCTAAGGATTTTGACTTTTCAGGAAAAATATAAAATTTCACAAGAAGTGTGGTTTTTACATAAAAAACTCAATAGTTTCCATTTTTTTGTGTTTTGAAGGCCTCGGGACCAAAGGGGCTATTGCTGTTCTCATTTTTTCTTGAAAGTTCAGAAAATTTTACGTCTACTGTAAAATTTTCAGCGATGTATGTTTTTTAAGTTTTTGAAGTACATTTTTTTGAAAATAAAAAATCAGTCATTTTTCATCGGCACACACCTACAGTGTGTTGAAAAGTTGAAATCTTAAGCTTCCATTCCATAAGAAAAGATCGGAAATCCGTTGAGCTGTTCAAAAGTTATGATTTTTTTTAAACATTAAAAATTTAATGCGCTGAGATCTACAGTGTGTGCCGATGAAAAATGACTGATTTTTTATTTTCAAAAAAATATATTTCAAAAACTAAAAAACATACAAAAAATGAGAACAGCAATAGGCCTTCAAAACACGAAAAACGGAAACTATTGTGTTTTTCCATGTAAAAAACACACTTTTTGTTAATTTTTTTTTTCTGAAAGTAAAAATCTCTAGCCTTCATTTCGTCTAATAAGATTGAAAATCGGTTGAACGGTTCAAAAGTTATAATTATTTTAAAAATAAAAATTTTGCAAAATCTCGATTTTTCTGGTCACCCTATTTTGGAAATGGTCACCCTAATCAAAAAATCCAAAAATACGTGTATCCTTTTTTCGGATAAGGAACCAAATAGCAAATTTTCACGGAATTCGATGACCCGCTAGATCGGTTTTTCATGGAATGGCTGAATACTTATAAAGTTATGTGCACGTTTGTAGAGCTTTCAATTAACCAAATCAGGTTGTTATTTTTAGATTTACTGTTTTGAGATGATTTTTTTCCGACAGATATTTTATAACTTTTATATAACACAAGATATTATGGTATTCACCATTATAACTTTCATATGACAAGATCCGTTATTTGCAACCCGAAAATATGTTTCCGGTGTTATTTGGGAAACGACAGGTTAGAGTCATAGGAAGGTACTCCAAAACAAAGCAAACATTTAGCAAAAGGGAAACTATTTGATAGAAATTTTATCAGGATCTTATTGCGCACAGTTGGCTATCATCAGCTCACAATAGAGACGCATACATACGAGCAGTGGTCGGGTCCATACTACAGTACACACCAAAAATTTGGCTTGCCTTCCAGCAAAACAAATTGCTGAAAGCCTATCAGCAAATGAGATATTGCTAATAATTCAGTTAATAATGCATCTGCTGTAACTCAGTAATACATCTTGTTTACTGAATTAACTAGCAAATTAACTGTCAAAAACTTTACGTTTTAAAATCCGCAAGATTTTAAAATTATTTCTACTTAAAATAAGTTTTGTTTTAAAATAAGGTTAGAATAATCAATCTTATAATGTTTTTTTTCTAGGCAATGATGTTCTGGTACTGGAGGCAAAACTAGAGACTTTTTATGATGATGGGTAGATCCAAGTGCTTGCATGTAAATCTTACGAGCCAACTTGAACGTATGGGGGACGGACCTGGTGTAGTGGCTAGAACACACGCCTCTCACGCCGAGGACCTGGGATCAAATCACATATTCGAGATTAGAAGGTGACGACATCCTTCGGAAGGGAAGTTCAGCCGTTGGTCCCGAGATGAACTAGCCCAGGGTTAAAAATCTCGTTAATAAAGACAGAAAAAAAAACTTTGAACGAATATGATTCAGTTGAATGGCATCTGTTCCAACTTCTTCAACATTGTTTGCTGAGTCTGGTTAGATCAAAATTCCACCATGGAGTCCAGTGCAAGCTAACAAAAGCATAAATAATGTTGGACGTTGTAGAAACAGCAACATCGAAATCACTTGGATTCTCGTGTATGGAATATATTAATGAAATTTTGTGACAACCATTTCAATATAGAATTCCCAATTTGTTGATAGTGGATTCCAAAATCGCTAAGTAACTTTAAAATGCTCAAATGTATCGATGATCAATGATGATGATCGATGATTCTGTTCGAGCAGAGCGTTATGTCTAACATTTTTTATTATCTAGTAGATACCAAGAAAAGTTGGAGATTTCCTATATTCAGTTCTCCACGATCTGTGCCACTTAAGTATTCCAGCGGACTGAAGTCTATGAAATTAATATCTGAGCTGTCAGTGATGAGTATTAGTATCACTCAGTTCGTGTTGAACAATCGAAGTGTACGGTCGTTCTTCTATAAATCGGAGCTATGACCCCTGTTGATTCGTACCTCGTTAATATCTCGGAGCGCTAGCGCTACGCCTTCCGACGAAACGATTTCGTGAGTTTAGTGTTATTGGTCAAGATAACCGCGATGTTTTGCCACCTCTAACCGCGATTTTATTCGCGAGTGGGGTTACCTTTCGTACAAGGCGATCATGCGACAAAGCGTCCCCACCTAGTGCATGCCGTGTATGTGAACTACGAAGGACCAAGCTACTCTTTAATGCTATAGTGGTTGTGAAGTGTAAGAAGTAGAGTACAAGAAGACATGTGTAGGCGATAACCGACGAACTTGATCGCTACTGAGCAGAAAGAAGAACATCGTTAAAAAAGGTAGGGTCAGATTTTCCAATTCCTTATTTCAAATTACCTCCGCGCTGGGGTAGGTAGTGGGTGACCACTATCACTTTATGCGGTATTTGATCTCGCTGAAGCTGTTGGTATCAATTTAAGCGTTGAATGACCTCCACCAGTGGGGGCCGATCCAGGAGGGTCAGATAGAAGTACTCTGCCGTTGTATATTGACCCCCATAACGAGTTCGGTGCTGTGACAACCTTGATAATGACCGGTAAAGATGGGACAAATCTCCCAGTTGAACCGTTTATCATTGGGAAAAGCCTTAAGGACCGATAGAAGACTCCAGAAGTGTAAGCAAATGTACTAAGTATGTAATACGGACCCGGAAGCCTGCGCAAGTTGAAAAACTCTTGAATATGACGCATCTCTGTGACGGAACTGAAGTTTCAGTAGTGTTGCATCCAACGCTTAACATTAGCCGCTGTGAGATTTCCGCCTATGACGTGATAGGAAAGGACGAACAAGAGATTGTTGAGAACCTAAGCAGCCAAGCATAGAACTGTAGCTATTATCTTGACGTTCAACAAAAACGTATATTCCACGAACGTTAAAATTGGAGTACTCAACTTCAAAACACGCCCATATTACCCAAATCCAATGTTATGTTCCAGCTGCTTTGAATACGGACATCCTCGTTTCAGCTGTACTAATTACAAACAAGTATTGGAAACCATACTTAGCGATATCGAGGATATAAAAATGAGAACTAGAACTAACCCGCAGAACAGTGAACCGAGTCATTCAAAGAGCAACTACAAAAAGCACAAAACGAAACTTACAACTCCCTCGAATGAAAATGACAATGAACGTGCCCCCAGCTAAAATATGTCCCCACTATCGAAAAAACAACCAAACACAGTGAGAAGTCCCATCTTGACCAGAAACACCATCAATAAATCCAGAAACGAAGCGGTAGACCCATCCAAAACAGACGATTCAATGCATTGTGACTCTTCCAACTCCACCGATTATGGACCAAGTAGAACCCAATAATTTAGCGTTACGATCAGCCATCGAATTCACCGCAAATAATCAGCATCATACAGTAAATTCCAATCAATTTCTGTAAAGTCATCAACACAGCTCTAATGTTCGGCCGGCTCCAGTTCGTCAAGAACCAATGACATTCTTTCAACAAACACGATACAGCTTTTTGATCATCCTTCCCTCAATAATCCCAAAAACACTACCCCAAACTCCTTTCATACATGCAATCCAAATTCAGACCAAATTTGCCAAAACAGTAGAATAATAAACGAAACTATCGACCGTTGACAGACAGGAGTCAATACCAATCATGGGTAGCAATCGAACAAATAGGATAAACCTGGATAAACAATTCAAGTGACAACCAACAAGTATCACCAATCAATGGTGGTCAAGACATTAGAATAACCAATTCAAGTTCAGAAGGCTTCGGAGTGTGGTCCGTAAACTTCCGGCAAGTACCTGCACTGGCCTTGACCACAGATGTTTCCAGTTCATGAATTGAGCCTGTGGCGGTAGCTGGTGCGGAGAGCTTGTCGGTGTCTCAGGCAAGTAACCTCATATATTCTTCTTCAAGCTCAAATGATGACGCAGAATTCTCCACAGCAACCTCTCGGCAATAGACATCTCGCTCTTGACCAAACGATGCTAATTTAGCTCCCATCAACCAACATATCCATTCCGTAGCAGAATCGGAATCATCAAATCGACCGGAAAGCATGGGCAGCGGTATCAGCGGGCTTGGCGTTCGTCGTGATATTCCTCACGAATTCATAAACTTTGCATCTGATCTTCTCGTATGTATCGCAAGAAAAGGTGAACCATGGAACATCACAATAGCGTCAATTTACGTAAGACTGATATTGTACAATCCCTTGAGCCGCCATTTCTCTTGTGTGGCGACTTCAATGCTTCTCAAGAAGTTTGGGGTAGTTCACGTTCTAACAATCGCGGGCGATCTTTCTTGGAATGGGCAGTTGATAACAATCTCATATCACTCAACAACGGTTCACCAACGCACTATCATGCTTCTTCGAGGACTTTTCTGCAATCGACGTCTCGTTTTTCTCTAATTGTCTTGCATCCAAGTTTTCTTGGATCTGCGATGACGACTTACATGGAAGTGGTCATTTCCCAATTTCAATTCAATTGAACAATCCGCTGCCGACTATCCAATATACAAAAAGATGGATTTACAAGGATGCTGACTGGGGAAAATTTGAAACAATAGTGGCTTATAAAATCCCTCCAAACACCGTCACCTCTATAGAAGAAATTACACAGGCCATTTACGAAGCAGCATTAGAGTCCATTCCCAGAACTAAAGGTATGTCCGGGAAGAAACGACAAATTTGGTGGAACGATGAAGTTAAGCAAGTTGTGAAAAACCGAAGAAAAACCCTGCGAAAACTGCGAAAATTGAAAGATGACTGTCCTGGTAAAGAAGAAGCCAAACAACAGTTCAACGAGGCTAAGCGGGAAGCGAGAAAATTGATCGAGGAAGCCAAAACGAATTCCTGGACAAGTTTTCAGGAAATATTCACAACTAAGTGTAGTACTTCACAGCTATGGCAAAACTTTAACAAACTCAGTGTTAAGAGGCGCACTAATAAACTAGGAATTATAATCAACGAAGAATACAATAGCAACCCAACTGCTATAGCCGACTTTCTTGTAGAATTTATCGCTTCTACGTCGGCTAATTAAGGATACTCCGAGGAGTTCTTGCGGAAAAAAACTGTTAAGAGAAGATACCCCACTTAATCTTATTTCAAACAACGTCTCTCCTAGGGACCAAAAGTTATGCATTCAAGAACTTTTTCAAGCTCTTGAAAGCGCAAAGGTAACTTCAACGGGTGTGGACAACATAGGTTATCCCAACTAACCCTCCTCGAAGCCTTCAACCATATTTGGATGACTGGTGATATCCCACTGACATTTTGGCTACAGATATCGGGTTCGACTTATCTTCTTCTAAATCATCCACAATGCACTGCTGCAAACTAAAGCGTCACCGTAGATAGCATCTTGAGGGCGCCAAAATCATTCTAAACCATAAATAGCTAGATAAACCATAGGTAACAAGAATCCTTGGAGTGCTTTTTGACCGGAAATGCACTTCTAATTCTTATACGAAGCGTGTAAAAAAAGAATGCGCAAGTCGACTAAACCTACTCAAAGCTAAATCGAAAGGTGCGGATCGGAAAACATAGCTGTATATTGGAAACTCGATTGTATTTTCGAAACTTTCATACGGAATGGAACTATTAGGAAATGTAAATATAGAAAAACTTTCTTCCATATACAATCATGTTATCAGAACAGCATCTGCGGCTCTAAAAACATCTCCAATACTTTCTCTGATGGTGTAAAGTGGGTGCCTCCCATTTCAACACACGGCAACAATGACAATCATCAAAAAAGCGTGTGCAACTCTTGAAAAATCTACAAGCGAAACTAGCAATATATGGGTCCAAGCCGATACTTTATTCCATACGCTAACAGGAAAACCATTGCCAAAATTAAGTAAACTGCATACAATATTCCACAGAGCGTGGAACAAGAAAAAACCTTCTATAGACTGGACTGTACACACTTAAATTATTTTACGGATTCCTGTGAAATCTCAAAAGTTGAACGGTTCGGTAAAATAAATTAACGGAATACGGTAAATTTCCACAGTATTTGGTAAAAATTCACCGGAATCCGTAAAATTCCAACGAAATTACGGTGTTTTATTGCTTTGAATTGTTCAGCTGTTGAGATTACGGTGAAATTCACCGTAAGAGCTTCGTCTGTAAAATCAAAAATCAGAACTGGACAAACACCTCATCTCCCTCATACCCGTAACGCGGGTAGATCACCTTTACGAGGTGCGTTACGGGGTAAGATCTACCATATTGTACTCTTGCTGTATCTGTTCTTGTGAATACTTAAAAGTTACGGTCGGAAGAGTATAAGAGAGTAACAAGCCACTAAGACCCACCTATTTATCCTAGATGATGTGGAGATCGAAGTGGAAAAATGGCTCAATCAGCAACTGAGGTTGGTTTCAACTCATGAGACAATTTCTTTCCAAGTTCAAGAGTTTATCATTCGATAACTATGAGGGAAACGATTCCGAATCGGAGGAGTACTCTTAAATTCTAAAATAAGCTTTCTGTTTCAAGGAATCTAAATGTCTCATGCGATGAAACCTGTTCACAGTTTCAAAAAACGACTTTGAATCTTATAAGTAGAAGCAATAATTTGATACGCTAGAGTACCGATGCATGGTCAAAATCAGTATCATTCAACCAGCTTAGTGGCCGAATCTGATTAAGGGGCGCGCTTTTGAGAGTTTAATGGTGACAAGCTGTTTTCTCCAAAAGGTATAAATAGCGGTATCTTTTTCTAAAGAGGCTATGCAAAATGTCAAAGAATGCTATTTGTATAAAAAACGACTACTTCATTTTTTCTCAATAGTAATGGAGTAGAACGACATGCACTAAACAAAAGACACGGGTATACCTCAAAAGATCAAAGAAAACTGGTCGCAGTGGTTCATCCCAAACAGAAAAAAAACACCTCATCTGGCACAGGATATTTTCCGCCGACTAGTTTCGGAAAATTATGAAAACTTTGACCATTGGTACACAGATGGCTCACTTTCAGAAGGAAAAGTGAGATATGGAGTTATCGGACCAGGCATTAGAATTGAACAAAGTTTCCCTGAACAATCTTCAATGTTCACGGCGGAAGTTGCAGCTTTGGCCCATGCAGCTCATCGTGATAATCAAAGGTCTGTAATATTCAGTGACTCAGCCAGCTCCCTTCAAGCGTTGGAGTCAGGGAAATCAAGAAAATCGTACATACAAAAAAAAAAACGAAAACGTGATAAAAGATAAAGACTTGGCGATAAAGAGAAACGGACAGTGCAGAAAACTGCGGCAGACACAAACCAGTTGGAGAAGAAGATGTGCTAGCGCAAGGCATAAAAGTATGAGTTACACGAGAAACCTGGCGTGCACATCAATCAGCCTGGGACCAAGCGCCTCGAAATAATTTGAAGATAGTTAAACCAAACGTTGGAAGATGGATTGACCGATCATACCGCAAGGAGCAAATAGTCTTGACTAGACTTCGTATTGGTCACGCCTGGTTTACGAAGTGCTACCTCTTTGAGAAAAATCCTCGTGAAAAATGCACTCTCTGTGACCGCAGCCTGTCCGTCCATCATGTATTGGCATCATGCCAGTCGTACAACGCGGCGCGTCGAGAACTAGGAATTAGCAACGAGCTACGAAGAATTATTCGGAATGAAAACACGACCGAAACCAAGCTTATAAGCTTTACGAAAAATATAGGAATTTTTAAGTGCATATAATATGTAACAGTTACAAATTGTTTATTTTTCAAATAAAGTATTCAATTGAGACGAATGCCCCTTCTGGATGAAGTCTCTCTAAACAAAAAAAAATATTATCGCTACTCACAATCTGCGGAAGGCATTTTGTATTACAGTCGATTTAAATCATCCGTCGGGGAAGGTTTGTCAAGTGCTTAATAAACCGAACAATAGACGTTATTGACGTCACCAACAGAAACATCAATTACAACAGCATATATCTACATTAGGGTGATTCAAAATTTAAAAATGTTTGAAAATCCAATCTCCCATATGTTCCTTATCATCCTTACCATAAAAACAGTGTTCTGTAAAATTTTCAGCTTTTTCGGTGGCGTTTTAAAGGTGGCCCAAAGACAAAATAGGTTTGTATGGAAATTACTGTGGAGAAATTTTCAGAAATGTTCCAAACACGCTAGTACTGTAATGTAAGTAGGAACGTATCATCCCATATTGAAAACTCATTCTTCAAGTCTTAATGAAGGATGTTGCTGAAGAAACAAATCCCTTTTGAGCAAATTTTGTTTGGGATTTTTGTACATGTTTGCAGGGCTATAATCCCATATTTAGCAAACTGATAACAAACAAACTCATGAATATCTTTTCTGCTATTTGTCGGATTGAATTCATCTATTCAGCAAATTTCTTTATAATGGCTTGAAGAATGAGTTTTTACTATAGGATAATGAGTTTGTACTTACATTACATTACTAGCGGGTTTGGAACATATCTCAGAAATTCTCCATAGTAATTTACATACAAACCTACATTGACTTTGGGCCACCTTTAAATCACCACCTAGAAAGCTGAAAATTTCACAGAACACTATTTTTATGGTAAGGATAGTAAGAAACATATGGGAGATTGGATTCTCAAACATTTTTAAATTTTGAACCGCCCTAATCTACATCTCTGGTGGTTAACTGCGTGTAGTGACTATGGCATTATAAAGGCGGCATGTCACGCGAGTTTGCCATTTCATGGTTACTGAAAATGGCACAATCTGGGTTCGCAAGGGTACCTAGCTAGTTCCCCTAACAAAAGCAAGTTTCTTGAACCTGTACCGATGGATCGTTGCTGTTATTTCATGCTGAAGATTGCTTCGAGCTATCCTAATCGTAGTCATTATCCAAATTAGGCGTTTTGCAATTTCATCACAAAATATCAGCGGCAAAAAAATGGTATCTATTAAAAGTCGCCAAAGGCGAAAACCCACAGCCTACACTGTGTGGCGAATGGCACTTACCGTTCAAGGCGACTAGAAGCGATTGGCTCAGGATCGAGCAACCCAAATGAGAAAAACTATCCATACGACGAAGATTTTGCGTAGTTAATTGTGACTTATCAAGTACCAAGTACACATGAAATAATGCCGAAAGGAGACGCTGAATTATAATAATTCTATAAATCTTTTTGGAAAATCCTTGCGTGTAGCCCTTGATTCCACACAGCTTTCAATATGGCTTTGAAATATATGATATCTACAGCACATTAAATATCCAACACAACCCTCAAGCAAGATTGTTTTTAGCGAATGCATCTTCTCAATATTGTCACAATGGAATTTTCAGATTGATAAACCTATTGATTCACATGAAGATACATGTTTGGCAGATGAGCATCACGGATGAGATTATCGATAATGTGTTCTAGACATTTCAGAAGAAAAGACAACACATTGTAGGTCTAAGACTCTACATTTTCATTAGATGCTTGTCTTCTGCAGTTGTCTTATACCAGGATTTTTAAGTGACTCGTTTTCATTACCTCCTATGAGGGTTTACTTTGTAATAATTTTCTCATAAAAGCATCTCTTAAGGTAAAATAGTATAGCCAATTAGTTCCTTGTAAAATGTAATATTGGGTAAGCTGTTGACCACTTTTCTACCTTTCTTTAGTATTATAGCCTTTCTTTAGTATTATAGCCATTGTAAGTACGAATCCGATCCAAGCCGTAATGTTAATTAATATGAAGGTTTTCCAGCTAGTAAACCTCTTGCCATCTACTTCCAACTGTCTTGACCACATCAAGTAGAATCTGCAGTGCTGAAAAAATATATGATGCAAGCAGTAGGAAAAAAAGCACTGCGCTCACCTGGAAAATGCAATCGAACCAGAATTTCACCGATACATTCCATTCCGCAACTCCATGACTCGTGACTCGTGTGATACTGAACCGTGCAAGCCGTAGATGGGAAGATAATTCTGAAGTCGTTGGTCAGAATGTGCTGCCACGAGGAGAGGTAATTCATTTGCATAGAAAAGGAATGCCAGGAATGGCTTTCACGTTGGGCACGGGATATAATTTATGGAATTTCTTTGGCATCTGTAATGAATATGCTTCTTGCGATCGGCGGTCCTGTGCTGGATTGAATCGTAAAGGTGGGCAAGTGGGGATCTCAAGCAAAGGAGCAGAGGTCCGGAAAAATATCCATTCCGCTTTCAGACAGAGCAGCGAGTTCCGTATGTCTGATGAGAAATGCGATACACGAAATGCAATGACGCTGGTGATGATACCCGTGACGGACAAACCAGGAATGTGCGTTAGTCGTGGAATGAGAAACGTGGGAAAGCAGGATGTGCTTTAAATAAACCGACTCTTCGATCGCAAGTTTGATTTTCATGGAATTAGTGGAATCAGTATTATGTTCGAGCATACAATTTTAAAATTTTACTTACATTGTGCACAGCTGCATCATGGAATTACTTTTAATTTTGATGCAATAACATATGTTACAATTTGAAAAATGTCATTCATTTGAATTCGTTAAAAGCTTTCAAGAATTCAAAAACAATTACTTAACAGTACTTGGAAAAAATGGAATACTCAGAAGAGAGCAACATTGCATTTAGTAATTAATTGGTTCGTTCGTAGTATCCAATACAGCAAAACTGCTCTTAAACGCATAGTTGTACAATGCTGCTTTTCGCCAACTTATGCACAATGCGTTGAATTCAGAGCCAAGAAAGCGTCATTACTTATGTCACCATTTCACTATACTTGGCATTTAAATTTGATAAACCAAAGCGTTAGCAAAAAACTTTTATGTAACACACAGGAAACACCATTAAAACAAACAAACTGTTGCTAGAACATGTTTTAAATGTTACATGATTCGTAAGGTGTAACTCACCTATTTTGTATCTGTATTGACACATCTTTGCCTCGAATGTAGGGGATTGTATGTCTAGGGGTCAAACACGTAGTTTAGTGCAACTTTCGCGCAACAGATTGAATTCAAGTAACGCAAGTTGAGAGTGCTTTAAATGAAAGAAATTTGAAACATATAATAAAAAGAGACTTTTTGGGAGCAGTTTCATTAGTTGTTTGAGCAATAACAGATCTTGATTATTTTGATTTTTTTTATGCTTGTAGGGAACTTTTTTGGTGTTTGTAGAGAAACGTTTTTTATAGTACCGACTTTAGAATCAAACGAACATTCTATTTTTCATACTTTTGCTGCTAGTTTTAATTTGATTTTATAGCAAACTACAATACAAAGCACACACAAAAAAACTCAAAATAAGAAAACATTTTATCTCGGTTCCATATGATGGAACATAGGACAATTATGTGTAGAACTACGGTACAGATTTTTGTCATTTTGATTCTGATTGTGAACCTGAAACAAATGGATTTTCTCACCTGTACTCGCGCAAGCTAATAGGATGAACAGTAGAGTGATGCAAATTTTGAAAATTTTGCTCCCCTATGCTTAAACGATGTCAATTATGATGAAAATGATCCTCCCAAAATTTGAAGTGATTCGGCAGAAATTTGTTTGTGCACACACTATTTAAAGTTTATATGGAAATTACTATGGAAAAGGCAAACCTTTTGTGTTCAGTCCTCTAACTGCTCGTCATAATAATCTATGGAAAAGTGAACACACTCATCTTATGTGAAATCTTCCCATCTACAACTTTGCCGAAGACCACATTTTGATGGGACGTAAAAATAATTTGTTATCATTGATAACAAAGTCTAAATCATGCTGAGATGATCGTTCAATTACTTTCAGAGCAACACTGCTTTTTTGCTGAGAACATAGTAGCCTGGATTACTTTGATCTATTCTACCCGCCAGGAGCACCACTGTTGCCTGCCGAGCAGTTGGTTAAGCACGCAAAATGCAAACCCACTTTATGATTATGAATAGCAATTTATCCTGACGTCCAATCGAAATGTGGTTTTCGGCAAAGTTGTAGCTGAAAGAATTTCATATGAGTAGAGTTTGTTCACTTTTCCATAAAATAGTATGACGGCGAGATAGGGGGCTGAACACAAAAGGTTGGCGTTTTTTCATAGTAATCTCCATATAAACATCAAATGGCGTGTGCTCAGTCAAATTTCTTCCGAATCACTTCAAATTTTGGTAGGATGTTATTTACCATAATTGAAATCGTTTAAGCATAGGGGAGCCAAAATTTCAAAATTTGCATCACTCTAATGAACAGTACTTACAAGCTTGATGCAACACTTACCTGTAAAAAAGTAAAAAAAAACATCAATCAATTATAGACATAAATGAGAATCGTTTACAATATGTTATGTAGTTCAAAATATAACGTATCGTGCTTTTTCCAAGAGTTCTTTTCATTTCTGTTGCAACTGGTTGTTTTCCACATAATTGGTCGGGGTTCTGCCAAACCGCACCAAGCGCCATTTTTTCCAAAAATGAGTTATTTACACAAGAGGATTCAGATTACCATAACCTTTCCACATTACAAATATCGAATAATTTAAATCATCCCTCGTTGTGTAAATTCAAATTTTTTCTCTGGCAGGATATGTGAAACTGAAATTGTAGCCAACCAGAGCGAACCATAAACCTAAGCTTGGCATTGGAGGTAATTTAGTGATCTGATTCAAAACGGTATTTTTTCAAAATTTTCCTAAAACATTGCAAACTGGCCATTCCGGACAACATACAGGACCAACGCCATCAGATTTCAGCATGTAATGTAAGCGAACGGCTGTGTAAAATAAATTATTGTTTCGGTGGTGTTGATGTATTTTCATTCAAATTTTGTTCAGCCACACCGCACCAAGTACCATTTATATGAAAATCGTGTTTTTGTATGAAGAAAAGGCATCAACATGCGCTAGACGCTAGCCTTTGCTTTTTATATAATATGTTGATTAATCCATGCAGGAGCCGTAATGAAATAACAAGACATTTTAATTTGATGTTGTTTGAATAATTTGGTAACACATGGTGCGGTTTAGCTGTTCAGAATATGACGTTTTCACCATCAAGCCTCATTGATCAGAGTGCGCATAAGTTGTTTCTAGTTTTTAGCTCTCAATTCAGCAGTTCGAAACGACCGAGAGGTAGCACGCCCAATCACCACTCGGAGGACACGAGTTCGAATCCCGACTAATATTTTATTTACGTTGCCCCTAACAGACAGTCATAAAAGTTAATCATTTTTCAGCTTTTGTGACTATTTTTGAACTAAAGATCAGAAGAAGTTTTATAAACAATGAGAATTTTATGCCATCCGTGGATGAATTTCGTGCCATTCCTGGTATCCCTGTCACGTAAAGAATCGTGAACTTGTTCAGCCAAGGTTCTCTTAATGCAAGTAACTTGGTGCGCTCTGGCAGAACAAATTCATGATTTTTTTGATCATCACAATTTTCAAACTACATCATTGTTGTCTCTTTTGAATCTTTGAACGCGTGTGGACCTTGATTTAACATAATTTCTATCAAAATAGGTAATCCACCATGAGAAAGACAGATAGAATACGTTGCAGATTCAGATAGATTACAGATGCCTTCTAAGAATTTATTATTCAAATAGGTCCCAAACATTAGATTGTAGACCAGTTCTATGGAAAATTACAAATTCTTCTCATTCGTAGTCTATAAACATTTGAAACATGCATTTCAACATGTTTGGTAAAGATACAAACCATATGTCTTCATTTTTTTCTTGTATTGCTGGAAATCATGAAACACATTCAGCCATACCGAACTGAAAACCATTTTCTTTCATTGTTGTTCAGCCAGACTGAACTAAGTGCATTTTAATTTGAAATTAATTTTAATTACATGGTAAATATATGATGATTTTCTTGAATATTCTATCTTGACTTACTTATTGGAACCTGTTAGTCATTTGTGAGCGGTAAAATTTTTAAAAGAGTCATTCGCGATCTACTCGCAGGTGAGTGAACTTTAAAGTTAAATATCTTAAAATAATGATTTTGGTACTTGGTGCGCTTTAGCAGAACCCCGACCAATTGATGCACGCATTCAACCGATTATTTTTTCAAGCAGGCCTCTAAGCTTTAATTTCTACATTATAGCTCTGATTCCATGGCAGCGGAAATGCAGGGAAATAAATTTATATTTATGTGTTTCTGCCGGAACTTGAAACACTCAACTTTTTTCTCCCTTTCCTTGGTCCGCAGCCAGCGCCGCCTTCGTCTTCTCGGGCAGATGGAGGATGTTTTCCTTTTTCCGCTCGCCGTCATCCATCGCTTGCAACCAAAGTGGCCGCCGTTGGCTCTCAAGTGGTTTATAATAACTTCGAGAGCTAAGAAAAGGAGTGGCTATTACGACGCAGCTACGGAGACCGTATTGTTGTTTTTGCTTTTGCTTCTGGTAGCCAACGGCTCGTCGTAATATCTGGCCGCCCAGCTCATTTTGCTTTTCCGACGTACACTACAAACGCAGACAAATAGACGTTACACTCTCGATGCTTTCCATCGACCACTTTTATAACAATCGATTCAAATATATCGCTGATGATCAATTCGTGACTTGCAACGCTCGTTTCGTTTCTGTGCGGGCCTACGCACTACCGCCATCTGGTGGCCAATTGGTCAAACATAGTTACGTCTGTTTGTCTATGCTACATGGACCGGCTGATTATGGATGGGCGAGCAGTGCGTTGCCAACGATGCGGAAGATTCACTGGGAACATATACACTATATTCCGATGGCTTGTTTTATAACTCAGAGGCTTTGTTCTATCGCTGGATGCCTCTTTCTAATGATGGATTGAAGAGATTTTAAGTAAACCATTGTATAAGATGTTTGGTCGAAAACAAGTCAAATGCTGGTAGCACAACGAAATCAAAGTTTTAGAGGCGAAAGGTATTAATGCTTTTATGTCTTAAAGGTTTTCTTCACTGAGTTTTGAATTATATTTTCCAATAGCGGAAGTTATAAGCACGATTCATCTTCAATCGACCGTTCCAAATCAAATTGGTTTGGTAAAAATACATCAAACTATAAGTAAAACTTTGTGAACAGCATATTACATTCGATTTACTACTAGTTTAGAATTTTGACGGTGAATGGAATTCACCAACTAAAATGTTAAAAAAAATGTGCTATCCGCAAACAAAGATTCTTGACATCCTTGAGGTAACTCAGGTAAGTCAGATGTGAGAATATTTTATAACATTGACACCAGAACTCTACTTTGAAGAATACCAGCTGCTACATGAATACTTCCAGATTTGGATTTCTGATAATTACTGAAGTGTGCGACTTGACAGATAAGTTTGGAACAATCTAACAATGTACATGTAAGTTGAAAAATCGAAGTTTTTTAATTTTACGATCAAGCCTTCATGCCCAACACTGTCGAATGCTTTTTCTATATGTAGAGAAGAAGACCAGTTGAATAACCTTCAGATTTTTTGGAACGAATTAAATTCGTTACACGTAAAAGTTAGTGTGTGGTCGAATGCCCATGTCGAAATCCGAACTGTTAATTGGCAAAAGTTCAATTTTCGTTGATGGGTTTCGTTCTGCTGAAAACAACTTTTCCAAAAATGTTATTGATAGATGAACGCAAGCACGTTGGACGATAGTTAGAAGTTTTGGCAGGATTTTTACTAGATTTACATTTGATACAGATACACCGGTAGCGCATGAGAGCTTACCATAGAAGCATGTCCGAAAAAAAATGAAACTATTTAGAACCAGAGCTACACGTCCAAAGCCCTGATAAAAGTGTATGGTTGTGATGGCTATGGCCCTGTCCATCATGCGAAGAACAAACGGACAATGCTGTATCGTGTCAACACCAAGGAGGCGGCTGCCTCTAGCACGATGTAGGTAGCACAACCCTGGTTAGGAATTGCCAGATTTTGGACATAACCCCCCCAATCATACATTCTCAGGATCCCGCCAGAAACCCACAGTGTCCTCTAGAAATCTGCAAATATCCTCAAGAATCCGTTAAAATTTCTTAAAAGTTACCAAAAACCGTGAATCCCGAAAGCTCGTAAGGAACATTTTGGTTATGTTCAGACCAGTATTCTTGATTAAAAATCTTGTATGGAATTCTGGATCGTCTCTTAACAAACATAACGTTTTACAGAATCTCTAACAAAGATGGAACGTAGCTCTAAATAGTTGACGCAGAAAGATCAATATAAATACCAATACCACAGACAAAAAGTTAAAACACTGTCAGTCGTTTTTATCGCACGCTTTAATGATATTATTGAGAATAAAGAGTAGTTTGGACTGTGTTCGCATTCGTTATGGTTCCGGAGGAATTCTATATAAAAAATAATATAGAATATAGTAAAATATGCACTCTTTTCATGGATGCAATGACACTTCTGCAGTTCTTTAGAATAACGCAATTTATTTATTGAAATTCCTTGAAAGTTATGATACACGACATTTTGCTGTATTTATATCTATTACTGTGGTGTGTTCTTACATACGCAATGAATGTAAATCCATAATAATAATAACAACAGTAAGCGAAAAAGTTGAATTTATGATTGTAACTCTGGGTGAATCATAGAATTTTTGTTCCTCTTATTAGCACAAGCATCAAACAAGCTGTTCCGGAGAAAAGTTTTTTTTTAGTAAAGAAATACATCCAGAATGGGTCGAAAAAAATAAAAATCATGCTCAATAGTCTTCGATTTGGATCAAATTTTGCACATTTTTTTTGTATGAGCATGAGCATGAGCATGATTGACCGCCCGCAGATGCTACTCCGTTATTGCAAGAACAACTGTACTTACAAAGGGAACCAACAGGCACTACTCGGGATCAGTAGCATCCTTAATGTGTAAGTACTGGTTCTCTTATTATTATAACAAACAATAACGGCGCCGGCTGCGTCCGAATGCAGGTCAATTTGGGGATGAGAGGGAAATGTTGACGTGTTACTTGCTTTATAGAAGCCGAGGAGTCCTCTGCACTTCCACAAGTAGACACTGGGAGTTTGGATATGGGAAAGGGTTTGGATATGCGACGCGCGACTTGTTTGATCCTGCCCTCGTCGCGCGACACTTTTTCACTTCTTCCCGAACGACGCGCGACATGTTTGATCCTGCCCTCGTCGCTCGCCCCCGCAAGAGCAAGCAACCAGGTCGAAGGATCAAACAATACTCTTTGCACATGTTTTTTGTATGATACAATAAGTGTTTTCCATAGAAAAATCAATTCTATGTTTTTACATGAAAAATTCAAAAATAAAACTTAAATTTTAAATTACACAAAAACCCTATTATTATTGTTTTTTTTTTTTTAATTTATACCATAGAATCTTGATAGTAAACTGATGTTTCCCACAAAGTTTCATGATGGAAATTTTTTTAATAAAACAGTTTTTCTAAGAACAACTTTTGGTCGATTTTCAAAATTTCGTTTTTGTCAAATAAATACGTTCTGATAATACAATAAGAATCTTTAAATTATTCTGAACCATAACGATTATATGGATATTTCTCAAGAAGTAGCCAATATCGAATTATATCGAGTTTACTGCCGTGAATCGCAAGTCAGTCCCATCTTTAAAAAGTAGGCATTGAGATAATGGGCTGTGAAGTTCCCAAAGTCGATTTCCATGCGAATATTAAAAAAAAAATCCAGAGGGTTGGAACATGTTCAAATCTCAATGAATCTTTCATAATCTGCTTTTCACTATAATATCTATCCGAGAAAAAAATAAAGATGACCAAAATACGATTCATTTATGTGTTATGTGATGCAGGAAACTGTAGTGCGACTGATATGCGGTTACTTTTCATTGTGGGACAATTTCACTTGCTGTTTTTTTCCTATTGTTTCCGAACAAATCACGTTATCTTATTTATGCAGCGGAAAGAGCATTGCAAAATATGTTGAAAACTGAACTCAACTCAATTTTGACGAAAATGCAGATGGGACTTACTTGCGATTCACGGCAGTTCAATGCAAAGAATATTTTTATATATTAAAATAGTCCATTTTTATTTGTTATTCGCGATTCTCCATCAAGAAAAATAGGTAAGTGGATAGAAATATGGTCTTCACTTTCAAAAACGTATATTTGTTTTTGCTTAATTAACGTGAATTTTAACACATATGGCTTGTTAGCATTAGCATTTGCATTAAGCATTTCACACAAATTCGTAGGTAGTACAGTCCTAGACCATTGTATGAGGGTTGCCTCCTTCTCGTCCGTTACCAAAGTCAGAAATTTGGGACTAACCTCTAACTCTTAGACAAGATTGACGCATCTTCCAAGAATCGAGAGCTGTCATGGCCACGTCCTTGCAAAAGCTGGGGCGTGGGAAAGGATGAATGATTGAACACCTACTAAAGAAAGATGCAGAGGACTCTTCGACCTCTCATAGGTGGTTGTTCTAAGGCTGTTTGGGCACGTCAGGAGTTAATCATCAATGTTAACTTCCTTTTCCCAATCAGCCTAGATAGCCGCGTAGTGTCGGTAGCGGTTGTTTCAACTGGCTAAGAATTAACACTACGGACTGCCTGTTCCGGTGGTAAAAGTCCACCTCACAGGTGACCCCTAATTCATACGGCTTTAAGCTTACCGTGCCTAAGAATGAATGGATAGGGGGGGGTCTAAATAAAACCTACCCGCAAACGGAGCCTGTGGAGTACCAGGGCGCCCTCTACAGTATTATGCCCTTCCTGTGCTACCCGGAGCAATGGTGCAGGTGACCTTGTGTTTCTCCGAGATAATCGGCTGCCCTTCTTCAGTCTCAAGCCTGAGGCTAAATAAGGTTGGGATTATTAATACATTGTATTTTAGTTTAAATTTTCACCTCTATGGTTTCGCATTATGCGTTTTACGCAGTGTATTCTGTGCTTTTCGCCTTTGGCGACTTTTAAGAGATACCGATCTGGTTTTTGTTCGCTGCTGATCTTTTTCGTTCTGAGATTGCAAAAAGCTTAATCCTGCCTAGTTTGGGTAGTGGCTACGGCTAGGATAGCTTAGTTAGATCAATCTCCAGCATAAAATGTCAGCAACGATTAATCTTTTGACTCGTAAATGGTACAGCTCAAGTGGCGCTAGTTCAAAAACCTTACTTTTGTGAACTTTTATCTAGGTAACCTAGTGGACTCAGTTTTTGATACTTTCAGAAACATGAAATAGCATACTCGCGTGCCATGCCTCGTACATGCGAGCTCGTAAATAGCGCTGACGTCGCTACACTCATTTCTGAGTTAACAACCAGAGATGTATGTGCTGTCACAATTGATATTTCTGTTGGTGACCTCAATAGGAAATACGTCTTTCGTTATGAGGTGTATTTACTACATGATGAACCATCCCCAATGGATGATTTCAAACGAGTTGTCGTTCACTGCCTATGAAAAGGCCTTCTGCTGATTGTGGGCAGTGATGCTGATATTCATCACATCATCTGGAGCAGCTCAGATATCAATTTGAGAAGCTCCAGTCTGATGGAATGCTTAAGTAGTTCAAATCTTGGATTACTTATTGTAGGAAATGGCCTACATCTCTATATGAACATAAGAATGTAAATTCGCAGACTTTGCATTTGTTATACTCCACAAACTGGGAATTGGTTGTGACCAAATTCCATGGATTTTCCCCGTCCATTGGAAATCCTAGTGATTTGGATGTTTCCACTTCCGGTGAATTGGGACACAATTGTCCTTGCTTCGAGTGATCTCATAATTGCTTGCCACTTTGCTTATAGGAAATGTTCCTCACAACTCCCTTCGAGACGAGTGGACGTCTGTATATTACTGAGCTATCCCAAAGGTGGCTAAGTATTTAACAAATCTGTCAAAGCAGAATTGCAGTCGCTTGGTTACAACCTTGACTGGCCACTGCCGACTCAACTATCACATGGCAAATATTCAGTGTGTTGATACATTTGTGTGTGATTGTTGTGATTCCGATTATGGAACTTCTTATCACCTGATATGTAACTGTCAAGTTCTCGCGTAATTGCGATTCCAATTACTTGGTAAACACTTATTAAGTGAAACTGATTTCAGAAACCTGAATCTTCAGGACCTTATTCTTAACCCGCTGTAGTAATGAGCTATAGGCTCTCTTTACGCTCATGCGTTTTGCAGTGCCCTTTTTAGGGCGCTGTTCGAACCCATTGTGGTATGGAGCTACATGCTCTCAATTCGCTTATGCGATTTTCCCTCTTCAAGGGACCCCACTCCTATTTCCTCCCATCTTTCCCTTCCCTTTCCTCTCCCATCGGGTAGATGATGAAATAGGCTCAAATATGGCGATGGCACAAATCTCCTAAATGGCGGGGAACGTGCCTCTGGAGCCGGCCTTCTGATACCTCTAACTCTTAGACAAGATTGACGCATCTTCCAAGAATCGAGAGCTGTCATGGCCACGTCCTTGCAAAAGCTGGGGCGTGGGAAAGGATGAATGATTGAACACCTACTAAAGAAAGATGCAGAGGACTCTTCGACCTCTCATAGGTGGTTGTGGAATGCTGATGGAAAGGGTAGTGCCATAGGATACGTTCGGTAGACGTTCTGGCCGACAAATGGATATTATTTACGCATTGCAATCATGCGCTTCTGATCAGAACAAACTCACTAAATTCCTTTTTCGAAGCTCCTCTGACATCCGTCGCTCTTCTAATGATGAATCACCGCTCGAAAATCGACATTAAAAATTCAATTTTTGAATTAACACGCTCAACATACGCCGAAGATAAAAAAAAGAACAAGTCGCGCAAAACGAATTCAATTGCTGAAGCCATCACAGAGCACTCTCGAGCAAAACGCAAGCAAATCGAATAAAAGTAAAAAAAGACACTTTAATCACATTGAAAAATATATTTCCACAGAACAATTCTCGCGGAACATTACTAAAGGACCTATCTAACATTGAGAGGCTCTCTTTGTTTACTTTCTCTTTCATTAATAACTGAGTCACATTAACCTCTTCTGTTGCGTTTTTTGTATGAAACGCTAGTCAAGGAAATTGACTTTCGATCTATAGTGAAAAACTTCCCAAAATCTTCAGTACTCCACTGTTATAATCGAAAGAGAACGAGCGAGGAGAGAATCTCTCATTTGTACATAGGTCCTTTAGTAATGTTCCGCGAGAATTACCCGTGACATAGCATCATCCACTAATTCAACCAAAATTATTGACATCGATTTTGCCAGATATTTCAATTAATTCCTGCAAAAAATATGCCGTTGATTTCGCCATCAATATTTATCCATCTATATTATTAAAACTGAAATGGTGTCTTTATGTCACGAAATGGCTTGTTTTCACGGATACGATTAGGTAGGGATCGAAGAAGATACGTTCAAATTCACTATTTATTTCAGACTCAATTTCAACACATATGGCTTGTTCTTCACAAAAACGTAATATTATTGACGGAGAATCGCGAATAAATAATGAAAAATGGCCTATTTTAATATTTGAATAGTATATTTTTAAACTCGATATAATTCGAAAATAGATGCTTCTAGAGAAATTATCTATATAATTACAGTTAAACCTTCATGAGTCGATGTTCCATAACTCGATATCGACTCATAAAACCATATTAAAAAAAAAAAAACAAATTTCATGGTTACTATGATGGTCTCCTCAAACGGCTTTCCATAGCATTGCTGTTCCATGAGTCGATGGTCCCTTCAATATCGACTCATGGAGGGTTGACTGTATTATGGTTAAGAATCATTTCAAGATTCTTATTGTATCATCAAATCGTATATATTTTGACAAAAAAACAAAATTTTGAAGTCGAGTCTAGTACACGACACTGAAGACGGCCTTACAGTTGAGGTCGAAATACGCGTATCTGTCAAAGGATACAAACTCTAGTGGAATTAAATGGTATAGTACTAAATTCGGTTTTTTCATCTACACACTCAATCACGATTTGCTTGTTCGGTAATTTTTTATACTGGGTACGATTCTACGGTACTGTATTTCTCATACATAATACCGGAATTACCGGTAAAATACCGGTACTGGAAGCTTTTTTTGCAGTGAATATTAAATATACAGAATTGGAAAAAAAAACGCATTTCTTTCAAATTCGTCTATAAACACCAGTTTGCTGGAATTTATTCTTTATTATTGTTAATCATAACTTAAACAAAATATGGTCTCAAAATATCAATGAGTAGACTGTTCTAAATTTATAACTTATGAAATACTCAAAAATACGTGTTGAAACCAGTTGATCGTTTAAGAGAAAATTTGAAAAAAGAAATATCTAAAATGTTAAAAGTAAGTGCAGATGTATTGTGTAATATTGTATGTGGTACGGAAAATCTTTCAAAATGAATAATTGAATGACTATTTTCATGTTATCAGCTGGCTTTTCATTTACAAAGTAGAATTGAAAAATGCAAAGTAATGCCAAAGTTAAAAATTTACCTGCTATACGTGTGTGTATTTTTATAACAAAGACACGGAACAGGCTCTTTCTGGGTCCATCCAGATGTTGCTCAAATTGTTACCCGTGCATCGTGAAGTGTCAACGAATATGTCGTTTTGAACAGATTCGTAATACACGTTTTATTTCGAATATATTCAACTAATCTTCATTTTTTGAAGCATCTTTAAATGTTTCAATATCTCAAAAGCTTGCTTTATATTTGTGCTTAAATGTCTATCAGCAGCTTCATTTGTATTTGATAATCGACAATTCGATAACCCTGTAAGTAACCATAGGATCTGCTGAATCATTTCCATTCAGTTTTTTTTTTCATTTGTTCCAAAACATGTTTTTGACGGAAATAAGATGCAAACAATGAGCATGCTTCAAACGTTTTTATGCATGGAGATAAACAATCTTTAGTGCTGAAAAGGTGATAATAAAAGCAAACCTTAATGTTACCTAAGAAATTTGCCATCAAGGAACTACGCAAAACTTAAGTACCATTGATTCAAATAATTATTAGATTTTTCATCAGTATCGAATATACCGGCACTCAATGCTTTCCAGTACCGGTACTCCCGGTAGCAAAACCCTATAGTACATGCTAAACCTAGAGGCTGATCTTTTCTGTTTTCTCAAATTGATAGGCCCCTCGTACGTGCGAAAAATCCAATTTTTTGTTAAATCTTAGGTATTTCTTCGCCAATATAGCAAACTTAGTGACATCGTATAGAGAAAGGATGTAGTTGTCATCTAAAGTTTAATAATTTATAGCCCGCGTCATATTTTGACAGCAATGAAGTGGGGCAGACGACAACTGCTCTATACGATGCCGATAAGATTGCTTTGAGTTCCAAGAGAAATATGACACATAGCACATAAAGAAATACCTATGATTTATTAAAAAATGGGCTTTTTTTGCAAACTGTTAAGCTAGCTGGTGTACGAAAGATCCACCAATTTGAGTAAACCGAAACGACCACCTTTTAATTTGAGCATATGCCAGCGATCAGTGACATAAAAATTTACCAAATATAAAGAAGAATATATATAGAATATAAGAATATATAAAAATCGCTCATGCATAGGCAAATTTTAATAAATTATACAACCGGATTGAAAATATATTTAGGCTTTAAACTATCGTGTTCCTAAAAATACGGATACATGCTCTCTATCGGTGCTTTGAAATAAAGAAAAATGTTGTGGAAAGTCTACCAATTAACAGTTTCCTTTTCTATTAGCCATCTACCCATGTATATTTCCCCAACAAAGACTGCATAACAAGTGGGTTGGAAACAATGCGTTCGTCAAAAACATGATTCATCATCATGGAGAGCATAACAGGAAGAAATATTTCTCCGGTAAAAATCAGTCCCTCGAACGCATGGCATAAACCACAAGCATCTGGCCACTAACGAAGGGCTGCCAACCGGCAATGAATGCATCACCATTATCCGGTAGCAAGACATAGGATTACATACAAATATATTTACAGGCAAGTCTTCACAGCTCGATATTCGATATTCAGATATTGGAATGGGTTTTAAACGTTTTGAACAAAATAATTTCATGATAATAGGGACTCTTATTTTAATATCATTGTGAACAGATAGTCATTTCGAATAACATAATGGATGTAGATTAAACATTAATTGAGAAGTTTTATTATGACGAATACATTTTTCGTTATTTTTTAGCTAAACATGGAAAATTGTACATATTTTATATTTCCAAACATTCCATGTCAGTTTATTGTTTGAAAACTCAATAGATCAATCTAAACATCATGTCAAAATTTCAAGATTTTCTATGACAACGAATTATTTATCTGCCAACATTCAAATTTTTGCGTCACCTTACTCTATGGAAATCAGAAGATGTCAAGATAACAAAAACCATCGAGTTACAAAGATTGCACTGTGACGTGCTTTGTACCGTCTCCCAGAAACCTACTCAAGACTCGCCGTCATCCGAACCGGGGAGGAAAGTTGCGGTATAAGCTTTTAAAATCATATTTCGCTGAAACAATCAATCATCCCCGACGATGGTACATTTCCTCAATCAATCAAAATGAATACTACTTCCCGCTCAAGGCAAACTCCAGTTTCCTCGAAGGCACGAGCAGCAATAAACAACCGATTGAGAGAAAGAAGTTAAGAACAGGAAGTGCCCTGTTACGTTTTTCGCTATTTTCCATTGTGCTTCCGGCGGACAACCGTTGGTCAGTGGGAATGTTTCTGGCTGGCGAGAAAACGGCTCAATGGTCAGCTCAGTGTAATGGGTAACGGTACGATGAATTTTTATCATTGCTTGGAAATATGTTGTTCACAGTTTTGATGCTGATTGTAATATTAGTTTTTTGAACTGGTACAATTATACCGGTTTGATTCATATTACAAACTGCTTCAAATTTCGGACACTCTACTTTGTATGGGAAACATTTCACACAAAATGTTAAATTATTTGCTGTTGAAAAGTTCTCACTTTCAATGCTCGTTTTAATTAGCTTTATTCATAAATATCTATTTAAATTTATAATGCCCAACTGCCTTAGACGTGTCTTTAGTAGTTTGACGCTTTCATTTGATTATCTGACTCCTCTATTTATGATTTTCATGATCAGTCAGGAATTTAATCAAAGGGTCCGGAATATGAGGCAAAAGTAAAGAAGCGTGTAGAATAAGAATCATGAAAAAGCCATAGAGTAAAGTGGGGCAAGAGTTTCTTTTAAGGATTTCAAAATTCAAAATAAAACTTGTAAACTTCATGGTGGTTCGAATGCTGGCTAAGAAAGAAAATTTCACTCCAAATATCATAAAAATCGATTGAGATTTGGAAAAGTAATGGCTGTTTGTTGTTTTTCGACATGAATATTGCAATTTTTGGTCAAAATTTCGTTGCATGGAACCAAATAAAGATAAGATATTTTTCATTATTTTATGTTTGGGCATTTCTAGACCTATCATAGGGATGCTTTGAGGTGCATAGTTTTTGCATAAATGCTTGGAATCATGTTTTGGCCTATAATGGGGCAAAAGTTCGAAACAGCGGGGCAAAAGTTCGACCAATGTATAAACTCACAAAAAAAATGCCAATTGCCTTATATCAACATATTATCTTCAAATTTAGCGAAATTTGCCTGATCGTGTAAAAAATGTCACCAATTTTTGAGAAAAACGATGATTTTTCGGCAAACATAAGTTTACGGCTGATTTGAAGTAGGGTAGATGTACCAATAGTGGAGGTACTAAGCACGATTGAACTTCTTTTAACCGCTTAAATTCAAGAAGCGCAATTAATGTACATGTTAATGTTGTAACGGGAAGTAACAATCATTGACTTAATGCGAAAAATGACTTCATCGCAGTAATCCACGGCATGTCAGTGAAAAATAATACCTCCACTATTGGTACACTGTTCCTTTAGTTGCGGTAAATTTTTAATTTGTGTTCCTATAGTTGCGGTATCCGTTTTTTTCTTATGGGATCCTCCACTATAGGAACACTTTACCGCATTTATTGGTACAAGCAAGATAAGTTTGAGCAATTTTAGTAATATTTCATCAGTTTTTAAGCAATTTGAGCGATTTTTTCAACTATTCCGTGTATCAATAAGTCAATACGTCGATTGGCAGTGTCGATTCGGTGGCTAATATAATAAAATCAGTGAAAACGGCACTACCACAACTATAGGAACACCCACAACTAAGGGAACACTTACCCTAGCTTATCACAAAATTATCGAAATTTTAGCCAGTGAATTTCTGCCCCACACTAGATTTCAACTCTTACCTCACCGGTGCAAAACAAACTAATACTTAAGTTAATTTTACGCTGATACAAAAACGTCGTATGTAATTAAATAAAGTGGTGTAACATTTTTTCATAATTTTTTTGTGAGGAATAATATACACTACAGTCGACTCTCTACATCTCGATGTTCCACATCCTTATATCTCTCTGTATGTCGATGATTTCTTCGGTTCCTTCATTCTGCACACCTTCTTATCTCGATGTGTATTTCCTTCCCGATTTGCTCTGCATATGTCGATATGCCCATTATCCAAAGGTAACTAGACTACCAGTACCATGTGATATTACGCGGCCTTCCGCTAGTGGACCCCCAATCTGTCCTGCGTCAATGAGAAACACTGTGGTATTGTTGGCATAGCAGCCCATTTTATCCGGCGGAAGGAGGCAAGCGACAAATCCTTCTACTTGCTGCATTTCTCGAAAGGCTACACCAACCTAACGAAGCTGCGCGAAGTAAGGAACATCGAACAGGTGCGATGGGAAGCGTACCGCAACAGGCGAGTGGCCGTAATGCAGTTCCTAAACTGCTGACACCACGGTACACGAAACTGCCATCTAATGAGCCGATGCAACAGCTGCGGCGAGGCCCACGGAATAGAAACGTGCTAGGTGAAGGAGGCTCCCGAGAAATGATGCGCCAACTGTGGCGGTGCGCATCCAGCTAAGGACCGTGGCTGTCCGAAGAGAGCAAAATATCTGCAAATCAGACAGAATGCAACTACGGCAAACCAGTCGGGCCGGAGGAGCAAGAAAACCCCTGCAACAACGAATTTCCCAATGCTACCAAACAGCTCGGCAACCGTCGAGACTCCGAAATTCACGGGCCCCTCGTTCACAACTATCACCGGGACCAGCTGTGGAGTATCTGTACGGAGTTTCGTGGCCGGCTGCTTCAATGCAAAAATTGATCGAACCAAATCAACGTCCACGGCTATATGGTTTGCAAATATGGGATCAATTGAGCCCCGCATACGTAAATCCAACTGGAACGCTCGCTCTAAAAGGGCGAAAAAGATCGAGTAGGGTAACTTCCTTGCCCAATAAAAGATCGATCAACTGGATCATCGAGTCAACTGGGTGGCTTTTAATCGCCTTGTGGACGTCCGTCTTCTCGAAGATCCGGAACTTCGGACTTCCGAAGCGATCCAGAACCAGCTCGGCTTGCTTGAGAATGCCGTGCACGCCGCAGAAAATGCCTGTATCCGCTGGGTACCGATGAGGCGACAATTCACCACGATTGATGCCTACACCCGACAGTTAATCCAGCAACGCAACACTGTCAAACGGCAATTCCAGCGTTCCGGATGCCTCTTCAAGAAGCACGAGCTCTCGGCGGATTGGGGACCATGATAACCATCCGTAATCAGCGATTTTCAGCATTCGGCAGATGGATGACCACTCGAGGCCTTTCTGGAAGGTGGCGAAAATTCTGAAGAAACGGCCAACTGCAGTACCACCCCTGAAGTATGACGTAGGTGGAATTTTCGTATCTCCTCCAGAAAAGGCTGACGCTTTTGCCGGCAAACTCGTACAAGCGGACAATCTCTGTGCGAACATGGTGAGCCCACTCGAAGCCATGTCACAGCAAACAAACTGAATGAAGTCAATGGCGCTCCGTTCTCCGGTCAAGTCACCGAAGATGAATTACGTTCAGCGGTGAATTGAGGAAAAAACTTGAAGACTCCCGGAAATGGCGCCATCTTCATCCTGGCTTTGAAGAAGCTATCAGGCAAGACGTTCCGTTTTCTTGCGACAATCTTTACGAGGTGCTTCCCATTTCCCAGCCAGGTGGAAGATAGGGAAGGTCATCCCTATTTTGAAACCCGACAAGGACCCAACTGCCCCTTCGAGCTACCGGTCCACAACATTGCTGTCGGCAGTCAGCAAACTCTTCGAGCGGCTCATTCTCCAGCGATTGATAGCGCACATCGATGAGCATCGAACAATCGTCCCGGAACAGTTTGGCTTCCGGAAAGGACACTCCACCGTCCACCAGCTCCGGGTCCGGGTGGAGAACATCATCTGCCGAAACAAGGCACTCTCCAACAATACGGCCATGGATCTCCTGGACGTCGAAAAGGTCATCGATACCCTTTGGCACGAGGGGCTCAGTAAGCTGGTGCAGGCGAACGTCTCAGACTACCTGACAAGGATGGTAAGAAGCTACTTCACCAATAGATCTTTCAGAGTCCATCTTATAGGTGCCTCGTCGAATCTCCAAGCGGAGGCAGTGGACGTGTCTCAAGGCAGTCTGCTAGGGCCTATACTGTACAATCTGTACACCTCGGACGTCAACTACCTGCAGGGTGCATCTTGGCGCTGTACGCGGATGACAGTGGGATCATTGGAAAATAAAAGTCAACGAGTCGAAGAGCCAAGCCATCCTTTTCCGACACCGTCCCTCACCAAAACTGCTTCCGCCGCCTGACTGCTTCATCCGGGTGAACGGTTGCCCCGTCAAATGGTCCAACGTGGTCGACTATCTCGGCCTAACGATGAACAACAAGCGAATGTACAGTACACACACGAACAAGTTGAAGAACAGGTGCATCGGGCTTCTGAAATCCCTCTATCCACTAATATCGCGGAGGTCCGACTGTCCTATCGGGACAAGTTAAATGTCTTCAAGACAATCATCGAGCTGGTGGTCAACTACGCAATGCCAGTGTGGGGCGCATGCGCCGAAGTCCACAAGAAGAAGCTACAGGTGGTCCAGAACCGGCTGCTGCGATTGATACTAGATACCCCGTACGACACGAGAATCAGCAAGCTGCACCGTGCCGCAGGGTGCAAAAACATCAACGAGCACGTTGAATAAGCGATTGATAGCTTTATAGCAAATGCCGCTGCTTCAGAGCACCCGCTCATCCGAGCGCTGGTCAACTAGAATAACAAATTGTTTTTAGATTGAGTAGGTTAAGTAGGTTATAAGATTAAAATCGAACACGATACGCACAATTATATCAAAACACACACAAATACACGTAAACAGAAAACAAGTATCAAAGATACAAAGGCTGAAAAAGATACTTGTATCACTTGAGAAACACATATTTAAAACAAAAAAAGAAAATAAAAATTAAATTTAATCATAATTATCGAAATTATTCATTCAGTCTTTAGCCATTGCAACGCGTTGAATGGCACACGGGAATAAACCGTCTTGTTCGAAAGACGATCCAAAAGCGTTTCCCTCACCGAAGCAGCTAAACCAGTACTTCTTTTCAGGACTATTATTTAGAAATTATTTTCACCGTCCAGGCATTTCTTCGGGCGAAGGAATTGGCCGATCATCCCTGGCACTCAGAAGAGGAATTGGCCACCGAAGCAGGGATCCTTCAACCGAAAGGATTGCTCTCGTCATCTACTGTCCGTGATCGGACAGAACTCCCAGTGAAAAATCCTTGAAGATTGATGTGCTGCATGCTGATCAAATTTTGGTTCTCAACTGATGCTTCAGGAACCGGTTCCAAGGAATCTGGAACTAACCAGAATGGTTCCGGAAAGAGTTTGAATGTACAAATAGTTTATGATTCAGTTACAAACATTGAAGTTTTATTTGATTCGTGCAAATTTATTATGGACATGTCTGTAAGGACCTTCGGACAGACCCCACGAAACATTCGTATAAAACTGGAACCGACCGTCCGACTGAGGTTCCCAGTACAGGTCACGAAACTTGAATAATGTTGTGGTGTTGTGTCCGAATGTTTTTGAAATCGGCTGAAATAATAGCTGTTTTTTTTCTGTATAAACAAAATTTTTAGCCCTGGACTAATTCATCTTAGGATTAACGGATTTTCTTCCCGTCCGAAGGTAGTCGTCATCATAATCTGTTTTTTTTTTTTTTTTTTTTTTTTTTTTTTTCTAGGTAACTATCTCGGAGATGGGGATGGATCCCAGGTCTTCGGCGTGAGGCGTGATTTCTAATCACTATGCTAGGCACGTCCCCAATATTAGTTCAATATTGAAACTCTTGCTAATATAGAGTAAGGTGGGGCAAAAGTTCGACCTTAATGGTATAATCAAAGTTTCCAGGAAAACAATAGCAGTTAACACAAAACAAATACCATACAGTGAACCTTCAACATATTGGCTTTAATTTTGCTGAACAAACTTGTGTCAAAATATTTACCCATTTTTAGTTATAACAGTTTCAAAATTGATTGTCTTATTCGAACTTTTGCCCCACCGGTGGGGCAAGAGTTCGAATCTAGTATGGGGCAAAAGTTCGCTGGGTAAAACACAAAATATCGATCCTTTTATGACAGGCATACTTTACAACAGCCGTAAACTTAAGTTTGACGAAAAATACACACTAAATTTTCATCAAAAAATTGCCCAAAACCGGGTTAATTGTTATATACTCAAAAATAGCAGTTTTTCGCAAAACTAAGTGGAAATGTAAAATTTTGGTGAAATTTTCACACGATCAGGCAAATTTAACTAAATTTGAAGATAATATGTGGATTTTAGGCAATTTGCAAATTTTTCCGTGATTTTATACATGGGTCGAACTTTTGCCCCGCTGATTCGAACTTTTGCCCCACTATGGGCCAAAAATTGTTTTCAAGCATTTATGCAAAAACTAATACACCTCAAAGCAACCTTATGATAAGCCTAGAAACGCCCTTACATAAAATATTGAAAAAGATTTTATCTTCAATTGGTTCCATGCAACGAAAGTTTGACCAAAAATTACAATATTCACGTCGAAAAACAACAAATAGCCATAACTTTTCCAAATCTCAATCGATTTTTATGATATTTGGATTGAAAGTCTCTTACTTGAATAGCATTCGAACCACCATGACATTTATAAGATTTGTTTTGAATTGAGCTAGAAATCTTAAAAAGAAACTCTTACCCCACTCGAACTTTTGCCCCACTTTACTCTATTCATTAATTTTGTTTTCAAAAGATTACGTCCTTGTTCATCGTCGTCAATTCATTTAAACATACCATTTTGCTGAAATGTTATCATAACCTGCCATGTGAGCCTGTTTTTGTGCACCGAAACAGTGAAATTGATTTTTCTGCTTCACCTAAATCGCATCGAGTATTCCAAACAGTTCAATTGAATCCATATCCTCATCCATTTTGAAACTGACCTCCATCATTCGTTTATGCCCAGCTCCTCCTTCTCTCACCTGGAGTCTCTTCCGAAAACATTCCGATTCCGGATATCGGCAAGTACAACCCACTTGACGACGGCAGGCACCGTCCAACTTCGGAGGTCTGGCAATTTTATCGAATGGCAATAAAATGTATCCCAGGCCCAGCCAAGCTTCACTGGCACAGAAAAAGAAAAAGTAAAATATCTTTTCCCAATGGCAGTGGGAGATATATTAAAATGTTTTATTCAACGCTGTGAATCTGTTTCTCTTCCGATCGGTGTGAGCAAAGTGTTGCGGACGCCAAACTACAGAACCCGAAAGCCCGGCACGTCTAGCCGTTACAACATCGCCTTCACTATTCTGGCACGATGTGCTAAGCGTGGCAGTTTTCCTTCACCAGCGCTATTGGGTGATATAAATATCTCTCCCAGAAGGATAGTGCGACAGCGAAAAAAAGGCGGGGGTCCCCTATAGTCTTCTGGCTGGGAAAAAGCTTACATGTCAAATATCCAGAGCAAGCCAAAATCAGTAGATCTGACTGGATTTCTAGCACGAACATAACACATTGGAAGTTGATACAGATAAAATAACATCAATAGAAAGTAATTCTGTCAGTAGACCAAATAAAGGCGTTTTTTCGCTGGATTACCACCAACATAGAAAAAAAAAACCTTCAGCGACAAAATATTGCGCTCAATGGAGGCATATCTAAAAGAAGCATCTTCCGTCAGGTACCATTTCGTCTCAGATTCTGAACAGACAAACATTCGGAACACTCGAGTTTTGTATGGAATTTTTGTAAAACACCTTGAGTTTTAACTGTAGTTTATTGATATTGTTCATTTAAATGTAACACAGGGGTTTAACTAATCCTGTGCAAAATGGGTTCACCCCTTGAGAAACATACAAAAGCGTTTTGTCCATATCACTGTGATTGCACGTCCAATTGAAATACTCCAGGCGCATTCGTAGGCAATGAGTTGTTCTTACTTCGTAGGTATTTCTCCAAAATGTTTTTTGAATTTTGTATACTGAATTTCTACTTAAAGTTGAGACATTTTTCAAAAAACACACTGGAAAAACATGACTAATTTCCTCAGCATCGGAGCGACCAAAATTTAAAATCAATGTGTCATAAGAATCGTAATCTTATATTCTTTGAAGAGCACTCACGAAATTTTGGCGGAAAAATGTGAAAACTATTCAAAATGAAAGAAAAAGTCATTCGAGTCATCTTGCAAAAGTTTGAGTTTACCTGAACTTACTTAAGACCTCAAACCAATAATGTACGTTATATGCGTTTGAAAAAGCTATGAACTATTGAAATCGATTGAAACATGGCAGATTTACTGAAAAAAACAAATGATTTGCATGCGATCCAGGTGATTTCAAACTTTTGCATGATACATACATCATACTAAGGGGTGAACCCAATTTTTTGCACGATGACTCGAATGACTGTTTCTGTTATTTTGAATATTGGTTGATTTAAAATTTGGGTTGATCCAATTCTGAGATATTTTTTTTTCATTTTTTCACAGTGTGTTTAAGTAAACATTTAGCATATAAAATTTAACAAATGTTTCCAGAAATATTCCTACAAAGTAAGAAGAACTCATTGCCTTTCAAAAGCGCCATAGAGAGTTTCAATTAGACGTGTACAAATATTTGGACAAAACACTTTTATATGTTTTGAGAGGGTGAATCCACACTTCTGCATGGGAGCGTATGTGTTGTTGAATAATCTTACATGATTTTGTATATAGACTCCCGTGCACAAGTTTGGGTTCACCCCCTCAAAAACGTACAAAAATGATTTGTTTATAACTCTGTATTTACACATCTAATTATAGCTGTCTATGGCGCATTCAAAAAAACAATGAGTTAAACTTACTTCGTGTGTATTTTGACAAAAACATTTTTCGATTTTTTTTTACTAAATTTTACTTTAAGTTGTGAGATTTTTTAGAAAATACGCTAAAAAAACATAAGGTACCCCGGGGCAAGTGAGAATCTGGGGTAAGTGGGACGTTTCGTCATAGCGCACTTAGGAAAAGTTTTTCATGGGGGTATTCTTCAAGAAAGTTGAAGATACAATGACAAAGAATGTATTAAGTACTAAACATATTGTTTTTTTTTTATTACCTTGTGGTTCATGTAACAGTTGTCCGTTCAGCGCCATTTTCAACTTGCATGATAAATTGTGACACGTTTCACGTCTTGCATTGACTCGCAAAAAATAAATGTGTTATAAATCGAATTTCCATCAGTAAGCTACAATTTTAAGTATTATTACAAGCTGCTAACGATAAACCAGTATTTTGTTTTCATTACATATGAAATTTTCGATGGTCTATCTTACCCCAAAATATCTTTGTACCCGGGGTAAGTGGGACCTATCAAAACAAAAACCAGAATAAAAACTTTTCGTATACGTTTCATACATTTTCCTAGAGATCCTAGCATAAAACATTCAAACAAATGATTTTTATCAAAAAAGATCAATCTCAAATTACGTAATTGCATAAGAGAGAGAAGAAAAGAGTAATTATTCTTTATTTTTTAATTTATTTTTTATTTTTGAAATACGACTCCAAAATTGAACAAACACAGATATGACATTTGAAATGCATCATGAGAACGATTACTTTTCTATTTTATTTGAACTTTATTTGTTATTTCTACCAAATTAAATAGTGATTGAAAACAATTCCACCCCATTAAGTGGTTTTCTGCCATGCATATAAATAATAACAAAACATATTTATAATTTCGTCAATTATTGATTGTTTATGTGCTACATTTTGATTAACAACTTATAAATGATATATTTTGAACATGGTTAATTCCTCTTCACGCTTTTATTGAGGAACTTTCAGTTAATATTAAATGTGAGGTGACATACTATTAAATAAAGGTTTTCTTCCTAAAACGTTACGTATTTTATGGTTGATCCCTTATGTACATCAAATATGTACTTAAAATTAAAAATCTATGATTTATCAATCCTATTATTGTAATGGTTGACTTGCTGATGTGGATTGACGCATGAAACTGGATGTGTCCCACTTGCCCCGTTTAGCGAGGTAACTGCGTCCAATGGCTCATTCTAAAGCTTTCTTCCAAGGTTTTCACAATTTCGAAATTATTCGATCAGTTTCATGCACACACCAGCAAATATGTTGCCAAAATGTGATTGTGTTGTTTAATTTGAAAAATATTGACATTTGAAAATTTAATTGAACAATTTGTTGGAACTATCAATTTTTTCGTTCCCACTTGCCCCGCGGTACCTTAGCTTATTTTCTCAGCATGGGTTCAACCAAAATTGACAATTGATGCGTAATTAGAACCGTAATCTTATTTTCTTTAAATATCACTAGCAAAATTCACGGAAAAATGGAATAAATATTCAAAATCAATGAAACAAAACCAAATTGTTATACATTATGCATTAAGGGTCAAAAATAACTCGTGGCTTTGAAACGCTCTAAAAATCTATTTTTGGACCGATTTTCGCTCTATTAGCTTTATATGAAAAATATGAAACACTAACATAGAACTCCTTTTTTGTGAACATGGCCATTCTGGGAACAAATGAAGTAAGGCTTCTGGAACCTGTTTTAGAAGCACCTGGCACATATGATATTCAGAAATGTATACGTATGTGTGATACGACGGTTCAAATATCATGTTTTTTATTCCGATTTACAAGAGCATCAAGAGTTCCAACAATTAGATTTGGCCGGATTTGCTCCTTGTATTCCGGAACCGGTTCCGGTCGGGTGTGATGTGGTCATTTTCAGACCATTTTGACTACAAATGCGATAGCTCAAAAGCCATGAATTTTCATCCAGATCACAATTTCTGTTAATCGGTTAAGCAAAAGCTTTTTTTTTATTTGAATCGAGAACGTTTGAGGCTTTATGTACGGATATTAAAAATTGATACAATTTTAACATTTTCAAAACGCTCACAATATGTTCTACGATCACTATTTGATGCAGTTTTGAATAGTTGCTCATTTATCTTTGACAGCATTGTTATCATAGATCTTGAATATGGTTTCAAACCTCTTAGCGAAAAGCATTTTCACAAACTAGGACCATTTTTTTTAATCTAGTAATCAGAAATTTCCATATAACGTTACACGCCTAGAGATATGCAATGCCCTATGAATGTTACGTAATTCATTCAATTTTGTTCGATCCTTATTACCCCATTATCAAAGTAACTCCAAAACAGAAAACCGATTTTCGATGATATGAAAAATTATATATCCATTCAAAACAAATCTTTTGTCAATTTATCAACTGCAATCGATGGCATCCTAGTACTTGTTTTAAAAATATAAATTATGATTCTTTTAAAACAGCATGAATAAGTACCGTAATTTCGGGTGAAATTGATCACTTTTTAAGGTTTTTCTTGTCTGATTTCTATAATGTTGACAATGCCAAACAAATGAATGCAGGAAAACAAGTATGAAGGTGAGCCTCATTGACTCAAGTACCGAAAGTCACTAACAAATGTAATTTTAGTGCTAAAAAATATGTCTAAAATAAAAAATCGGGAGATCTCATTTCGGGGTGAAATTGATCACTTATCAATGCCATTATTGTTAGTTTTCAAAACTACTTTACATTATAAATTTGAGCTCCCTGAATCCGAATATGCTTGCTAAATTCTTAACAATACAATATTTATAGAAATAATGAATGTTTAAATTTCAAGAATAACGCAGAAAACGCCTAAATGTATGCAATTTCCTAAGGAATTTCTTGATATATTACAGAAATTCAATTATTTCAACCAAATCAACCAACTGGTACGAGTTTTGGTTATGAAATCTAGTTTGGGGATATATCTTTAGTATCCTCACAAACTTTCAGGATTATACCATGTCCAAATCCTTGTCTAGACCTAGAAGTTTATTGATGTTTGTCAACATTGCACCGTACAAGATTTTGAAATTTTACATTATTTTCATATAAATAAACATTTTCGTACGCAAAAAAAATCACAACACACAATTTGGACATACTTACGACAAACAACGCTTGTGCTCCATTAGGAAGACATAAAATCGAGTGACACAGTGATCAATTTCACCCTACTGATCAATTTCACCCGAATTTACGGTATTCAAGTTTTCTTCGAAAAAATTATCAAAGTTACACCGCTTAACGGTTCTATGCTTCTCAATATTTCATTTGTTGAATTAAGCTGTTGGAAGCAGATTCTATTTTTCCAGCGGGTTTCTCGTAAGTGTCTCTTCTTACGGGCTCTTTTGGCCCTTCATACAATGGTGTTATGAATTCAAATTGATGGCGACAATTGACCTTGCTATCCAGTGGAACCGCATGCAGAGCAAGACTCAAGCTAGGACGGTGGCTTTCTACATATATATATATATATATATATATATATATATATATATATATATATATATAATATATATATATATATATATATATATATATATATATATATATATTAGAGTGGTTCAAAAAATCGTTTTTGCTCCACACCGCTCATTCGATTCAAGATCAAATTCTGAGTGTCCTCCCAAAATTGGAGCTCATTCGGATGAAAACTAAGACTGCACAATCACTTTAAAGTTTATATGTGAATTACTATGGGAAAAGCAAGCAAATCATTAAATCAGTCATAGTGTTTGGCCATGTGCTCTTGGGAATCAGAGGTAGGTTAATACTGTGAGATACATTCATCAGCTAAAACTTTGCCGAAGACTGTTTTCAAATCGGACGCCTTAGTAATTAGTTATTGATTTCTATATGAGTTGTAAAACTTTGGCTGTAATAATTGGGCTGATCTGCAGGCATCACTGGATATATGCAGTAGAACATAGTAGCCATGATTTATGTGTGCTATCTTTCGCGCCAGATGCAGCAATGTTGCCTGTTCAGATGATAAATGAGCACTGTAGAAGAATTCGCGATTGAATATAAATCAATAACTAATTACTGAGGCGTCCGATTTGAATACTGTCTTTGGCAAAGTTGTAGCTGATGGATGTATCTCACAGTATCAACGTAGCTCTAATTCCCAAGAGCACATGGGCAAACACTATGACCGATTGAGTGATTTACTTACTTTTCCCATAGTAATTCCCATACAATCTTTGAAGGGCTTGTGCAGTCTCAGTTTTCATTCGAATGAGCTCCAATTTTGGGAGGACACACAGAATTTTGTATTGAATCGAATGAGCGGTGTGGAGCAAAAAAGATTTTTTGAACCACTCTAATATATATATATATATATATATATATATATATATATTAGAGTGGTTCAAAAAATCTTTTTTGCTCCACACCGCTCATTCGATTCAATATAAAATTCTGTGTGTCCTCCCAAAATTGGAGCTCATTCGAATGAAAATATATATATATATATATATTATATATATATATATATATATATATATATATATATATATATATATATATATATATATATATATATATATATATATATATATATATATATATATATATATATATATATATATATATATATATATATATATATATATATATATATATATATATATATATATATATATATATATATATATATATATATATATATATATATATATATATATATATATATATATATATATATATATATATATATATATATATATATATATATATATATATATATATATATATATATATATATATATATTAGAGTGGTTCAAAAAATCTTTTTTGCTCCACACCGCTCATTCGATTCAATATAAAATTCTGTGTGTCCTCCCAAAATTGGAGCTCATTCGAATGAAAACTGAGACTGCACAAGCCCTTCAAAGATTGTATGGGAATTACTATGGGAAAAGTAAGTAAATCACTCAATCGGTCATAGTGTTTGCCCATGTGCTCTTGGGAATTAGAGCTACGTTGATACTGTGAGATACATCCATCAGCTACAACTTTGCCAAAGACAGTATTCAAATCGGACGCCTCAGTAATTAGTTATTGATTTATATCCAATCGCGAATTCTTCTACAGTGCTCATTTATCATCTGAACAGGCAACATTGCTGCATCTGGCGCGAAAGATAGCACACATAAATCATGGCTACTATGTTCTACTGCATATATCCAGTGATGCCTGCAGATCAGCCCAATTATTACAGCCAAAGTTTTACAACTCATATAGAAATCAATAACTAATTACTAAGGCGTCCGATTTGAAAACAGTCTTCGGCAAAGTTTTAGCTGATGAATGTATCTCACAGTATTAACCTACCTCTGATTCCCAAGAGCACATGGCCAAACACTATGACTGATTTAATGATTTGCTTGCTTTTCCCATAGTAATTCACATATAAACTTTAAAGTGATTGTGCAGTCTTAGTTTTCATCCGAATGAGCTCCAATTTTGGGAGGACACTCAGAATTTGATCTTGAATCGAATGAGCGGTGTGGAGCAAAAACGATTTTTTGAACCACTCTAATACAGGTCGGACTCGATTATCCGGAGTGTCGATTTTTTTTTCACTCCGGATAATCGAATTTTCCGGATAATCGAATCACTAAGAAAAATATTGAAATCTTTGATAAAAGAACTAAAATATTATCTTTTTCGTTATTTTATTTATATGATGCGGTGGTGTAGGCAGAATTTTTTTCTAGGAACAGTACGGGCCTTTACAAGAAAAACAAATTTTTGACCAGCATACACAAAAAAAACACTTTTTCAAACCCCCTCTTCTTAAACACGTTCTTAACTGCAAAATCATTCATATTGTATATGGCAATACCAAATTTTCTCAGATTTATGCATGAAAATTGAAAAACAAGAACATCAAAACCAAATTCCGGATAATCGAGTCTAAAATTCCGGATAATCGAATCCCGGATAATCGAGTCCCCGGATAATCGAGTCTCCGGATAATCGAGTCCGACCTGTATATATATATATATATATATATATATATATATATATATATATATATATATATATATATATATATATATATATATATATATATATATATATATATATATATATATATATATATATATATATATATATATATATATATATATATATATATATATATATATATATATATATATATATATATATATATATATATATATATATATATATATATATATATATATATATATATATATATATATATATATATATATATATATATATATATATATATATATATATATATATATATATATATATATATATATATATATATGTGTAGAAAGCCACCGTCCTAGCTTGAGTCTTGCTCTGCATGCGTTCCACTGGATAGCAAGGTCAATTGTCGCCATCAATTTGAATTCATAACACCATTGTATGAAGGGCCAAAAGAGCCCGTAAGAAGAGACACTTACGAGAACCCGCTGGAAAAATAGAATCTGCTTCCAACAGCTTAATTCAACAAATGAAATATTGAGAAGCATAGAACCGTTAAGCGGTGTAACTTTGATAATTTTTTCGAAGAAAACTTGAATACCGTAAATTCGGGTGAAATTGATCAGTAGGGTGAAATTGATCACTGTGTCACTCGATTTTATGTCTTCCTAATGGAGCACAAGCGTTGTTTGTCGTAAGTATGTCCAAATTGTGTGTTGTGATTTTTTTTGCGTACGAAAATGTTTATTTATATGAAAATAATGTAAAATTTCAAAATCTTGTACGGTGCAATGTTGACAAACATCAATAAACTTCTAGGTCTAGACAAGGATTTGGACATGGTATAATCCTGAAAGTTTGTGAGGATACTAAAGATATATCCCCAAACTAGATTTCATAACCAAAACTCGTACCAGTTGGTTGATTTGGTTGAAATAATTGAATTTCTGTAATATATCAAGAAATTCCTTAGGAAATTGCATACATTTAGGCGTTTTCTGCGTTATTCTTGAAATTTAAACATTCATTATTTCTATAAATATTGTATTGTTAAGAATTTAGCAAGCATATTCGGATTCAGGGAGCTCAAATTTATAATGTAAAGTAGTATTGAAAACTAACAATAATGGCATTGATAAGTGATCAATTTCACCCCGAAATGAGATCTCCCGATTTTTTATTTTAGACATATTTTTTAGCACTAAAATTACATTTGTTAGTGACTTTCGGTACTTGAGTCAATGAGGCTCACCTTCATACTGGTTTTCCTGCATTCATTTGTTTGGCATTGTCAACATTATAGAAATCAGACAAGAAAAACCTTAAAAAGTGATCAATTTCACCCGAAATTACGGTACTTATTCATGCTGTTTTAAAAGAATCATAATTTATATTTTTAAAACAAGTACTAGGATGCCATCGATTGCAGTTGATAAATTGACAAAAGATTTGTTTTGAATGAATATATAATTTTTCATATCATCGAAAATCGGTTTTCTGTTTTGGAGTTACTTTGATAATGGGGTAATAAGGATCGAACAAAATTGAATGAATTACGTAACATTCATAGGGCATTGCATATCTCTAGGCGTGTAACGTTATATGGAAATTTCTGATTACTAGATTAAAAAAAATGGTCCTAGTTTGTGAAAATGCTTTTCGCTAAGAGGTTTGAAACCATATTCAAGATCTATGATAACAATGCTGTCAAAGATAAATGAGCAACTATTCAAAACTGCATCAAATAGTGATCGTAGAACATATTGTGAGCGTTTTGAAAATGTTAAAATTGTATCAATTTTTAATATCCGTACATAAAGCCTCAAATGTTCTCGATTCAAATAAAAAAAAAGCTTTTGCTTAACCGATTAACAGAAATTGTGATCTGGATGAAAATTCATGGCTTTTGAGCTATCGCATTTGTAGTCAAAATGGTCTGAAAATGACCACATCACACCCGACCGGAACCGGTTCCGGAATACAAGGAGCAAATCCGGCCAAATCTAATTGTTGGAACTCTTGATGCTCTTGTAAATCGGAATAAAAAACATGATATTTGAACCGTCGTACCACACATACGTATACATTTCTGAATATCATATGTGCCAGTTGCTTCTAAAACAGGTTCCAGAAGCCTTACTTCATTTGTTCCCAGAATGGCCATGTTCACAAAAAAGGAGTTCTATGTTAGTGTTTCATATTTTTCATATAAAGCTAATAGAGCGAAAATCGGTCCAAAAATAGATTTTTAGAGCGTTTCAAAGCCACGAGTTATTTTTGACCCTTAATGCATAATGTATAACAATTTGGTTTTGTTTCATTGATTTTGAATATTTCTGAGTGTCCTCCCAAAATTGGAGCTCATTCGGATGAAAACTAAGACTGCACAATCACTTTAAAGTTTATATGTGAATTACTATGGGAAAAGCAAGCAAATCATTAAATCAGTCATAGTGTTTGGCCATGTGCTCTTGGGAATCAGAGGTAGGTTAATACTGTGAGATACATTCATCAGCTAAAACTTTGCCGAATACTGTTTTCAAATCGGACGCCTTAGTAATTAGTTATTGATTTCTATATGAGTTGTAAAACTTTGGCTGTAATAATTGGGCTGATCTGCAGGCATCACTGGATATATGCAGTAGAACATAGTAGCCATGATTTATGTGTGCTATCTTTCGCGCCAGATGCAGCAATGTTGCCTGTTCAGATGATAAATGAGCACTGTAGAAGAATTCGCGATTGGATATAAATCAATAACTAATTACTGAGGCGTCCGATTTGAATACTGTCTTTGGCAAAGTTGTAGCTGATGGATGTATCTCACAGTATCAACGTAGCTCTAATTCCCAAGAGCACATGGGCAAACACTATGACCGATTGAGTGATTTACTTACTTTTCCCATAGTAATTCCCATACAATCTTTGAAGGGCTTGTGCAGTCTCAGTTTTCATTCGAATGAGCTCCAATTTTGGGAGGACACACAGAATTTTATATTGAATCGAATGAGCGGTGTGGAGCAAAAAAGATTTTTTGAACCACTCTAATATATATATATATATATATATATATATATATATATATGTGTATACATAAGTAAAATAACATTTTATCGCTGACTAATCACAACTTGACAGCAGCCGTAATATTCGGTCCACATTTTTTCGAGGAGACCCTCAGAAATTTTACCAGAAAATCCTCCAAGATAATCTCTACCGTAATCCCCACAGCGATTTTTCCAGGGAGTTCACTAGTAATTTTGACAGAGATCCTGAGTAGAATCGAATTGCTGATAATAAAAATGTGATATTGACTTGATTGACATAAGAGATAAAAGCTCTGAAGATTATATCAAAATTTCTAGAATTTCTGAACCACAGCAAAATTTGATGTTTGCATATTTAATGAATGTCTTGCAGCTATTGGTCATATCTTACAATTGCTAAACATTATATGCCAATGTAGTTCCAGGAGCAAATATTAGATAATATTTCCAGATCTTTCATCTCCTATATATATCAAGTTAATATTTCATTTAGCTATCAACATCAAAATTTGCTATTACTAAGCTTTTTTTGCCTGCTCAAGATTTCTGCAGGAAAAACTTTTGTTCGCTATGAGACATTTTAGACCAGCTCTGATAGGGATTCGGAAATTCCTTCAGAAATTCCTCCAGGAATTCGAAATGGGATTTCTCTAGGTATTTCTACAAGACATTATGTACAGGGATTGCTACAGAGATTTCGCTAGAAAATCTCCCAGAGACTTCTCCAATGGTTGCTCCAGGAAAATTTCTACAAGGATTTTTGCAGAGATATCATCAAGGCTTTCACCAGGAATTCCTCCAGGAGCTACAGTAGGATAATCTCTTCAAGGATTACTCAAGATGTTTTTCCAATGATTTCTCTAGAATTTCTTCCAAGAATTCCTCCACGGATGCATACAAAGATATCCCCAAGTAGTCTTCTCGAGATTAGTCCTCCAGGAGTTCATCCAGAGTTACCACCAGGAAAATCGCTGAATGACTTGCCAGAAAGGTTTCTCCAGATAATCCACCAGGAATTCTCCAGAAATTTATACCATTTAAAAGACAATTTTCGCCGTCTTCAGCCAAATGCAGCACAGACTAAGCGATCAATGACATTAGGCAACGGACAACACGAAACACCCAGTAACCCAGTGATGAATTTTTCGTTTGACGAAAAGTTTCCACCGACTAAAACGGGAATCGAACCAACACCTCGTGACAAAATACGACTAAACGACTGACGCCGTTAACCGCACGGCCACGAAGCCCACAACATTAGAATAATCTCAACAAAAACACTTCTGGTAAAATCTTCTAATAAATTTCTTATGGAAAATCTCTACAGTGATTTTTCCTGTGATACCTCAAAGGAATCTCCAGGGATTCCTGCAGAAACGCCTCCAATGCCAATAATTATCTTAAATAATATTTCTGAGATTTCTACTGGAGTTTCTTCAGAGGCTCAGCCAGGGATTTCTCTAGAAAAATTTCTACAGGGATTCCAACAGAGATCTTATTCTTCTTCTTCTTCTTGGCATTACGCCCTCACTGGGCCAGAACCTGCTTCTCAGCACAGTTATTAACTGAGAGCTTTCTTTACCTTGGTTGCCATTTCCGCATTCGTATATAGTGCGGCAGGTACGACGATACTCTATGTCTAGGGAAGTCAAAGAAATTTCCATTACGGAAAGATCCTGGACCGATTGAGAATCGAACCCAGATACCTTCAGCATGGCTTTGCTTTGTAGCCGCGGACTCTAACCACTCGGCTAAGGAAGGCCCCAAAGCTCCTACAGAGATATCTCAAGCTTTTTCTTCAGGAATTGACTGAGAATCGACTGTATATTTGAATGAAATCAGTGCACAATTTCGAGAATTCCAAACCTTTCAGAGTTAATAACGGCACGGGCCACGTCCTCACGATCATGGGGGGAATGGAAGGAATGTTAGGTGACATGCATTGTTACTAGAGACTGAGTATACCTCTGCATCTTCATGGTTGTCACGGGAAAAAAATTGTGTTAGTGGGAAAGATTCAGAAGTTACACAATGTTGATTCACCTTGGTAAGTGAATATAACCTCAATTTAAAAATCCGCAACTATGGTGACAAATCATTCAAAAATTTTGTAAATACAAAAACAGGTGTGTAGTGTTTTCATGTTACGGTAATTAGGGGAATAGAGGAATGTTTGTGGTATTCATTATTATTAGAGACTGAGTATACCTCTGCATTGCTATGAAAGATGCTTCTTTTAGTAGAGATGATTCACAAGTAAAGTCGTCTACACAGACTTTATTATTAAAAAATAACTGTTTGAAAAATGAAGACTGCGTAGCCGAAGAGCATATTTGATGTTCCAGGGATTTCTTAAGGAATTCTTCCAAAGATTTCCTCGGGAATCCTTTCAAAGGCTCTTGCAAGAATAGGATTCTTCCTGGAATTAAACCGATGATTTCTCTCGGAATTATTATACAACTTTTTCTAAAGGTTTCTCCAAGGAATGCTCCAGGAATCGCTCATGAACCTTATCCAGGATTTTCTAAAAAAAACTTCTTCGGCAATAGAGTTGTTTTAGGACAATAAAAAATTCGGAGAAATTCTTATTCTTTTTGATGAAATCCCTGGAAAAATTCATGGATGAATCTCTGAGAGAATTTCGAGAAGAATTTTTGGAGAAATCAGAGGAATTTTGGAGGCCCAGATAGAATCAAGGGAGGAATGTTGGAAGCTGTTGAGGAATGCATGAAGTTATTCCTTGTAGAATCCCTAGATGAATTTCTGGTGGAGTCTCGGAAAAAATCCTGATTCTTGTAGCGAAAATCTCAGGCATGATAATAAATCTTCGAGCTGTTTAGTAGAATACCTATAAGTAGATGAAAAAACCGAAAATTCGGTTTTTCATCTACTTCTCAGGCATGATTTCGAGAGGAAACTCGAGAGGACTACCTGAGGAATTCCTGGAGATAAGCTATCTTTGAACAAATTGTCTTAATGTAACCTGGACAAAGTCTCGCAGACATCTCAGCAAAAATCCCTGTAGAGATTTGAGAAATCTTTAAAGGAGTCTCTGGGAGAATTTTTGGAGGAATATGAGGAGAAATCGATTGAAGCTTATTTGGAGAAATCTATAGGGCAGTCTTTGAAGTAATCTCAGTGATAATTCCTGGAAAAGTTCCCTGAGAAATTCCAATGAATTGCTGAAGGTATTTCTGAAGCCCTACCGGAACAGGTCTAGAGCATCGAGTAGCGAACAAAAGGTCTTCATGGAGGAAACTCTGATTAAACCACAAGTGAAATCCCTGAAGAAATCGCTGCAGGGATTACGGTAGAGATTATCTTGAAGGAATTTATTATAAAATCCATGAAAAAATCTTTCATCGAATTGCTGAAAGAGTTTCGTGAGATATTTCAAGAGAAATTCTTGAAGGAATCTCTGGAGGTTTTCTTCGAGCTCTATTTGAACTGGTCTAAGAATTACGATTGCAGTCGAAGCAGCAGAATTATCTTGTTTCGTTTAGCAAGTTATGGAACTTGTATAATCAAAGTAACCCAATTTTACAGAACTGAAAAACGTTTTTTTAAATTATTACTTTTATTATTAATTATTACTTTTTATAAAAATTACCTACCGATCAAATGTAGCAAATGGTTTGAATATATTTTTTCATCGTGTTGACTGCATGTTTTATTTAAAAAAAAAACCTCAACTGCCGTAAATCTTAAGTCAGTCCCATCTGCCTTTTAATCAAAATTGAGTTGATTTTAGTTAGAGCATTCGAAGATATGCTGCACTAATGAAATAATAAGATATGTTCGGAAAAAATAGGAACAAAATAACAAGTAATATTGTTCCATAATGAAAAGTAATCGCAAATGAGTCTCACTACAGATTTCCACACCGTGTGAAACAAAAATAAACCGTGTTTTGTTTATTTTCATATATTTCTCGGAAAGATATCGGAGTAAAAAGCAAATTGTGGAAGTTTCATAAAGATTTGAACGTGTTCCAAACCTCCGGAGTTTTGTTTCAAATGTTATCGAAATGAATTGCAATATTGATCATTCAAAATACTCAAACGCGTGTCCACCGTTCAGCACATCAATTTTTGTTTCGGAACAATATTATGAAAACCAGCCCCAAATGGCGCTCAAACACCAGCCTGATCGATCATATGTGGTGAATTTTCAATGAACCATGCAAAAAATGGCTGTAAATCGTTTATCAGTAGCAACAATTTGCACGTCATGTCATCCGTAAACCGCATCCGAAATATAAAAGTGGTCCAAATTCCCGGTAACAAATAGCGAAAATGGCTAGAAAGGTACACGAAGCAATTAACAACTTTTCGCATATGTATTTATTAAAAGTTTATTCTTCTCTACCGTTGTGGAATCCGCTGTACGGCTTCCGGATGATAGCGAATTGGACACCCAAATGCGGGACCAAGCAAATACGAGTGCACCATATGGAATGGCTGTTGCTGCATGTCGGAAATGAAAATCGATTTCCAGTTTTCCACAACTATTTAAGTTCCAGCATATTTGTTTGCTTCGTTCCTCCGGAGCAGCTCCGGGTTTCAGTGATTCGTTCTCGTTTGCTTGTGGTTGAGCAGCAGTTCCTTCTCCTCACTCGACTCTAGTTTTTTTTTTTATTTCTCACACATCCACTTGAATTTTGTGTTCCACGCAGCAGACAGCTTCACACTTCCAGGCACAAATACACGCAAACTGGCTGCTGATGGCATTCCCTCGAGTGCTTTTATAGACTCCAATCCCGGGTATAAGTTCCAATCCAGTTAATGCAGTTTAGCGGTGGCTTACATTAAATTGCTATTTATTCAGTTGAGAGTAGAAATAAAACTGGAATTCAGCGCTGCTTTCGCCAATGGAGTATCCATTACAAGAAACATAGAACGTAGCGAAAAAAAAAATATCTGCAAATCCTAGCTTTACCGGTGCCGTCACGGCGGTAGTATCTGGCGGTGGAGATTTTTTTGATTCAAACTAGAATCTGTCATGGGCGTTGTCAGGATTTCCATCAGCTGGATTGCAATGTTGAACAATCAATTCGGAAACGCATCTCCTTATTCGAACCCATCAAATTTCACAACGAAATTGGCACCTCGTATAAAATTCTTACATTTGATTGCCTGTGTCTGTTCTTACTAAGAAATTACTTGCCACAGCTAAATTTTTATCAATGAGCCTTACGCGACATAGAAAATCAATAAGCAGATTGCGTTGAATTCTACCAAAATAAAGTACATGCATGGTTCCAGATAGAGAGAGAAGGAGTCCTAGTGATGTTGATGTTGAGGTAGTACTTGGTGTTCATCCCCATCAAGCACGACCTCAGTATTATGATTTATTTTATTAGGGGGGAAAATACGGCAGACTTTAGTGGGCTGACTCTTAAAATGAATGTTGAAAAAAGGTGTAATAATCTTTTCAACATAACATCCACATTTCATTAAAATAATTTTTACTTTCCATTCTGTTAAACAAAGGAAAAACATTAATTCAAACTTGAACCAATGGTATACTTGGTATACCATGCCAGTTTGGGAAGTAAAGTGAGTTGTGAAAATTTCTAATTACAACAGGATATAAATGTAACGAACCGTCTTTAGGCATATAGCTGCACAGACTGCAACTTAACACTAGACAGCGGACAGCCATACTCCAGTGGCACAGCAGAGAAACATTCCTGACGAGAAGTTTGAAATGGCTCAAGCGGGAATCGAACCTACACTCCATGACACCAAACGATTGATTGCCTTTTTTTAGGTTTTTGATGCTTTTAAGAAATTTTCGGATTGTTTTAAAATATCTTAACTAATAATTTCAAATCGGAATTTCTCCTAGTGATTCTTCAAAAGATTAGCCCTGAGATGCAGAATGACTTCAGGAATTGTTCTAAGTTTGATGGATTTTTTTTTTTTCATTATAATGGTTCACTCACGAATTTCACGCAAAAACAATCACTACAAACAACCTCTGCATTATTTTTGAATGAAACGTAAAATTAAAACAACATCCATCTTCCTTTATCTCATAGTTTGTGTAAAGTAGCTTTAGAAAACCAGCTTAGATCAATTTGTTGGCTAAGTAACATATCCAATCATCGGCTTGGGAAATTCCAGATTTGGAAAAGAGTGAAGATTTGATTGGTAGTGATCCAATTGCCTGATATTTTCAGCCTGTTCAGTAGGGTGCTGCTTATTTATTCGAAAATTCTCAGCACCAATAATTCGTGTACTTTTCCAAATAATACTATAATAAAATGAGCATCATTAAAGATTGTAAAGTAGTTTTCTCAAAACTTTTACTCATTTTACTATTAAACTCAACTTTGTTCGAGCCGACACGAATGCACTCTCTAGTGTAAAGTATTGTAAATACACAAACAAACAAAACAACTTCGTTCGACCATAGTTTCATGGATACTCAACCGATTCCAAACCTTTTAACAGTCTTGTGTATATAATTTAGTTTATTTTAAAATCTTTACACACAACATATTTAATTAAAAAAATACTTTCTCATTGAACAAAACTACACAAAAATTGTTTATTGAAAATCCTTTTTTTCCAGTGTTTTTACCAGTAATTACATTTATGTTATTTGGCTGAGGTTTATTAACCATATTGTTATAAATACGGGTTGAATGATCTTGTTATTAAATTGATTAAAAATTGTTGCTAATACCTCTGCAAAAGCTAAACAAATGGCAACAGCATTGGCATTAACGTTAAATTGGCAAAAAATTCGAAATATTTGGTACTTTTCGTGAAAATAACATATTTTTTGTCACTTTTAGTTATATAACCAGTCAAGACGATTTTTTGACTGTATGTGTTCACACTTTTGAAAGACAACCAAATTATGTTTGAAAGCATGTAAACATATTTGAACCCGGTTGAGTATTCATGAAGTTATGGACAAATAGAGTTCATTTTTTTTTTAAATGGGAATAAAATTAAGAAAACTACTTTCAAGAACGACTAGTTTTGATTTGAGAAAAAAAATTATGTTCCACAGAATTTTAATAAATTAATTTTTTATCATAAGGAAATAATGATACCGTAATCCGGGGTTTTTGATCAGCGGGGTAACATTGATCGGATGATCAGCGGGGTAACATTGATCGGAATGACTCATCTCGTAAAAAGTTCGTATCATCATTTATTGGTGGAACATTTCCAAATCATGAAAGGTGCTTCACTTTCTCATATTCATGAGCTAATGAAAGTGAAGGTTTTTGCAAAAATTGCGTTTACCTTATGCGAAAAATTTTTCAACTTTTCGAAACAATGATTTTGATGGTTAAGGATTACACTACCGTAGATTCATGTCTCACATAAGCTCTGCAAACGATATGAACAACAAAAATGCGGTTCTCACTAAAAATGACATCGCCAAAAACGATTTCGTTGTCAAAACTTTCATAAGTATGCTCAATTAGGCAACAATAACGAATTACTGCAGAACTCCCTTAGGCAATTGCCTACATTTAGGCGTATTCCGTGGTTCGAGGTTAATGACTTGTTTGGCCGTCATATTCGGCTTCAGGGGCCATGATTTAAGTAAGTAACGACATTTTCAATATTCCCGAACGTTGTTTACATAGGTGATCAATGTTACCCCATATCAGCTAAATCAAAAAGTCGCTCAAAACATTTTTTTAAACATGCTTATAACTTTCAAAAATCAAAATGTAGTATACAGTCACAAGATATGGGTGGCAGTACTTGTTTTTAAAATATAAAATTCTCAACATTTGCATTTTTAAATGAAATATTTAAGAAATATTAAAAAAAATGATCAATGTTACATTTTTAAAATTGCTGGTAAAATTACAAAGTTTTGTAGATTTCGCTAAAATTCACATTTTACAATTTGAACATTCATCTTCAAGTTGCTTGCGAGGTAAATTTGAATATTTTTGGCTCAAAAGAAACCTCAATTTCTTTTTATGTGATTTCAATCCGAAAGAACAAGAATGTTTGGTTTCCAGAATTTTCAAAAAATAAGTTGCATCCTACTATCAAGTTACTGGTACGGGATATGAGAGTTTCTTACAGTTCCTGACCCATAGACATTTCTTCCAAGAATACCTCCCGAATGTTTCCACACATTCTCCATAAATGCTTCTTGCTATAATCTTTAGATTTTTTCAGAATTAACACCAGCAACTGCTCCAAAAATACTATTTATCAGACCCCTGAAACTCTGACAGAGATTTGTCGAAGAACTTCCAAACTATTAACAATACAAACCTCATTAAACATTTCTAGAAGAACTCCTCCGAAGTTTCTCCCAGCGGATTAGGTATGAATACATGAATTTTTCCCAAATTGATCTAAAACTTTTTTAACACAACTCTCTCTAACAAAACTCCAGGAATTCTCTAGCATCCCATGCAGAAAAAAGGTTGAATCCAAAAAGCAATCTTTTCCTTATAGGTCTGAAGACTTCTGAAAAATTTAATTAATAGTTCAACATGAAGGAAGCATTGGTCGAAGTCCAGAAAAAAAAATATGAAACATTCCTTTTGTATTCTTTGAATAATTCATTTTTGAATAATTGTATGGCATTTTTAAACATAGGAACAACAATTATTCCTGGGTAAATCAATGCCAGTTACCAAAATATAGCCCATAATAACAATACGATTCAATTTTTGAATTTTTTTTTTTTTGGATGATTTATTATTGAAGATTTTGAAGAAGTCCGCAAATAAATTCCACTGCGAAGTGCTAGATTCAATTGTTGGAAAAAATCGAAAAAGGAACACCGGAATTCCAGAGAATTTCCTGCAAGAATCATTATAGGTTCTTCTAATTAGAAGAATATATTCTTTAAAACGAGAAGAAGTACTTCTATAAATAAGCATAAAGTTTTCAAAAGTATCTTTGAACATTTTTTCATTAGTCTCAGTCATCAAAAATTTCCAGAGTAAACTTAAAGAGAAATAATTTTTAAAAGAGTTTCTACGGCAGAATCCCGTAAGTAGCAATTTCTAAAGAAAAATCTTGAGGAATTTATGGATGTAGCTGTCTGAAGAAGACAAATTTATCAAAGAATATAAAAATATAAAAAAAAAACCAAAACCAACATAAATTATCAAAAAAACCGTTAGGAATATATAACCGAGTTTGAAGAATGTTATTTAAAAAATCAACCAGAATGATTCTTTCTATCTTAGATGAATGTATGAAGGAGCTCTATGATCTTCCTAATATGGTGTTTTTTATGACTTATTAGTATCATACCAAATATAACATTTATTACTTATATTTAGCTCTATAAGCTCTTATTAACATTTTGTTAATAACATATTACATTTCATTTGCCGTAGCAGTTCAGAATTTTTACAGGTGAGTTGATTTCAACTTCTCATAATAGGAAAAAATCGCTTTCAATTAACTTGACCTGACTAGATATATAACGCATTGATCGTGGCAATAGATGATTGCAACGGTTTTGGTCTAAATTTATCAATAATTTTATTCAACATTTGATTCAATGTTTCAACTTTGGATATTCTTTGTAACTCATTAGTACTATACCAAAGCGGGAGCTTCAGAATTATTTTCAAAATTTTATTTTGAATTCTTTGCAGAGCTTTCTTCCTGGTATTACAACGGCTAGTCCATATTGGTATAGCATACATACATGGCTGGCCTGAAAATTTGTTTGAATATCAAAACTTTGTTCTTAAGACAAAGTTTTGATTTTATATTTATAAGGGGATAGAGACATTTTACATATTTATTACATATGGCTTGAATGCCCTCAATGTGATTTTTGAAAGTTAAATTCTTATCTAGCATGAGCCCTAGATACTCAACTTCATCTGACCAATTTATTGGAACACCTCTCATCATGACAACATGTCTACTTGAAGGTTTCAAATAAAAATATTGAGAATGAAGAAACAAAACAGAGCTAAAGTATGAAGAAAATGTATTCAAGCGTTTTTGCAATCTACATCTACATCTGCCGTTAGAATTACTTTGCGATATATTCCATGAGCGTGTTTTGCATTAATGTCGTCAATAAAAAAAATTGACTTATCGCGAGTCAATTTCCGCAAGTCAGTTTGAAGCAAATCAACTTGCTACCCAGCCCAGTGCATTGAAAAAGTAAATGGGCAGCTATCAAAGTATATTAACCAAGCTGTAGTTCAACAGAAACATCCAAAGTTTCAAAAATTTTGGTTCAGAGTTGATGTTTTATACGTCTATGAATGATGATTGCAACTCTACCACATGCCCCATCAAGTCGATCATTACGATAACCAAAAAAACTTTGGATCTTTTTTGAGTTTGGATCTGGGATTCAAATAAGTTTCAGTAATAACTGCTATATGTATGTTATTAGTTGTTCGATGTTTGAACAGCTGGTCTTCTTTACCATTTAAAGAACAAGCATTCCAATGCAAAACATTAAAAACGTTATAAGGATGCATAACAATTTTATTAGTAAATTTTACACCAACTTTGACTGCTTCAGCCATTGTGGTTGTTTTGAACATTGCATCAAACATTTGATTCAATTGTTCAGTAAAAATTTCAAAATCAGATGAAGAAATTTCCCTAGAAGTATATGCATTTTCTGATGATTTTTCGTTGTGAATATCCTCTAATGAAGAAATGGAATAGAAGTTGCGTGCGGCGGCAGGGGTTTTTCTATATGATTTGATATAATTTGAATAGTTACATATAGGAAGCCAATTTGAAGGAGAGAAGTTGAAACTGCCATCTGCAATATCAGCAAACAAGTTTCGTTAGCGTTAGAACAAATGATATTTTCAACCATACTTTACTTGGTGTCGTTTGGGTAAGAAATTTCCTATTTAAGTACATATTTCATTATTAACAATAATAAATTGCGGCTAAACTACTTCTTATATATTCAGCCTTATGTAGTTACGTTTAGTCTATCATTTAATAGTACAATAGTTAATTGAATAATTAATATAGTAAAAGCGTTTCCACAACGTGGAGTGTTGTACTGTAGTCTTTCACAGCTTAAGCTTAGATTAGATTTAAGATTTATTCAATTACCGGATATTTGTAGTACCGTAAAACGGGGTAACTTTGATAGATTTTTCGAAGAAAACTTCAATATTTATGCATGCTGTATCAAAGAATTATAGTTTATATTTTTAAAACAAGTACTGGCATCCTAGCTATCGATTTCAGTCGATAGATTGCCAAAAGATTTATATTGAATGGATGTATAATTTTTCATATAATCGAAAGTTGGTTTTCTGTTTTGGGGTAACTTTGATAGTGGAGCATAATTCAAACAAAATTAAAAGAATAACGCCCATTTGTAGGGCATTGTATACCTCTAGGTGTTTAACGTTATATGGAAATTTCTGACTTAGATTACAAAAATAGTCCCAGTTTGTGAAAATGCTTTTCACTAATAAATTTGAGACCATATTCAAGTTCTATGGTAACTAGGCTATCAAAGATAAGTGGCCAACTATTCAGAACTACATCAAATAGTGATCGCAGAACAGATTGTTTGTAAAGGTTTCGAAAATACTAATATTGTGTCAATTTTTAATATTCGTATAAAAAGCCTCAAATGTTCTTGATTCAAATGAAAACCGCTCTTACATGATGTGTCGTACTAGTATTCTTTAGTTTTGCATTCGTTTTGCTTAACTGATTAACAGAAATTATGATATTTCGTCTAGTAGTTTAGGCTACGCACTATCAAAGTTACCCGCATTATCAAAGATACCCCGTTCTACGGTATATACATAGTTTAACATGTACGCACGATTTACTAATTCACTACTGTTTGGCTATACTGATGTTGAGAATGACGTGGTAACAAAGGTAGGTAATGAGAATAGAATATGAATGTGTAAAGTGCGCCTCTTCAGGCCTGGTGAATAGAAAGATGTTAGTTGCTAACGCAACAGCATCCATCCATCCATGTTTTGTACCACGACACCACTTGCTAATTCTCTTGTGTTATGAGGAATGTTCTGTCAGGATTGCATTATTAAATTGCTAGAGGTGTTGTTCAGTCCGCTGCGCAGCGAACTGAAGAAGAAGCGCATGCAACGGTAGCCCCGCAGGGGGGCAGGGGGGCAGGGGGGCAGGGGGGAGGGATGCAGCCGCAACTGCCCCAAACGTGCGGAATTTCTGGCAATCCGCCAAGATGATTTTCAATCAGTGCCTCCGACTTAGCTACTTCCCCTCGTCGTGGAAGTCAGCAAAAGTCATCCCCATTAAGAAACCTGGGAAGGATCCTTCCTCCCCCAAAAGCTATCGACCCATCAGCCTTCTCTCAGAGTTATCAAAGCTTTTTGAAAAAGCGATCAACAGACGGCTGCTTTCGGCAGCCGATCAAAACAACATCTTACTCGAGGAACAGTTTGGCTTTCGACGCGGTCGTTCAACCGTGCACCAACTGACTCGAGTAACCAACATCCTCAGGCGGAACAAGTCCCTTGCCAAATCCTCCGCCATGGCGTTGCTCGATGTTGAAAAAGCATTCGACAACGCCTGGCACGACGGCCTGGTGTACAAGCTGCACCGATACAATCTTCCCACCTATTTGGTGAAAATCATCAAAAATTATCTGTTTAACAGGACGTTCAGGGTTTCCCTCAATGGAGTCAACTCAGACCCTCACAACATCCCCGCAGGTGTTCCACAAGGCAGTATTTTAGGTCCCCTACTATACAACCTGTTCACCTCGGACATGTCTCAGCTCTCTGAAGGCGGCTCTCTGTCACTGTTCGCTGACGACACCTCAGTCGTCTACAGCGGCAGATTCACGAGAGCATTAACATCTCGACTCCAGAGAGGCTTGAACGTCTTGTCAGATTATTTAAACAGCTGGAAGATCTGTATCAACGCAGCGAAGACCCAGGTCATCCTCTTCCCCTATTCCCAATCCCCCAGACTTGTTCCGGCTGAGGATTGTAAAATCACCCTCGGTGGATCAACGGTGGAATGGTCTGATACAGCCGACTACCTTGGGCTACCGTTAGACAGCAAGCTTCTCTTCAGACAGCAGGTTGAAAAATCGGTCATTAAAAGCAACATCTTGCTCAAAGCATTGTACCCTCTAATCAACCGGAAGTCAACTCTGTCTCTGAAAAATAAGCTTGCTGTTTACAAACAGGTTCTTCCATTCTTCCAGTAATTGAATATGGCGTATCAATCTGGGAGATTTACGCTAAAACCCACCATCTGAGGCTCCAGAGGACCCAGAATAAGTTCCTCCGGATGATCCTCAACAGTCTTCCGAGAACGAGGACAACCGAGGTCCACCGTCTGGCTGAGATCAAAACATTAGAGGAGCGATTTGGTGACTCGATCGAAAAATTCTCGTTGCCACCAATCTGGCCAGCAGGTCATCCGGGACCGCGTTCCCCCCCCTAGGTTATCAAATTTTATTGTAGTCTTGTAAATAGTAGTTAGGTTATGAAATTCTTCCTTTTCAAAAACTACCAGAGCCAATAAGGCCAAGTAATAACTAGGGTAAAACCATTTTAAAAATCCAGCAAAAATTCACCATCGCAAACAAAGCTGAAGGACCACTCGGGTCAACCACTTAAATTGTTGAAAATCATTTCCCTGTAAAAATTATTAAGAAATAAACATGAATTTAATGCAAAAAAAAATGCTAGGGCGAGCATCAGTTTTTTTGCGCAACTCGAAGAGAGTGGACAGCAGCAGCAACAATAATAGCAGCAGTAGCATCAGTGAAGCGAGAAGAAGTCGAGCCGAGACCGGCTGAAGAAAGTTATGTAACGTTTTGCTTCGAATTGCCGGATGCTTCGAAAGCCGGACACTATGACTATTTTTACATTTTTAATAATAAAAATTCAAATTTTGCTATGTTACTTCTGTACAAAACCGTTCTTTAACTTTAACTGTATGTTATAGTTGTTAATATATCGCAGTAGGCTGCAGTATATTAAAAATAAAAACAAAAAACAAAATGCGAATCGAAACTCCACACATTTCAGTCTATACTAAACAGCATCTAACAGATCCCGTTGAAGAAAGATTCGATTTAAATTGAATTGAAAATGGTGTTATTGTGCCAGTTTACGTTTTAAATGAAGAGTCAACTATTGTGTCCTATTGCTGTGAAATGGAAATAATCGAAAATGCTCGAATTAATGATTAAATGTGATAAATACTCAGTGTCCGGATTAGGAAACAAATTATTTGACTGCTTCGAAAGCCGGACGCACATGAATATTAGAAGAAAACTAAGATTAATCCACATTATTGAGAGCTGTCGTGTTTAGCTTATCAACGAACAGTAAGTTTTGAACATTACGAAGGAGAAATAGTGTCACATTGGTATATGGTGCAGTAAATCAAGAGTATTACCATGAATCAAACTATAGGCGGGACGGCGGGACAATGCATTGTGAATCCAGGCGCTAGCTTAAGGTGAGTGAAGCAATTTTGGCATAACTTTCTGTACCTTTCTGGGAGCTTCAGCGTTTTTCGTGACTCTAAACTATTGTGATTATATATAGTAAACTGTTGAAAATGATGAAATTTAGAGTTGGTGTATTGAATTTTATACAAAATATGCGAATATTTCTTAAAGAAGAAGTGTCCGGTATTTGAAGCAAAAGTGTCCGGAATTCGAAGCAACCTATTAACAGTGTCCGGATTTCGAACCAAGGCTCAACTCTTGTTTTTGCATATTTAAACGTTTTTTGCATAGTAAATCGCTATTTTTACTACCCCATGTCAAAGATTAAACATTTAACTTCATAATAAAGCACAGGAACTTAAGAAAATAAATATCACGAGTTTTAAAAATGATGCTTAAAGTTAACCCGGTGCTTAAGTGTCCGGATTTCGAGTCAAAACGGTATTTGCCAAACATTTTTTTGGCTCAGCTTTTCGCCAACCTCTCGAAGAAATTTCAAGAATTTGGTCAATTATCGTCTTGATTCCAGTTAGGATTCATGTAAAGATCTCATTAAAAATTTGGCATGAATCTAAATGGAAATTTTTCAAGCATCTTATTAAGAATCTACTATGAATTTGTATAACATTTTGCCACCACAAGAAATCGGTAAGAATTGTTAGAAAATGTACCCAACAACTTTCCAGGAAATCAACGATTATTTCAAAGGATTTTGATAAAAAAAAACACCAGAAATCATTAACTATATCCCTCCCCAATCAGTCCAACTAGTCATGATGCAAAATACAAGTTGACGGGCAGCCTTCTGAAAGCCTCCTGTCAAATTTTTCTAGTACTATTTGAAATTGAAGCAAACAGGTATCCATATGTTTGAAACACATATTTTCCCAGTGTGTTTACCAAATTCCCGGGTATTTCCCGTATTTTTCCGGCCCTTTGTAATTCTTTGGATTTTTCCCGCTTTTACCGGATTTCCCGGATGGATGGACACCCTGTCAAATCCATACACTTCCGCATAAAGGCTCCCCCAGATCTAAGCGACTTTTTACGGCGACAGCGACAAACAATCGCCGCGATTTCGCTTATGTTTCGCTGCAAGCACTGTTTGATGAGCGCATCTAAGCCACAGCGACGCGATTTCGCAGCGATTCGCATCGTGTCAGTCAAGATGGTTCCATAGAAGAGTGCTTGCAGCGAAACAACAACGAAATCGCGACGATTTTTTGTCGCTGTCGCCGTAAAAAGTCGCGTGGATTTGGGGGAGCCTTAAACTGGCGTAGATGCAGTCGGACTCCACGGTCTACAGTGGGTCAGTATGAGTGCAACAAAATTTCCTTCCCCTTCCCACATTGGTCTGCATTCTGACGTGGCAGGCACCATTGTCACCTAAAATAGAAGATCACAAGCACTTATACACTGAGAGTGTCTGTTAGTCCCAAACAGTCATTCGGATGGTTCCTTGTGTAAGTGCAGCTGTTCTGGCGATACTGGAGTAGCATCGACGGGCGGCTAATCAAGCTTCAAGCTTCAATGAATGAATGAATTTTCTTTATTAAACAGACTTTCAGCCCTTGGCTGGTTCGTCTCTTTCAAGCTTCAAGCGCTATGTTTGTAAATATATAATAATAAAGACAGTGAGCAAAAAAGATGAGACAAGATTTATGATTGTAACTCTGTGTGAGTCATAGATTTTTTGTTGCTCTTATGTCGATGCTGGTGCTTTATTCAAACAAGCTGTTCCAAATATGTTGAAAAGTGCTTTTTATTGTATTACCTACAGGCAGACTCTAGTGGGCTGGTCACTCAATATGAATGCCTAAGAAAATAGTCTTTAGTTGACATGCTGGTGGAGATTATTGACCTCATGAAATGTTGTCAATGTATGACCAAAGACCATTCTGAAGTAAATAAGCGCGTACGCGAGTCGTTAATACCGTTTTGATTCATATTACGGACACTTAAGGCTTCAGTGAACTTCAACTAATTGAAACTTATATGAATTGAATCGTTCCCTATGCAACTTAAGTGTAATCAGGCCTTGCAAACACTTAAATTTCGAATGCTGGGTGAAGATTTGGATTCCACAGCTTTAATTCACTTTAATCAACAAATATGTTCGGCCTTCTTCATGATTTATATTCCGGACACAACCACACTTTTGCTTCATATTCCGGACACATTGATTCGAATTCCGGACAGCTCATGAAAAACACATTTAGAATAGTCGAATCATTAACTAAATGCACTAATCCGTTAGAAAGACGTCAAAACTAGTTGAACATTGTAAATTTTCATGGATTGCTATGTAAAATGTTTATAAAAATCATCTTTCAAATTGGGAACTTTTTGACGGCCCATTTTGAAACATTTCGAGTGAAATCTTTCCCATACAAAGTAGAGTGTCCGGAATTTGAAGCTGTCCGGGATTCGAATCAAAACGGTAGTTGGTGAGATTTGGGGAAACATCAACGAAAATGGAGCTCTGAAATGTAATCGGTGTGGAGGTGACATGCTATTCAAATGACTAAAGCAACAGACACGATAATATTAAAAAAAAAATACAAATTTTAATTTTATTGAAAAATGTTGCCAAAAACGGATCCATTTTGTTGCCAAAATCGGGAGGTGCTAAAATCGGAGCATGCCAATAACGGAGCATGCCAAAAACGGAATCCCACTGTATTGACTTCTCGTCAAAGTAAATTATGAACGAATTTTAGAACCTCAGCATTGAAGTTTTTCTGATAAAAATGCATTGTCTTCCAACGCATTTTATAAGATTTATAAAAATAACACATTTGTAATTTACAAAACAGAAGCACATTTTGTTTTTTGAATGCCGTCAAAAGGTACCGTTTTGCTTCGAATTGCCGGACGCTTCGAAAGCCGGACACTATGATTATTTTTTACATTTTTCATACAGTAAATTTGAATTTTATTATAATACTTATGCACAAAACTATTCTTCAACTCTTGTTGTATGTTATAGATGTGAAAGTATTGCTGTAGGCATCAAGATATTATTAACAAAAATCAAAGAACAAAAGGCGTACCGATTCTCTACACATTTCATTGCGCGTTGGACTGCATCTCACGGTTGCCATGAAGTGAGAGAATTGATTTTGCCCAAACTTTATTCACATTTCTGGTAGCTTCAGAGTTTGTCACGACTCGATACTATTGTAATAACTTATAGTAAACCGTTCATAATCCTGAAATGTAGAGATGGTGAGTTGAATTTTATACAAAATATGCGAATATTTCGTCAAAAAGAAGTGTCCGGAATTCGAATCAAAAGTGTCCGGATTTCGAATCAACTTAATAAGAGTGTCCGGATTTCGAAGCAAGACACATCGCTTGGTTTTGCATATTTAGGGTCTGTCCCAATTGGGGAATTAAAATGAAATCGAACTTAAATTTGATAGTTAGAAAATTATTCCACCCCTGATTTCGATCTGTCAAAAATAAGTCTGCTTCTGAGGAGACTTATTTTTGACAGATCGTGAATTATTCGCTTCGCGGAAAATATCGTCGCTAGATTGTTTTTCATAGGTTTATCTGTTTTGCACGTTTTGCATTACCTGGACTGAAAACCTGTTAGAAAGGGATCAACAAACAAGAGAAATAGCCAAAAAGGTAACTAACGACTCCATATTTTTCACAAAGTATCTTTATTTATGCCAATTCAATTTGCGCAGTGTCGAGGTGGCTCACGCGAGGAGCTTGATGTAAGCGGCATTTGTTTAGGCTTTTTATCCCGCTTCCAACGTTATCGCCCGAGATGTTCCGGTGGCGCAAGATCTGAGGAAATGCTGGAAAAACAGAAGTCCCGGAAACACAAATAATGCCCCGCAACCGAACAAAGAATCGTGGAACTTCGGTCGAGTCAGTATCAAAGAACCGTACGCAAGCCAGGATCAGCGCATTCTGGGTGGAGCTACATATTGTGTTTAAGGCTGATATTTAAAAGATAGTGCGAACTGAAGGCTCCAACGTTTAGGAAAATATTTGGAAAGGTTTATCCGATGTGTAAAGAGAAGGCAGTTCGGGAGGAAGAGGAACAAATAGGCAGCAAGGCCATCATGGAAGTCATTTTCATGCGTACCGCAAAGTTTATCCAGCGAGGCTCGAAATCGGATTCTGGTATTATGGCTTCCTAGCCGAGCGGTTAGTGTCCCCAACCATTTGGCCACATCGTGCTAAGGAAGTGGATTCGATTCCAGCCGCATGCTGGAAAACTTTTCGTAAGGAATGTTTCCCGACTGTGTCTGTGCGTGCTAGTCCGATAGGCCTATTCACATGACGTTCCAAAACAGCTGATCGGGAAGCTCTTTGACAGTTTTTCTATGAAAATGACAGCCTCGTGTATGCACCGGTCCTCCACCGATGTAAACAAATGCATAGACGGACCTGTCACATGAAAAGGCCTATTGTCTAGTGCTGTGCTTTCTTCAAAGGGCAAATGCCCACTGGGAGTATTATTATCGTATGTCGAATGTCAATTACAGGGCTGGTAGCAAGTCTCTTATTGAGGACGTAGTCACTATTTGAAAATAAATCTATGAAATCTCTATTTTCAATCGCAAGTCTCTTTGTAACCGAAATTATTTCTGAAGTAATTTTTTTTTTTCTTTCTCCTTGCACTGAAACCTGGTGCTTCATTCTAGAGGATCCAGAAAACTTCAGAGGCTATTACATGATCATTCCATAGGTTTTCTAGGAATGTATTCTAAGATTTCTCGAGAAAAAGCTTTAGGCATTATTCTTGTGATTTTTTTTGCAATAATCTTAGGAAGTCTTCAAGGCATCCCTTCAAAAATTACTCTATGGAATTCTCGCCAATTCTTTCAAGAATTCGGTCAGGGATTTTTCAAGGGATGCTTAGTAGAACTTTTATCCAGGAATTTCCACAGAGATTACTCTGAAAAAAAAAATCATAGAGATTACCTCAGAGTTGCTTCCAGAAATGTTTACACTAGAAACTCGCTTAGGCAGTTTTGTACAGAAATCATACAAGAATTCTTCCAAGATTTTCTATCGACTTAAGCAGTTATTCTCCTCTTTTGAAATTTCTCAAAGAATTTCTGAAAGATTTCCTGAAGTAAGAATCTTGTTAAAATTAAAGTAATTGTTGAACGTATGCATACTTTTACTCTTTTACGATAATTTTGGAGGAAATTTTAAGGGATAGAAAATAAATCTCTGGAAACATTCCTGCTTGATTTTTTTAAGATATACATGATTTTATATGAAGAATTTCCTGGGAAAATACATATGTGCACTAAAATAAACAGTAATACATGTAGTAATAGAAAAAAGCCTCTGAAATATCCTTGAAGAAATGTCTAGCTCAATATTCTAAAAAAAAACAAAGCTCTTATCTGATTCGTATTAGTAACAGTTTTGTTTTCTTGATTTCTTTTTTATCTCTTTTCAATTGTTTTCGGACTTTTTTTTCTGACATGAGGTCTCTTGAGTCCATATTTTTTAAGACATTCGGTCACTACCATCCCTGCACTCACGAAGACACAAGATAAAATGTCGTCAAAATTCATCATCTCATCACTCAGCATCTTCTTCCTGAAGTTACGTCGCAACTGGGCCAGAGGCTGCTTCTTAGCTTAGATTTTTTTGCATGTTAGATCGTGTGGTAGGTACGAAGTCACCCTATGCCCTGGGCAGTCGAAAAAAACTCCAACCCGAAAATATCCTCGAAGACTAATTAGAGGTTCAAATAGATCATTTACTGGGATACCAATAACATGACATAAATGTAACATCAGGTGTGTAAAAGATGCAGACTTAATTTTATTTTATATTTTCCTCGCCTACCTCGCATGATTCTCTCCTACTTTCCCCGGTTTGTCGTTGGATTGGTTCATTTGAAGGCATCGGTGCTCTAACAAGGCAGCCTGTGATAGATTCTGGTGCTGCTAAAATTGTGTTGAGGAAGCGCTTACTTTTATTTCATTCTTGGATTTAACCACAAACAACTTTTTAATATAGCTTCTTCGAATCGATCTTGCCATTAAAATCTCTGGACAATATGATCTTCCACATAATATCTAGCACATTTTGAGGCAGCAAGACACGGCTATAAAGCACAAAAGAAAATGAATTGGACCAGTCAAAAATTAACTTTGACGTTTGAAGGATTATTTGAAGTCGAAATAATTTTCGAACTGTCAAATTTAAGTTTGATTTCAATTTAATTCACCAATTGAGACAGACCCTTAAAGGTTGTTTGCATAAATAATCGTTATTTTTATCACACCATCCTAAATAATGAATATTTACCGTCGTAAAACATCACAGTATCTTATGAAAACAGATATAATCAATTATATAAATGATGTTGAAGTTATCCCGGTGCTTAAGTGTCCGGATTTCGAGTCATAACGGTAGTAAATAAGTGTAGTGCATAATATGGACTAGAAGAAGAAAGCTTGTGTGTGGCGTTTTGCCTCGAGCCGAAATTTCCGTGGTCCGCCAGTCGCCTGCGTCTCCACCAGAGTCCTTGTCAGGGCTAAGTTGTTAAGAAAAATATTCTCTTCGATGGTTTGGAGCTCATCGCTAGTCCTTCGGTGGCTGCATGGAGGCAGTTCACATTCACCGATTCCAATGGGGAATCGGCGCTGATCGTCGGACACGCTGCATGAAGGCAGCTTAGAAGCAAGCAATTTACAGTCCACTGCAACACGTCGCAACAGGTGTTTACCGAGATTTTTTTTTGTAAAAAATTGAAAATATTTCATATTTTCAGGAGAATTGTAAATGTAATAATTCTGGAAAAATTAACAGAATGATGCCGCAAATCCCAGATGTTTCAGAAGTGGTGATTTCAAAGGTAAGAATTCATAGTCACACAATATTTGCATTTAGCAGAGAACTTGAATCATAGAAAAAGTATCGCGTTGTGATGAAATTTGAGTGGTTTCCTTGAAAAGTAGCTACAAAAATTCGATTGATCGGTATATAAGTCATGTTCGGAATTTGAGACAAAACGGCGCATCCCCAAAGGTATTGCTTAGGACTTAGGTATTGCAAGGAACGATTTCTACAATATAAAAATATACCCCTTACCAAATTCTATGACAAATTCCAGGTTCCATAGCATTTTTCTCACAAGATGCATTGTGGATCGTTGATAAAATTGGGTTGATTTTTGGTAATATCATTGGCAAAATTTTGATTGTTTAGAAAACTCTTTCAAGAAATTTGTAAAAACGCATTTATTTTATAAAAAGGAATGCTTGAGAAAATCTTAGAAAAATTCAAACAGAAGATTGATTCCAATAGTGTTTATTTCCAAAATTGCCAATAGGGTAGTTGGGCAACGGAAAAACTCTGAAGGATATCAGGGAAGATCTTTAGTGCAAGTCTAATTTTTATTTGGATTCTTGGAAGTATTCAAAAAGATTTCCATGACGCAAATATATACAAACTTCAATGCTGAAGAGAATCTTAAAAAGAACTGATATAAATAATTGAACTTTCTAGCTACTACCCTGAAACCTGCCACAGTTTGGAAGAGCCATGTGGATAACGTGAAGGACGACAGCGCATACCACCAGTTCAGTTTCACCACAGAATGATGGGAAATGAGAATGCATGAAAATCTATCCGCAACTGTGGGATCTTGTTTCTTTTGACTTCACTTCCGGGCCCTGGCAGGCGTTCGATACGAAGAGCTGGCCAAGCTGCGGGGAGTTTTCACTTGAATGGGATGTCCACCGCACCCGCACAGCAATGTCAGATAGCCAGATGGTTCTGATTGCGGTAACCGGGAAATGAAGCGTTATGTGGTCATATGCAAAAGCGATGGCTCAAATGTGTTTATCAATAGCCTGGCAGAGGAGCTGTTGGCGCTGCCATTTTTGTTAGATCTCTATGGGTTAGCACTTTCATAAATTTATGGTAGAAATTTGTTCACTTTTTCTGATGACAGCGCTTTTATTCCGTTTTCCATAAATAAATTCATTCATTAATTTATTGTACATAATTCATCTTGCATTATTGTCTTAATGAATATTCATTATGCACTACTTAGATGGTAGTCAATCGGCCTATACTAACATATACGAGTTCAGATTCTTAGAATCTTGGTTTCGTCACTTGTTGCCTAGAAAACGGACGCGTTTTCGTTGTGGTTGATGGACGACACTTCTTCGAAAACATTGTCGTCAAGATCTATCGTGCCGCTAACAGCGATATTGACCACTGTCTGACGATGGTCAGGATGAAGATTCGTCGAAGCCAAACCTCGAATTTCCAACAGCACAAATCTAATAAACTAGAGAACTGTTCACGCTGAATACTTTATTGATTGGTCACCACCAGATCAGTTTGAATATGAGTAGTTGGTCAATCCACCGTTCGTAGCTCTGCGACAAGCAATTATGACGTTTGACAGCTGAGCTACTACCACCGTTCATATTGTTTGCTTGCATTAGTAAGCTCGTACCTCTGTTTATAAAAAATGGGACGGAAGTGCGAGTTTATAGATTGTGCCAAGTAAAAACTGAGGAAATCGATTTTTAGCGTTTCCTGTGAATTATCAAGGTACGAATTATCAACTTCAATCATTCAAGTGAACAACAACAAAACTTTTTTCTTCGGAAATATATATGAAGCTGAAAACATAGAGTATCTGGACAGTTCAGCTTCGGAAAACGTATGCGAGGACGTTGGGTTTCTGGATAGTTCGATTTCACAGGAATCTATTCGAGAGTTGCAATACATCGAAGAAGAGTGTTCGAATTTCGAAGCTGTTGTCGAACTGAGCGTTGATCGTATAGAACCCGACACCCTAACCGCCGATTCTGAACGTTGCATCATGTTGCTCGTGCTTCCCTCGCAAGGTGTCCGTGAATCGAGTTTTGGGTTACTTGTACAAGAACTTTCACAACTGAAAGCTTTTACTGATTCAAGAACTCGAAGTAACGGGTCGTTGGTCTCATGATGACTTAAATACCAGCCATAGGCAGAATCCGAATTTCGAAACATTATTTTTAGCGGAAAAGAAGGTATAACTGTTTGGTTGCGCAACGATATGAAAAATATAAAAGTGAGCAGCAAAAACAAGATCAGAAGGCAATAGAGAAAGACAAGTGAAGGTTTAAATCAATGACTAAAAGAAAAAAGAAAATTGAAGACTTTATAGCTGAACTCAAACAACTTCGAAAAACAAAATCGCCAGATGAATCACTAGGTAGATTGGTGCGTGCAAATTCAGAGTTGCACAATAGTTTGCTGAACGTTTCTAGAAAACTGAAAGGGCACCATTGCAACAAAGCCATGAAGAAATTCTCCCGGGGAGCGTATCTTAAATCATAGTTTTCTTCCTACGTGCCTTCAAAATAATAATCGATAAAGTTTTCAACACGTTGATTCAGGGGTTTCTGCGAGATGCAAAACTATCGCTTTGAATGAAACAAATGATGAACCAACAAAAACAAAATCTTGCTGTTATAAGGTTTTCACGTTTTGAAGGTACAACGTTGCAACGCGTTGCTCGTATTTTTGCTCTTTTAGCAATTTTTAATATGTACATTTGACACGTGTTCGTCACGTTCATATAACTTCAAAACCTTACAACAGAAAAATTTCTTAGGCTAGAATTTCCTAGAAATTGTCAATTTAACAGTGCAATTTTTTAGATAGCGAAAAATGATATTTAGATCAAAAACATAAATTTGGGTATTGGAGGGTTAATTGTGAGAACAAAGCTACAATTGGTGATCGAAATAACGCTACATCTAAAATTGTTTAATAACAAAAATGTTAAAAAAAAGTTAAGCTGTTTATTTATGAACAACGTTTTTGTCATTTTTTATATGGTCTTATCCATCGGGAAAAATAGCCTCACTCGGTCCAATAATCCCGATCTCTGAGTTGGGCTGAAACACTTGTCTCCATTCCGGCATTCAGAGGTGTCAGAAGCGTGTCCCGGATACGAGAAGCAAATAGTGAGAAGAATAGAAAGTTTGTGTCGAAATTATGGTTCAGTCAATTCATTAAACATTTAATATGTTGTTACTAAAAATAACTATTACTTAAAAGGTACGAATGCATCAAATAAGGTGGTGAGGCCACGTATGCCGAAGTCCTGCATCTCACCCTACACGTGCAGCTGCTCGTTTAAAGGCCACGAGACTGTGACCCTGCCGTCCAAGCTTTACATGGTGGGATATCGTGATACAAAATATGGTCCTACAATGAATGGAAGGATAGAGAAAAATTTCACCAGAAGCTGCAAGAGATTTTTAACCCTAACTAACCATGCTACAAAAAATAAAGCCAACTGATTTTGTAGCGCGACATGAAACGTGACGTTCCGTCGTGTTGCGCAAAGGTACATTATCGCGCAACGACTACCCGACTAAACGAGGGTGCAAATATATCCATCAGCTATGAGTGTGCAGCACATAAGGGGCGGCCCATTAAGGTGATTATTAAACGAAGCCAAACTTTGAATTTTCAAGTGCACAAGACTGTAGAATCTGACAACAGATCGCGTTGAAAACCAATCAAATTGCTTGCTTGCTGGTAATGACCAATGGGATAAATTTTCAAAGCAGAGCGCTGTTTGGTTCTCAAGTCTTGTGCTCTTGAAAATATGAGGTGTGGCTTCGTTTTATAATCACCTTAATTACGTAAGACAATTTTCGGGATTTTTCAACCCCCCCTCCCCCCATGGTAAGATTTTTTGTATGAAAACTAAAAACAAATTGTATGGTGCGTAAGAAAACTCAAACCAAAACCCCTCACCCCTTAAACCCTTACGTAATTAATGGATCGCCCCTAACCATCTGCACACAAACAAACACTAACCGTTTAGGGGGAAGTCCTCTATGGCCGGACACTTTTTGTTTTTTTGGGTGATATTTGAAAATCTGTTTTAAGTAAGAAATAACATGAAAAAAAAGTAACGCTTCATAATGGATAACTTGCTTTGGTCTTGTCCACAGTTGATCAGCAGATGTTTTCTCGCTTAATTTTGTATGGGGAAAGGCATATAACACAGACAAACAGACGTAACACTTAGAACAAATCGCGATCAAAATCATAGTCGCGAGAACATGTACGCCCAATGCTAAAATCGCAGTGTTTGGCCGATGGGCCAACAGATGGCAGTAGTATGTAAACGTCAAACACGAACAAAAACGATGCGAGCGCTGCGGGTGGTGGATTGGCCACCTACCATATATTTGAATCGACCGTTAAAAATGTGGTCGATGGACATCGATGAGAGTGTGACGTCTGTTTGTCTGTGCATATAACTTCAAATTTCTTTGTAAGTGAAAGCATTGCTCGGAAAAATATTTGGTAGGCGTGATATTCGTTAGCATTACGTACAACAGGTACCAAATATTTTTTCGACAAGAGTTCCCAATTTTGAGAAATTAATCGTTAGATGCATTTCGCCATACACATATTTTTCGCGTTACCTTTTAGCGATTTTTCGTGCATAGACACTAGCGCATGTGCGTTACTATGTGGCGAGTAGCAAATTTATTTATTTATTTATTTGACGTCAAGCATTTTGTAGACCATTCTAAATTACATTGTGTTCTTAATATCTATATGTTTATATATTATAAATTTGTTGAGTATACTCGATTCATAATTCATTCCTCAGTTACTATAGTTTTGTATATCAAAAAAGTATTTTTTCAGTTTTGCTCGAGACATGTTAACATCAATCATTTCACAATGCTGATTATATATAGCCATCATCTGATTCATCGGACTAAATTTAGCGTAATTCGTGCGATGATGACCTACTGTGAACAAGTAACGATTGCGCAAGTGACGAGTTGGAGTATAAAAATTCAGTTTTGAAAGTATATCAGCAGAATCAATGCGCTGTGAAACAATATCGTTAACAAAAGAAACTATAGCATAATCACGACGCACTTTCAGTGATTTCATATTGATAAGCATGCATCGTGATTCATATGAAGGTAGAGGAAGTACTGACCAGCCTAAATTACGTAGTGCGTATAATAAAAACTGCTTTTGTATCGATTCTATACGTTCTTCATGTTTTTTTGTATAAGGTGACCAAACAATACTACAATATTCTAATATTGATCTTACATATGCAACATATAGTATTTTTAATGTGTAAGGATCACGAAAGTGTTGGCCAAATCGTTTTATGAAATTGAGCATATTTCCTGCTCTATGAATTATTGCATTATAGTGATCTACAAATGATAGTTTTGAGTCTAAGATAACTCCTAAGTCTCTTATTTTATCACATTTTTTTACATGTTCGTTTCCTAAAACAATAGACATATTTGGTGTGGTTCGTTTTCTGCTATAACTTATGAGGTTACATTTTTTTATATTCAATTCCAATAAACTTTTGCAGCACCACGTGTAGAAAATTTGTATCTCATTCTTAAAAACATTATGATCGTCATCATTCTTTATTTCTAAAAATAGCTCCATGTCGTCAGCATATAGGGTAAAAGCACCGGTTTTGGCCAGCCTAAGAGATAACGTCAACAAAAATTAAATGGGTATCCGTTTTTACACTACAAATATGTCAAATGCAAGTTTTCAATCCATATTCTGTGTGTAAAATATCAAAACAGAGCTAAAACCATTTTTTCGCTTTGAAAACCCCGTTGGTCAATATAGGTCAACGGAACCAGTTTCGGCCAGAGTTTTAACTTCGGTTCCTATATTGGCCAATCGCATTGATTTCTCATGAGAGTGGCCAAATTGGGAGTGCCCTGGCCAAATAAGGTGTATGGGAGTTAAAATTATAAGGAAAATTAACTGTTTTTCTCATGTTTTGAATCAATTTGGACGAGTAAATGGATGTAGTTCGATCATGTGAATGTGATCTACTGAACACAAAAAATTTCATGCTGATTGACTGTGTAAAACGGTGTATAACGTACTATGGCTACAACTGGCGTATGGCCAAAACCGGTACTTCTACCCTATAAGGACCCTCAGTTTGTTAAGAATATAAGAAACGTCATTAACATATAAAATAAAAAGAAGAGGGCCTAAGTGTGAGCCTTGAGGTACTCCAGATGTAACATGTATTGGATTTGATCTTTTCCCATTGAATTTTACTATTTGCTGACGGTCGTTTAAATAGGACTTGATCCACTTAAGGAGACTCATTTCGATTCCCATTTTTTCAAGCTTGAAAGTCAACATTGGAATGTCCAGTTTATCAAATGCTTTACTAAAGTCAGTGTAAAGAGCTTCTACGAAGTAACCTTTATCCATTGCACTCAGTGAGTAACTTACAAATTCCAGAAGGTTCGTAGTGGTCGAACGACCTTTGAAAAAGCCGTGTTGAGCGTTTGTTATACGATTTTTTATTTGGGCAAACATATTTTTGTTTACAATTGACTCGAAAAGTTTTGGAATACATGACATAATAGCAATACCGCGATAATTTCGAATGTCCGATTTCTTACCTGATTTATATATTGGTATGAGGAATGATTTTTTCCATACCTTTGGAAATTGGCCAGTTTGAAGAGACATATTGAATAACCAAAATAATGGAGTTGTGAGTTCAGTTGCTAAGTTTTTTATGAAACCGGGTGGAATTTCATCTGGCCCTGATCCTTTAGTGGCGTCCAAATTTTTAAGACCAAACAAAATGTCTTGAACATTTATAGAATTAACGCCAACATCACTCGGAAAGTCAGCAAAATGTGAAAAGTAAGAATAAATCAGGGCATGCATGTAAACCATTCATTTTTTTTTATCGTGGGTTGCATTATGCATCAAAAACCGAATGTATCTAATTGTGTCCCCTATGGCCAGATACTATGTCCTCTATGCTCGGACACTTTGATCTGCACCTTTAAAGTTTGCATCAAATGCATAGAAAGGCCGAAGGGCGCTTCGTAATCTCAGCAAATGCCTTGTGGGTCCAATCCTTGCATGATGTAAAGCGTATGAAGCCTTCTTTGTCTGATTTTTTGAAAAAATAAGACAAACACATTTAGTTGGTTTCGTTTCCAAGCGGGTTTCTTTGTTGTCCTCGCGTTGTCGTTTGATCTGCCTTAGTTCGTCGCGTAGATGTTGCATGGTCTCCTTAATTTTCTTTTCGTTTTCTTTATCCTCGACCAGCATGATGCTAAGACGTTAGAATTGTGCTTATCTCAGAGAAGCATCGGGTAACGGTGACAGTTTTTTGATACGTGTAGCAGGATCATCAATTGCACTGGATGATGGGTTGACATCAGGACTATTTACGATTTCCTTCGTTTCAGTTGTAGATCGCTCCAGTGGAACACTTGTGACTGCATTCGTATGAAATGTTCCCGTTTCACTTTTTTGTTTGTTTACGTTTGCACATGGAAACGTCATAATTTGTATACACTGAAAAAATGTGTATTCTTATAATCCTGGAATACTAAACTCTTCATATCATTATTTTTTTAAACTGTCCGGGCATAGAGGAATTCCCCCTATGTAGCGAAGTCAAAAAAAAACGCCATCGAGGTGCTAGACAGCCACGTTTTTCGAGATGTCCCTTGTTGGTTTCTTCGCGTCGTCGGCCAGTGATGCCATATACACAGATTTATCTGTAATTACACAGATTTTTTCTTGTTCTTGCCTACATATATCTGTGATCACAGATCACAGATTTTTTAGATGAAAAAGATTTTTAAGACTTAAGGATATTAAACGCATTGAGAACACGATTGCGGAAGATATAATATATGTTTTTAAAAACAATAAAGATATATTTTAGTTTGTAATAAACAATCATGCTTATTTTTCTTACTTTAAGTAGAATAAGTTAAAATTAAAATTGATTGACAAGTCAAAAACAGTCATAATACGTTTGCAAAGGTTCTTTTGGATCTAAAAAGTTTAAGTATTGGAATTTTGCGCATCACAGATTTTTACCAAGATTTTTGGAGGTTGACTTGAGATAAAAAGATTTTTTCAACCTAAAACACAGATGAGATTCGAAAAAAATGTGGCATCACTGTCGTCGGCAGTGATCCACACTTATACATATTCTCACTATCACAATAGTCCATTTTACGAAACGGCAACACTGATGATATTCACACGTTACGACACCGCGTCCTGCCAAAATTTCATTCAGCTGTTCAAAAAACGTCTCGTAAAATGGACTATACAGAAGGCTACCGTTATTTCTTCTGTGCATTTTAATATCAGTTAATTAAACTTGCCACGCACCAAATTCCACCGCAATTCGTATCCAGTGCGCAATTTGTCACTTTTTTACAATATTTTTTGCCATATTCCTATAGATAATTTAACTTACTCACCGACCTGAATCAATGAAAAGAAGCCATCTTTCGCGAAATACGTCCAGCCGATAGAGCTGCAACGACAGTAGACTCATCAGGTAACCCAAAGCATGAATCAATATTTTTTTCCCTTCAGAAACAGTTTCAATCATCTCCCCTTGTTTTACAGTGAACTTCTTATTTTTCGAACTAGTAGGCGTAAAGTACAATGTGTTAACATTAATTAACACACCAAAAATCAACAATAGAGATTACATATGTTATCACTTAGAGTAGAATCGAAAGATAATGTAATTTCATTAGGCAGTTAGGCAAATCCAGAAGTTGGCGTATGATGATAGTACGATATGACACATTAAGAACCATATTGAACCATCTGAATGATTTTTTCAATTCACTCAGTTAGATGAACGTTGCAATAGGCGATCTTTTTATTCGGGGGAAAGTGTTAAAAAGATTTTTTTCAAGAGCTCTCGAAGTGGATTAGTTTCGTTACGTTCGGTTTAATAAAAAAAACATTTCCCAATTGCTATTGGGGAACGAAAAAGTGTGTTCCAATTGATATTGGGAGTTAATTGAGTGAAATAAGCCAGAGAAAAACAAAACTTTTCCAACACCAAACGTGTTCATTTCGTTGTTCTTTTTCATTTAGCGAAGAAAATAAAACCAACAAATTTTTAGTATTAGCTGAAGTTGAACAATAGTGCAAGAAAAAATCGAAAATTAAATTTAGTGTAAATCATAGAATTCAATGAGAAAAACCCCAATCGCGTCAGCCATTTTGCCATGAAGAAATAAATCAATAGTGCTTAAGTAGCCATAAGAGCACATAGTATTAGTGAATCGTAGCTGTAAGATATCGTACGTTTGGGATCGTCTATAAATGATGTAGCATTTTAGGGGGGAGGGGGGAGTCTACGATTTTGCGACGAACCGTGTATTAGGCATGGGAAAAAAGGCTACGATGGGGGAGAGGGGTGTCAAAAATTGGCCAATAAATGCTAAGTTATTTATGAATGCTGCCTTAGTGAATACAAAAGAAACCGTTGTACGTCACGTAGAAATGTGATGCATATCAAATAACGTCTATAAGTGTGGTAGTAGATTAATAGGTATAGGGCGGTCCATTTATTACGTAAGACAATTTTCTGGCTTTTCAACGCCCCTCGCCCCATGATAAGATTTTTTGTATGAAAATTAAAAATAAATTATATGGCGCGTAAGAAATCTCAGACCCCCCCTCCCCCCATAAGCCCTTACGTAATTAATGGACCGCCCCTATCTTATAAAGGGTAACGTATATAATAGTGTGGTGCCAATTTAAAATTACTGAGACGTCCGATTTGAATACGGTTTTCGGCAAAGTTGTAGCTGACAAATGTATCTAACAGTATCAGCATAGCTCTAACTCTCAAGAGCACATGGGCAAATGATATGACCGTTTAAATAAAATGCTTGTGTTTCCAATAGTAATTCTCATACAAACTTTATAGGGCTTGCGCAGTCTTAGTTTTCATCCAAATGAGCTGAAATTTTGTACTCTAGTATATAACTTGAACTTGCAGTTAATGCAGTAATATCGCTCAGAATTGGCATTTATAAAATGTCCGAAAAGGAGAATGTGATGAAATATGTCTAAAATTGATGCTAAGTTCATCTAAAAACTTAACATGATAGATTATAGTATTTGTTCAGTTGATATAATTTGGCCATCTGATGAAAAACACTGGAATGTCGCATGCATGCATATCTGCAGGCGTATTTCATGGATCTGATGATACTTTCTTGCATCAAATGAAATTATTGATCACTAATATACACATCCAATAAGCGATAACAGACAGGCCGCTAAAAACGCTATTTTGAAAGCAAATGCTTCTGTTTGTAAGCTTTTTCACCCCAGAGTAAAAGTACAATGAGACTTTAAGCATATAAGTAACGTTTCGTAATAAAATATTAGTACCGTAATAACTTTGATAATGCGGGTAACTTTTATAGTGTGGGTCCCACTACATACAAAACGAAATAAGATAATATCTGTTGATCAGTTAAGCAAAACGAATGCAAAAGTAAAGAATATTAGTATGACACTTTATGTCAGATAGTCGAGTGCCGTCATCAAATCGACTTCGTCTAATCCTCCTAAAGTGCCTGAATTCAAAACCGACAAGTCTACGTCATCAAGCAAGTCGCTAAGATCGCTGCCATCGGTGGCGTTATTGGTCGATTCAAAGGTCGCAGTTGGGGGTAGTTCTTCTGTTCACCTGCTAACCTTCATCATCGGATCGACATGCCCACCGACTGCACTCTACGTGGCAAGATCTGTCGCACTGCATCGTCAGCATGTCGTCAGTATAAACTAGGTTAGAATATTTTAGTTCTCTTACGATCACTAAAATTAATCAATTCAATTCCAAATGATTATTTGAACACAAATATTGTTAACCATGCCCAAATTCAGATCGACGCTAATTGCAACTCATAGAAGATTCCAGATGTTATTCTTATCTGCGTTGGCTCCGGTAGAAAAGCGAGGATCGAAATTGTAACTTCGTTAGTCTTTGACCGTATCATGTAGACCATCTAGACACCTGCATAATGGAGTGAACATATTAGTAGAGGCCAGTGTTTGGAGTTTGATCCGAATAAGCCGATCGAACCATATTCGGAGAGTGTAATAGTTAGTGAACCATAACTGTTCGAGGCACATCGCGATTGGAGAGCCTTATATAGTGTTGGCACACAGTGATCGGCGCCAAACAGTGGGTAATCAATGAGAATATATACCGAGGTGTGGAAAAGACATTTAGTGTGCGTGACATCCGTGTACGGTGCAAAATGTTTCACAACTACAAGCGAGTGAGCTCCCATAAGAAGCCGTGCAAATTAGTGACGTAGTTATTTTTGTTTACGTTTTTTTCTGTTTACTAATACATAGCCATTGCTTCTTCTTCCACACCTTGATATAGGCCTTTTCATGTGACAGATCCGTCTATGCATTTGTTTCAGTAGCGCAACCAGGATTTGGTTCTGGGGGGGTTTTGATATCTTGAAGGTAATAATTTTTGGGAAAGTAAAAAGCCAGACCCCATTTTTGGCTCACTTCAGCAGTGGGGTTTTTTTAAAAAGCTAGAGCGCTCATATTTGGCCACAATATGCATCGTACTGATGCGCTTCTTACACCAAAGTTTCAGACAATTCTACCGAGAAAAACCCCCCATGCCAAACTGAATCAGGGAAGTGCCCAAATGGTTCTGCACCCTATGTTTCAACAAAAACAAAATGGGTTGTAGAGTTTTAGTATATTTTGTTTTGAATGTACATACTTGGTTAAACTCATTAAACAAGATTAAAATACATAACGCGTGATAATGCTCAATCAGCATTTACTTATCTGTATTTGTTGAATATTTACCATAGCATTCGTTGTCGTCCCATGTTTTACTAGCGGTCCGGAGGACCACCTCTGTGCCTCCGACACCGGCGAGCTAGAGCACGAGTCCTGGGGCTCCCAGGGTCGGCTTTAGGGGCTGTCAAGGGTTCCTTCCTTCAACTAAACAGGCTACAAACGCTTGCTAAGGTTTATACTATTTATTTGCAGACTTACGATCGTGTGTGTGTATTGTGATGAGTGTTGGGCCGGCCGGCTACGCACTGCTGTACTCCGAGCTGAAGACCGATACTGGGCTCCCGAATTAATCTGGAGTGTCTGGGGATCGAGAGCTAGCATGGACAGGCTAGCGACACTGGTGTTGGCCACAGATGCGATCTGCTTGGGCTGGGGACGATCGTCTGTGTCGACCAGCCACGTGGGGTGAGGTTGGATAGATGAGGTCGAGGATTCTTGTGGTCTATCCGGCTGGACCAGGGAGCTTTCAGGTTGGGCCTCAAGACAGGGTTCTACCCGTTGTTGAAAGCTTAGGCCCACTTCGCCGCGACACGGTCAGTGTCTTAGATGAGGTACAACTTCTCCTTCCGGTGTCGAGTAGGGTTATTTGGGGCACGCGGGGTGTGTCCCGAAACGCTGGACTAACCTCTTGACGTTAAATCTTTGGGTCCTGATTTACATAGACATTCGGTAGAAAGGATGGGTTAGGGAGCTACTAGGGTGCTTCCATTATGCTTGTCATACCTGATTCGACTCCGTGCAATATATAGGGGGGGGTTTCTCGCACTTCACTTTGATTTCCACCAAACTTGGATATAGGAGGCGGGTTCTTACTCCGTCCGAATACGAAATGCGAATGAGATGATGCATAGTAATCCGAGACCCTTGTTCACTTCCCTTTTCAAATATCCCTATCCTCTTTCCCGGTCGACCTGCCTCTTTCTATCTTCAATTTGGTCCATTTGCTTGCATGTGGCAGCTCAATTTGCTGTTCAGCAGTGCGTGTGAGGGGTATTGATTCGTGTAAGTGCGTTTTTAACAAATTGTGTTCTTTATGTTTCTTAATCTAGTACTACATTTGATTATTTAAATTCTTGAGCGTGCATGATTCATAAATACTTCCTTATTACTATTTATTAATTACATTTTAGTTTTGTTTTAGGTAAGTATAACAAATTATATACAACAATTAACGAAATATGAATATATGTGCATGACAAACAGAGAATATCACATCACAGCGGTAACACATGTTACAGTATTCGATATGCAGAAGGAGAAAACATTATACGAGCCTAAATTACTGATCCATAATTGTAGAATGTTAATGAACTACAGAAATATACAAGATAAGCCTTATATTTTTTCGGCTCTGGGGGGGGGGGGTTTTGACCCCCAAAACCCCCCCTTGGTTGCGCCACTGATTTGTTTACATCGGTGGAGGACCGGTGCTAACACGGGCCTGTCATTTTCATAGAAGAAATGTCAAAGTGCTTCCCGATCAGCTGATTTGAGACGTCATTTGAATAGGCCTATATATTTTCATTGGTGGGTAATGTGTGTCTGTCTTTTTTTTTTCCTTTCGTGGCTCGTTACCTTCCACGAACGTTAAGTGTCATGCGTGTTGTGTGAATGCAGGCGGATTAATGGGATGACATTTTGACTCGTGTGTCAATGATCGTTAAATTTTTCAGAGCCTGGTAGGTAGTTCGTTACAAAGCAGCACATGAGACAAGTCTTCCCGGGAGCACGTCACCTAGCGCGCGCTTTCAGAATTTTCGTGAGAATCCGGCTAGCGCAGCAAAGCCTCGTCTTTACTTTTATGTACTCCTGAGAAATATGTAATTCTAGAATGAAGCGTTCTCCCTAACATTCTCAATAAAACACAGTAAATTAGGCGGTAAGACCACCAACTCCGATTTACAGTCACCCCACAGTTATGGATCAACTAAGGGTCATTTTTCAGAACAATATGTGATTAATAATCATGGTGACACTGTACAAAACAAAATTACCTTCCTGGCACTGCAGAATATATTTGGTTTTGGGAATACACCTTGAAATTCCCGATTATTTACGAAAAAGTATCAATTTTGCTAGAAATTTCAAACGATGTCCACCCCACAGATGTGGATCAGTGGGAGAGGAGGATCCTTATTATGGATCAAATCGACTCATATTATGGATCAAAACACTATAACAGCAATTTATCTGCGAGGAAAACGAATGGTGTGTTAATGAAAGCATACGTTTTGGCGTTTGTTTCGGAATAGTCTTATCGTTGATTCATAACTGTGGTATAGTTTTCATTGCCCCAAAGTTATGAATCGATGTTTCTGGGAATACGGTTAACATTTTGTTTCCTACGGACGAAAAAAATATCCTTAAGCATATTATAATTGATTGCGATGCTATTTAGATTTATGGTTCACGTAGGTAAAATGTGTTTTGGGTAATTCCAACTATATTTGAGAAGATATTCCAGTTTTAATGCAACTTTGATCCATATCTGTGTGCTATCCATAACTGTGGGGTGACTGTACCTTATCACAGGAAGATATTATTCATAATTGAAACCAGGAATCGATTACAGGGCTTTTTGGAAACATTAATCGATTGAGAATTACTTTGCGTGTTCAATTAAGTACAGTCACCCCACAATTATGGATAGCACACAGATATGGATCAGTGTTGGATTAAAACGGGAATATCTCATCAAATATAGTTGCAATTACGCAGAACACATTTTATTAACACACCGAGGACGAAGCCTCAAAATCAGTTGGAACGCTAAATTTAACCCACTATATCTCAGCAGTCCTAAGTCCGATTTGTGAAATTTTGGCACCTACAGAAATGTATGGGCTTCTAGATTCATGTCAGATTTTTGAAATATTTTTGGGAACTACCGTTTGATTTGTAGTACTTAAAACACCGGAGCAAGTCCTAAAAAAAATCTAACCGGATGTAATCTGTAAATAACTTTGAATTTATCGCGATAACCTCTATTTTTTTTTATTGTATGATGATCGTATTAGTGTAAACAAACAATTAGCATTGAATTTATGATTTTTAGTCGTTCAAAGAACTACAATATATTCACAAAACTGCGTAGAATACAGAAAAAATATATTTTCAACTATAACTTGAAGTTTATTGCGATGACCCAAACATTTTATGATTTTGAAATACCGTAAAACGGAGTAACTTTGATAATGCGGGTAACTTTGATAGTGCGAGACCCACAACATATTAAACGAAAAAAACGAAGTTTCTGTCAATCAGTTAAGAAAAACGAATGAAATAGTAAAAAGTAATAGTATGACACTTCATGTCAAAGCTATTTTCGTTGGAATCAAGAGCATTTGAGGATTTATATCCAAATTCTAAAAATTTACAAATTTTTAGCGTTTTTGCACCGCTACGATCACTATTTGATAAAGTCATAATGAATTCGTCACTTATCCATGACAGCCTAGTTATAGTAGAACATGAATTCGGTCTCAAATCTCTTAGCGAAATTCATTTTTACAAACTGGGACCATTTTTGTAATCTAAGTCAGAAATTTACATATAGCGTTAAGCGCCTAGAGGTATGTAACGCCCTATAAATGTTCCATAATTCAATAAATTTTGTTCGATTATCAAAGTTACCCCAAAACAGAAAACCGACTTGCGATTATATGAAAAAATAATATATCCATACAGAATAAATCTTTTGGCAATCTATCAAGCACAATCGATAGCTAGGATGTCAGTACTTGTTTTAAAAATATAAAATGTAATTCTTTGACACAGCATGCATAAATATTGAAGTTTTCTTCCAAAAAACTATCAAAGTTACCCCGTTTTACGGTATACTCATATTTGAGGCCATCAAATTTGCAGAACACTGATAATGAATTTCTGTTTGAAAAACTACAATATTTTAACAAAATTGTGAAAAACACAGAAAAAAAGGTTTTCTACTGTAATTTCATGTTTATCACAATGACTCATCAGTTTTATAATTTTCAACTCTTTGTATGTTCATGACAAATTTCCTGATCATCGTTGATCGCTATTTGTTCAAAGAACTACAATATATTCACAAAACTGCGTAGAAAACGAGAAAAAAAAAACATTTTCAACTATAACTTGAAGTTTATCCCGATGGCCCAAACATTTTATGATTTTAAAATATACTCATATATAAGGCCATCAAATTTGCTGAACACTGATAATGAATTTCTGTTGGGAAAACTACAATATTTTCACAAAATAGTGCAAGATACAGGAAAATACAGGTTTTCTACAGTAATTTCATATTTATCGCAATGGCTCATCAGTTTTATAATTTTAAACTCATTGTATGTTCATGAGAAACAAATTTTCTGAACATCGTTGATAGCTGTTTGTTCAAAGAACTACAATACTTTCACAAAATCTTGTATAATGCAGAAAATTCTGAAATTTCTTCTACAATTTATTGATTGTCTCTAGACCTTATCAATTTAAAGACAATGTTTCAATTGTTGTTCAAAATTTGGGCCCAGATAGCCGTAGCGGTTAACGCGCAGCTATTCAGCAAGACCAAGCTGAGGGTCGTGAGTTCGAATCCCACCGGTCGAGGATCTTTTCGGGTTGGAAGTTTTCTCGACTTCCCAGGGCATAGAGTATCTTCGTACCTGCCACACGATAAACACATGCTAAAATGGTCATTGTAATAGTAAGCTCAGTTAATAACTGTGGCAGTGCTCATAAGAACACTAAGCTGAGAAGCAGGCTCTGTCCCAGTGGGGACGTAACGCCAGAAAGAAGAAGCTTCAATTGTTAGATATAAAAATAAACATATTTTTAAACATTTATTATGTTTTCAAAGAACGGCAACATTTTCGCAAAACTGTGAATAATACAGGAAAAATACGATCCTAGCAACAATGTGATATTTTTTGCGATGATCCATGGGTTTTGTGATTTTAAAATATTCTCATATTTAGGGTTGTCATGTTTGCACAACATAATCGATGAAATTTTATTGAAATAACTACAATATTTTCACAAATTACCGTATAATACAAAAATATTCTGTTGCTACCGAAGGTTGAACATTTTATCATCTGTATAATTTTCTAAATCGCTGTTATTTTTCAATAAAAATAATTGTGCTCAAAAATCATGTATAATACAGAAACATTAAAAATTTCTCCTGTAATTTTCAAATTGCCGCATTGGCTTATAATCTCCATGGTTTAATTTTTTTCAGATTCATATATAAATTGACAGAACGTATCAAAACACTACAAACGTTGAATGCCAAAACGTCGAAAGAAATAACACATCTTATAGAAAAAATATCGAATCGAATCTTTCGGAAGAGAATAATCCTTAAAAGATCATTTCGTTCCCTTCCAATTCTCACCTTTCGACGTTTTGTCTCTTCGACGTTTTGTCAGCCAACTGCAAATCACTGATTGCCTCCAGACCATATCATTTTGAGGGTTTGGAGCATACTTATATACAAAAGTAAATATATCTACAGAACATTTTTGGTGATTTCTAATGAACTAAAACAGTTCCACGAAACTGTGGAAGATACCAGAAAAGTTAGATCGTTATAACAACCTGAAATTGACCACAATGTTCCATGGATTTTATGATTTAAAAATGTTAAATAAAATGTTATCATTTAGAGTTGGCAAGCTTGTATAAATTAACCGATGAAATTTCGTTAGAAAATTTCAATATTTTCACAAAATACCATGTTATACAAAAATATACTATTTCTTCTCTTGTTTCATATTTATCAAGATGACTAATTGACTTTATTTTACAAAACCGTTATTAAGTTTTGAAAAAGAAAAAACTAACTTTCTCAACAATTATAATGGCTTTTGCTCTATGAACTACAATATTTTCACAAAACCACAAAAAATACAGAATAGTCTCTAAATATGGTTGCGTTTTCATAGTAGTTATGTTTACGATTTGAAATTTTCTCAACTTAATAAATATAAAAAATAGAGCAGTTATTGTTTCTGTTTTCAAAGCACGACAAACTGTTTACAAAATTGGTAATATAATAATTTCTATTTATTGATAATTTTTGCATAAAATCATATCTATGTATTATTATGTATTATAACAGAAGTATATCAGATTTCCGTTGCAATATAATAATTGTGGCAAAAAGTTATCATTTTCATGATATTATTATATTTTTTCATAAAATAAACCATAAATTAACTGAGCAAATTTTAAGTTTCTCCACAGCATTAAACCATTCTCAAAAAATTGTAAATAATACAGAAAAAAATACTTTCAACAATCTTACTTCATATTTACCGCAACGACGCATGGATTTTGTGGTTTTAAACTATTCTCATATTTGAGACTAACAACAACAAATTGTAGCTTATCCATTATTGTCGCAATGACATCATTTTTTAATTTATTTATAATAACACAATTAATGATATTTTACTTACATGGATGACGGTGTTAAAAAAAGTGGATCGCTTCAACCCTAGTTTGTCCTCATTTGTAGATTCATGTGCGGTTATAGAAATGTGCTTGGAATCTATTGTTTGATTTGTAGTACAACAAACACTGGAGCTAGTCTAAAAAAAAATTAGCGTTTGTTTGTACACAACTTGAAACTTATCTAACAATGAAGTTCGAATTTATATTACCAAACATTTTTCATTGTAATTTGTACATTTAACGAATTACAACATATATATTGAACTGCGTAGCACATGGCAGAAAAAAAAATAGTTTCCGCTTTAGTTTAAAATAATCGCTGTTACCCATGAATTTTACAATTTATAAATTTTCTCATATCTAGTGCAGTTTGATATTCGTTGCGATGACGCATTGATTTTATTAATTCAAACCATTTTCATGTTCACGAGAAAAGAATATAAATGAAAATTGATACGTGTTAGTTCAAAGAACTAAAATATTTTCATAAAATAACTTATTCAAAACTAAGAACTCTTTTGCAATTTAATAATTTTCGCAATGACTTATATTTTATGGTTCAAAACATTCTCATAAAAAATAAGAACATTTTTATGCCATCTATCAAATAACCTATAATAAGAATTAAGTATAAAAATATAAAGGTAAATATTTCAAATATGCAGTTTCCCAAATCACTGTCTCAGCTAGGACTTGATTGAAAAACCATTTTCATGCCACTTTTTCAAATCCATTTTTATTTTGTACTGATGGCATATACTTTTAACTACCATGTAGTAAGTTGAACGATAAGAATCGATTCAACCAGCTTTACTCTAATAAATGTTTGAACATGACACATCTTAAAACATCTGCTCCAAAATACTATCATTTTATTCTTAAAAGAACTACAATCACAATAGAATGTTGAATGCAGTAAAATACTTTCTTTTCCTATTGCTATGGAGAACTTACAGATATTTTAATGTTTAACCACAGCGTACTGTTTACTATCACCGTAGATTTCCTATTTCGCAGGGAAAAGAAATAGAGTACCATCTGTGCACCATATTCCCCTCATTTAAGGGAAGTAAGGTGTTTGAAGGTTCTTTTTAAAATAACTATTGAGTCGATCAATACTTTTTTTTATGTCACAATGTAGCTTCAAGTATAGATGATCAGCGTTAACATAGAAATTATTTCAAAAACATTCATAAAAAATATTTAATTGGAATTGTTACTGCATCCATGTGTTCCTATTCCGCACACGATAAACAGATTTCGTGACGAACATACCGGATAAAAAGCATTGCACAATTACAATTTCGTTGTCCTGCTATTTTTTATGCTATTTTTTTATGACTCGACTAGTACACGACACTGAAGACGGCCTTACAGTTGAGGTCGAAATACGCGTATCTGTCAAAGGATACAAACTCTAGTGGAATCAAATGGTATAGTACTAAATTCGGTTTTTTTCATCTACTTATAGGTAGCTCGAAGATTTATTATCAGAATATTTTTGTATTATATGGTAATTTGTGAAAATATTGTAGTTCTTTCAATAAGTTTTTATCGATTATATTGTGAAAACTTGATAACTCTAAATATGACAATATTTAAAAATCACAAAATCCATGTATCATTGGAATAAATTTCAAACTGTTGTTAGGATCGTAATTTCCCTGTATTATTCATAGTTTTGTGAAACTGTTGAGGTTCTTTAAAATGCATCAAAAATGTTCTGTAAATATATTCATTCTTATAACTAAAAATACTTCAAATCTTTTAATTGATCTAGAGGCAATCAATAAATTGCAGAAGAAATTTAAGAATTTTCTGTATTATTCAAGATTTTGTGAAAGTATTGAAGTTCTTTGAACAAACAGCTATCAACGATGTTCAGCAAATTTGTTTCTCATGAACATACAATGAGTTTAAAATTATAAAACTGATGAGTCATTGCGATAAATATGAAATTACTGTAGAAAACCTTTATTTTTCTGTATTTTTCACTATTTTGTGAAAATATTGTAGTTTTTCGTACAGAAATTTATTATCAGTGTTCTGCAAATTTGATGGCCTTAAATATGAGTATATTTTAAGATCATAAAATGTTTAGGTAATCGCGATAAATTTCAAGTTATAGTTGAAAATGTGTTTTTTCTGTGTTCTACGCAGTTTTGTGAATATATTGCAGTTATTTGAATGGCTAACAATCAAAAATTCAATGCCAATTGTTTGGTTACGCTAATACAATCATCATTAGACTGGCCCTTAAACAAAAAAGTTGTAAAACTCAACGGGGCACCCCCTAGATATGAGCCTTAGGGTAAAAGAAACGCTCTCTCAAAATTTCAACTCAATTGGTTGCTCCACCAGCTGGCGCATTTGATTTGAAGTTTGTATGGGATATTCGTCTCAAATATATTGAAAATTGATCCTATGTCACTGTTTCATTCCGTATACTAATTGTTCACGTTCAAATAAGCCCAGAATGACAAATACACTAGTTGATACCCTAATGAACATAATTGCAGAAGGTTGTATCTGGATTTAATCTCATTTTCATTACTCTTTCAGTTGTTGAAAGTTAGGCATAGATCAGCACTCCCGAACAGTCACTTATATGCATACGACATGTGCCTCAGCTCGCCCAGCGTCATAGGTGGCTATGATGCGCTTAGTGGCTACCTCCAAGCTATGTTGAAGAAACACAAGTAGTATTACATGATATACTTCAGATGGTTAAAACATAAACTTTATTAATTTTGATTATGGTACAATCTTCCACAATATTCTTCGCTATTACATCAAGAAGTGTTTTTGACATTCTGGGTCCAATTGAACGCGATCATTAATTTTCCTCAACCAAATAGTAGATAATTTGCTGTTGCTCATATGTTTGAGCTAAAAATCACATATTAAGTTCAATTCAAATGCGCCAGCTCATGGAACGACCAAATGAGCTGAATTTTTCAGAAAGGCTTCCTCTGACCCCAAGAAATAATCCTGGGGGGTGTCCCGTGGAATCATACAACTTTATTTTTCTCCCATACTGAGCTGGGCCAGTCTAATCATCATACAATAAAAACAATCTAGAGGTTATCGCGATAAATTTCAAGTTATGTACAGGCATTGGAAAATTTTCGATTTTTTTAGGGACTTGCTCCGGTGTTTTAAGTACTACAAGTCAAACCGTAGTTCCCAAAAATATTTCAAAAATCTGACATGAATCTAGAAGCCCATACATTTCTGTAGGTGCCAAAATTTTGTAAATCGGGCTTAGGACAGCCGAGATATAGTGGGTTGAATTTAGCGTTCCAACTGATTTTGAGGCTTCGTCGTCCGTGTAAGTGACGAATATCTTAGGCGGACAAGTGTTAACGTGAAACATGAATCGGTACAACATCGCAATCAATTATAATATGCTTAAGCATATTTTTTCCGTTCGTTGGAAAAAAAGCGGTTCGTATTCCCAGAAGCGTTGATTCATAACTGTGGGGCATTGAAACCCATACCACAGTTATGAATCAAAGATACGACGATTCCGAAACAAACGCCAAAACGTATGCTTTCACTAGCACACAATTCGTTTACCTCGCAGATAAATTGCTGTTATAGTGTTTTGATCCATAATATGAGTCGATTTGATCCATAATACGGATCCTCCTCTCCCACTGATGATGGGGTGAACATCGTTTGCAATTTCCATCGAAATCGACACCTTTTGTAAATAACCGGGTATTTTGAGGAGTATTCTCAAAAACAACTATATTTTGCAGTGCCAGGGAAGTAATTTTGTTTTGTACAGCGTCACCATGTTTTTTTTATCATATTTTGTTCTGAAAAATTACCCTTAGTTGATCCATAACTGTGGGGTAACTGTACTTCATAATATGATTCCATGGAACCACTTTTTCCACTTCGGCGTCAAAAGTAACGAACAATTTATATAGAACTAAATAAACCTAGAAAAATTTCCTGGATTCTTAATTTGCACTGGCATTTGGCATTGCGTTTGTCAATTTTGAATTATAGCCAAACAAATTTTCCATGAAGTCGAAATCAAGCATGCTTACCAGAATGTCATGCCTTTTGAGTGAACACAAATTTTACGAAGGACTTAAGAACAAACAAGCTAAATTAATGCGCATCCTTGATTCTCGTGAATACAAAATTTAATCATCTCATGTTTTTTCCATAGCATTTGCGGAATGCCAATAATGCCCCCTTCACGTTTTATTTCGTTTCCATACTGCATGCTCAACTGGTAGGTTTTAAATTCACACCCGAATCAAGCCGAGTCGATCCGAAATTCCTAATCACAATGATTAATATCTGGTATATCAGACAAGTTGCCGAGCAACGAAACCTTCTCCATGGGGGAAATCATCCTGCCATGGCACGTATTCCGGGTGGAAATCTCCGGTGTGCCAGTCAATGCTCCGTTCCCTTGGCTGACTTTTATTATTCCGCACATGTGTGATGCGAACGAAGCCAACCAATCTTCGCTTCATGGTAAGCATGATCCTGGGAAACGGGGGGTGGAGGAACTGCAGAGGCATAGCAACTTATTGAGATTAATTCACTTTTTCCTCTGTATCGTGCATATCCATCGCAGGAGAGAACCGGCTGATGATCTAGTCTTCGTCCTACGAGCAGCTGCGCGGTGTGTCTTAAACCGTTATTAACGAAAAAGTGACTTTCAATTCTGCATTCACTATTTGAGAAATATAATATCCTTGCATCCTCTCTGTGATGTTGAAAATATCTATCGAAGGAAATGAATGTTATATTGAATTAAAGATATAGGGCTATTTTATATATTTTTATGTTATAAAAAAAAACCCTACACTTATAGTGTCGAATCATTTTTTTCTAATTATGGAAATAAAGGATAAAGAGAAGAGTATTGAAAAACAAAAATGAAATCATAAATAATTTATGAATAAGAGTTTATGCCGACACTCTCAGTGAACCATTCATAGTTTGTTGAAAAATCATATTTACGTCCCACCGTTGTAACGATCAAATTTGCAGTCACACATATTTTACAGATTTAAAATAAAAGCATGAAACGAGCTCACTAATTGCTCCTTCATTCTTGTCGGAGTGGCCACAATCCACCTTCAGCTTCACTTAACGAATATAGACTAACTGAGAATGAAATCACTCTGTAGACGCGAGAAAAATAACATTTTTGTTTTCAATGCAAAAAATCGCTCTGATGACACATAATAAAAACACGAATGCTTGGGCCATAACGATGCCTTAAACACGCACAAAACGAAATGAAATCCACTCACAATTCTGTACTAAACGATACGGTTTTTTTTGCGCCTTACGATTCTTGTGGATCTTTTGAGAAACACGACAAATAATTATTCAGCTGGAATTACGTTCAATATAACTAACATGTTTTCATTTTATTGTAAAGAAAAATGTCTCTTTTATTTGTTTTTCACAACAGAACATAGTCTTAAAATTTAGAGAAAAAAAACCCACCCGAACAGAGAAATTTTATTTTCAACATTATTGTTTCTTGTTTGAGTAGAACGTTTTAAATTTCTTTTTACAGATCCTGCCATATCATTTCCATAGCAGGATCACGTGTGCGTTGAAATTGCCTTCTCCTCACGTTTCTAAGACGGATCAAGAGTTGAACATCATTGTCTATAATCACGGATTCGAATTTTACTTCTCATTTAGGTGTTGCAATGCCCCTTGCTTCAACAATGGATGGAATTTGTTAAAGTTTCGAAATCATTGTGAATAAAAGTTGAAATTCGTAGACAAAAAAGTCAATTTAGGCAATTTGAGATGTAAAATTGTGAAAAATAATGGCATCGTTCTGGTGGACTTCGATCCCACGACTCCCAATATGCCAGACTGGGCGCGTTAACCAACTACGCCATGCCCAATTGACTTTTGTGTCTACGAACTTCAGGTTTTTTCAAATCTCCAACAACAGCCGACAGTTGCCCTCCATGCCCGGAGTCCACGAGAACAGGTGCGTCAAGAACCAGTTCAACAAGAAGACGACTGAAACTTCTTGGAATATTGAAGGAACACGCAGAAGAAGAAGCTGCTCAGCAGAAAAAGGTACAGAAGGAGGAAAAGAAGCAAAGGAAGAAGATTATGAAGGAAAAGCTGGAAATCGCGAGACGTTACATCTCAAAAAAGTTCGAAGTGCTACAGGAAGAGCAGCAGTCGCTCAATGGTAGGAGTCGAAAAAGTTATTTGAGCACACGCAGCAAACTCGACAACATTCAAAAATGTGTTGATGATCAAGATTTAGCAGCGGCAACTGAATCCGGGACGAAACATGTCCCCGCTGGTTCTACGACAATCACTGAAGCCCCAATCGAGCATCTATTGAGAATTCTGCAAGTGTTATACTTCCTACTTCTTCTACTCAGGCTCATGCCCCTCTCGGTCATGTAGCGGCTACAGTACTGTATGATAAGGACGAAATGGCATCGTGGGGAATATTGGTTCCCCGTTTCGGTCAATACGCAGCAAATCTAACTTCCGGATTGAACTCACTACCTCGAACTGCTCCTCACACCACAGTGCAAGATGGGCAAACTTCTCATGCCGCTCCATTTTTCGCAGCAACTGAAGTATCACCACCTGCGTCAATACAGCAAACTGGGCCGGGGGCGTTTTCCTTGGAAATATCTCCACCACCCGTCAACGAGAAATCAAGAGCAGATCTGGAGCGAGACCTACACGAGCTACCACCAGCACATTGTGGTCAGGTATGTCAAACTTGCATGCTTCTACACAGACAGGTCAGGGGGTAGGCAGACAGGTGCATATCCCGATTGATTGTTCAGTAAGTCAGGCTTCAGGTTTAGATCAGGGCACTGCTACACATGTGAATCCGATGGTTGTATCATTAGCTTCACAATCAAATCTATCAGGGGTTCCCAATATTTTAAATAATCATACCTATTAGGCTGCTCCCGCCGATTGGTATAGACAATACGAAGAAAGTGTCTCTAATTATCGGAGACAAAATCCGTCCTTTCCGGTTAGTATTGCCGCCGGTCGTTTGCCGCGACAATACGAGCCAAGTTTTCCAAATCCTCCGAATCAGCATCCACCATTTCCGAGTGGCGTTTCTTCACATCCGTTCGTCGCGAGTGTACCAAGTGTTCCGAACCCGATCGCCACGCCATCAGTGTTCCAAAGAATTGTGCACCATCCTCCCGCCTCGATTTGTGATCCGAATCCCCAGCAAATTGCCGCTAGGCATGTGGTTCCCATGGAGCTACTGGAATTTTACGGCGACCCGATAGACTGACCATTGTTTGTG